>NC_086447.1:776575323-776876323 GCF_028390025.1 Pseudophryne corroboree | reverse complement strand
GTCTTTTTTTCTTTATACTATAAACGCAGTCTGCTGACAGTGTCCACCAGGTCCATTATACTGTATATAGCAGTACGGTAGGCCACTGCTGTACCTACCTCTGTGTCGTCACTCGTCGTCCATAAGTATACTATCCATCCATCTACATTGTATACCTGTGGTGTCTTTTTTTTTTATACTATAAACGCAGTCTGCTGACAGTGTCCACCAGGTCCATTATACTGTATATAGCAGTACGGTAGGCCACTGCTGTACCTACCTCTGTGTCGTCACTCGTCGTCCATAAGTATACTATCCATCCATCTACATTGTATACCTGTGGTGTCTTTTTTTCTTTATACTATAAACGCAGTCTGCTGACAGTGTCCACCAGGTCCATTATACTGTATATAGCAGTACGGTAGGCCACTGCTGTACCTACCTCTGTGTCGTCACTCGTCGTCCATAAGTATACTATCCATCCATCTACATTGTATACTTGTGGTGCCTTTTAGTTGTGCGCATTAAAATATGGAGAACAAAAATGTGGAGGTTAAAGGGAAAGATCAAGATCCACTTCCACCTCGTGCTGAAGCTGCTGCCACTAGTCATGGCCGAGACGATGAAATGCCATCAACGTCGTCTGCCAAGGCCGATGCCCAATGTCATAGTACGGAGCATGTAAAATCCAAAACACAAAAGATCAGTAAAATGACCCAAAAATCAAAATTAAAAGCGTCTGAGGAGAAGCGTAAACTTGCCAATATGCCATTTACGACATGGAGTGGCAAGGAACGGCTGAGGCCCTGGCCTATGTTAATGGCTAGTGGTTCAGCTTCACATGAGGATGGAAGCACTCATCCTTTCGCTAGAAAAAAGAAAAGACTTAAGCTGGCAAAAGCACAGCAAAGAACTGTGCGTTCTTCGAAATCACAAATCCCCAAGGAGAGTCCAATTGTGTCGGTTGCGATGCCTGACCTTCCCAACACTGGACGGGAAGAGCTTGCGCCTTCCACCATTTGCACGCCCCCTGCAAGTGCTGGAAGGAGCACCCGCAGTCCAGTTCCTGATAGTCAAATTGAAGATGTCAGTGTTGAAGTACACCAGGATGAGGATATGGGTGTTGCTGGCGCTGGGGAGGAAATTGACAAGGAGGATTCTGATGGTGAGGTGGTTTGTTTAAGTCAGGATATGGCCCTTGACATGCCTGGTCAAAATACAAAAAAAATCAGCTCTTCGGTGTGGAATTATTTCAACACAAATGCGGACAACAGGTGTCAAGCCGTGTGTTGCCTTTGTCAAGCTGTAATAAGTAGGGGTAAGGACGTTAACCACCTCGGAACATCCTCACTTATACGTCACCTGCAGCGCATTCATCATAAGTCAGTGACAAGTTCAAAAACTTTGGGCGAGAGCGGAAGCAGTCCACTGACCACTAAATCCCTTCCTCTTGTAACCAAGCTCCCGCAAACCACACCACCAACTCCCTCAGTGTCAATTTCCTCCTTACCCAGGAAAGCCAATAATCCTGCAGGCCATGTCACTGGCAAGTCTGACGATTCCTCTCCTGCCTGGGATTCCTCCGATGCATCCTTGAGTGTAACGCCTACTGCTGCTGGCGCTGCTGTTGTTGCTGCTGGGAGTCAGAGGGGAAGTCGGAAGACCACTTGTACTACTTCCAGTAAGCAATTGACTGTCCAACAGTCCTTTGCGAGGAAGATGAAATATCACAGCAGTCATCCTGCTGCAAAGCGGATAACTGAGGCCTTGGCAGCCTGGGCGGTGAGAAACGTGGTTCCGGTATCCATCGTTACTTCAGAGCCAACTATAGACTTGATTGAGGTACTGTGTCCCCGGTACCAAATGCCATCTAGGTTCCATTTCTCTAGGCAGGCGATACCGAAAATGTACACAGACCTCAGAAAAAGAGTCACCAGTGTCCTAAAAAATGCAGTTGTACCCAATGTCCACTTAACCACGGACATGTGGACAAGTGGAGCAGGGCAGACTCAGGACTATATGACTGTGACAGCCCACTGGGTAGATGTATTGCCTCCCGCTGCAAGAACAGCAGCGGCAGCACCAGTAGCAGCATCTCGCAAACGCCAACTCGTTCCTAGGCAGGCTACGCTTTGTATCACCACTTTCCAGAATACGCACACAGCTGAAAACCTCTTACGGCAACTGAGGAAGATCATCGCAGAATGGCTTACCCCAATTGGACTCTCCTGGGGATTTGTGACATCGTACAACGCCAGCAATATTGTGCGTGCATTACATCTGGGCAAATTCCAGCACGTCCCATGTTTTGCACATACCTTGAATTTGGTGGTGCAGAATTATTTAAAAAACGACAGGGGCGTGCAAGAGATGCTGTCGGTGGCCCGAAGAATTGCGGGCCACTTTCGGCGTTCAGGCACCGCGTACAGAAGACTGGAGCACCACCAAACACACCTGAACCTGCCCTGCCATCATCTGAAGCAGGAGGTGGTAACGAGGTGGAATTCAACCCTCTATATGCTTCAGAGGATGGAGGAGCAGCAAAAGGCCATTCAAGCCTATACATCTGGCCACGATATAGGCAAAGGAGGTGGAATGCACCTGTCTCAAGCGCAGTGGAGAATGATTTCAACGTTGTGCAAGGTTCTGCAACCCTTTGAACTTGCCACACGTGAAGTCAGTTCAGACACTGCAAGCCTGAGTCAGGTCATTCCCCTCATCAGGCTTTTGCAGAAGAAGCTGGAGACATTGAAGGAGGAGCTAAAACAGAGCGATTCCGCTAGGCATGTGGGACTTGTGGATGGAGCCCTTCATTCGCTTAACCAGGATTCACGGGTGGTCAATCTGTTGAAATCAGAGCACTACATTTTGGCCACCGTGCTCGATCCTAGATTTAAAACCTACGTTGTATCTCTCTTTCCAGCAGACACAAGTCTGCAGGGGTTCAAAGACCTGCTGGTAAGAAAATTGTCAAGTCAAGCGGAACGTGACCCGTCAACAGCTCCTCCTTCACATTCTCCCGCAACTGGGGGTGCGAGAAAAAGGCTAAGAATTCCGAGCCCACCCGCTGGCGGTGATGCAGGGCAGTCTGGAGCGAGTGCTGACATCTGGTCCGGACTGAAGGACCTGCCAACGATTACTGACATGTCGTCTACTGTCACTGCATATGATTCTCTCACCATTGAAAGAATGGTGGAGGATTATATGAGTGACCGCATCCAAGTAGGCACGTCAGACAGTCCGAACGTATACTGGCAGGAAAAAGAGGCAATTTGGAGGCCCTTGCAGAAACTGGCTTTATTCTACCTAAGTTGCCCTCCCTCCAGTGTGTACTCCGAAAGAGTGTTTAGTGCCGCCGCTCACCTTGTCAGCAATCGGCGTACGAGGTTACTTCCAGAAAATGTGGAGAAGATGATGTTCATTAAAATGAATTATAATCAATTCCTCCGTGGAGACATTCACCAGCAGCAATTGCCTCCAGAAAGTGCACGGGGACCTGAGATGGTGGATTTCAGTGGGGATGAATTAATAATCTGTGAGGAGGGGGATGTACACAGTGAAAGGGGTGATGAATCGGACGATGATGATGAGGTGGACATCTTGCCTCTGTAGAGCCAGTTTGTGCAAGGAGAGATTGATTGCTTCTTTTTTGGTGGGGGCCCAAACCAACCAGTCATTTCAGTCACAGTCGTGTGGCAGACCCTGTCGCTGAAATGATGGGTTCGTTAAAGTGTGCATGTCCTGTTTATACAACATAAGGGTGGGTGGGAGGGCCCAAGGACAATTCCATCTTGCACCTCTTTTTTCTTTCATTTTTCTTTGCATCATGTGCAGTTTGGGGACAATTTTTTTGAAGTGCCATCCTGTCTGACACTGCAGTGCCACTCCTAGATGGGCCAGGTGTTTGTGTCGGCCACTTGTGTCGCTTAGCTTAGTCACACAGCGACCTTGGTGCGCCTCTTTTTTTCTTTGCGTCATGTGCTGTTTGGGGAGTATTTTTTTGAAGGGACATCCTACGTGACACTGCAGTGCCACTCCTAGATGGGCCAGGTGTTTGTGTCGGCCACTAGGGTCGCTTAGCTTAGTCACACAGCTACCTCATTGCGCCTCTTTTTTTCTTTGCATCATGTGCTGTTTGGGGAGTATTTTTTTGAAGGGCCATCCTGCGTGACACTGCAGTGCCACTCCTAGATGGGCCAGGTGTTTGTGTCGGCCACTTGTGTCACTTAGCTTAGTCACACAGCGACCTTGGTGCGCCTCTTTTTTTCTTTGCATCATGTGCTGTTTGGGGAGTATTTTTTTCAAGTGCCATCCTGTCTGACACTGCAGTGCCACTCCTAGATGGGCCAGGTGTTTGTGTCGGCCACTTGGGTCGCTTAGCTTAGTCACATAGCTACCTCATTGCGCCTCTTTTTTTCTTTGCATCATGTGCTGTTTGGGGACAATTTTTTTGAAGTGCCATCCTGCCTGACACTGCAGTGCCACTCCTAGATGGGCCAGGTTTTTGTGTCGGCTACTTGTGTCGCTTAGCTTAGCCATCCAGCGACCTCGGTGCAAATTTTAGGACTAAACATAATATTGTGAGGTGTGAGGTGTTCAGAATAGACTGGAAATGAGTGGAAATTATGGTTATTGAGGTTAATAATACTATGGGATCAAAATGACCCCCAAATTCTATGATTTAAGCTGTTTTTTAGGGTTTTTTGAAAAAAACACCCGAATCCAAAACACACCCGAATCCGGCAAAAATTTTTCGGTGAGGTTTTGCCAAAACGCGTCCGAATCCAAAACACGGCCGCGGAACCGAACCCAAAACCCGAAAAATTTCACATCACTACCAAATTGTAGAGCCTCGTAGGCCACTACCATCTTCCCCAGCAGGCGGATGCACTGATGAATCGATACGCGTGCTAGTTTTAAAACTTGTCTGACCATCCTCTAGATCTCCAGAGCCTTTTCCACCGGTAGGAATACTTTCTGTGCTTCCGTGTCCAATATCATTCCCAGAAATGATAACCTCATTGTGGGTTCCAATTGTGATTTTGGAAGGTATATAATCCAACCGTGCTGTTGAAGCACCGTCAGGGAAAGTGCCATGTTCTGCACTAGTTTCTCCCTGGATCTCGCTTTTATGAGGAGATCGTCCAAGTATGAGATGACTTTGACTCCTTTTTTGCAAAGAAGAACCATCATTTCCGCCATCATCTTGGTGAATATTCTCGGAGCCGTGGAGAGCCCGAAAGGCAATGTTTGGAACTGGTAGTGGCAGTCCTGCACCGCAAACCTCAGGTATGCCTGATGCGGCGGGTAGATGGGAACATGTAAATAAGCATCTTTGATGTCCATTGATACCAGAAATTCCTTTTCCTCCAAGCTGGAGATCACCGTTCTCAGGGATTCCATCTTGAATTTGAACCTTTTCAAATAAAGGTTCAGAGTCTTTAGGTTTAAAATCAGTCTGACCAAGCCATCCGGTTTCGGCACTACAAACAGGCTTGAATAAAACCCTCCTTCCTGTTGTGACACAGGAAATAAGGAAATTACGTTGTCTTGACATAATTTCTGTATTGCGTTCAGCACTTTTGCTCTGTCCTGAACAAAAGCTGGTAAGGCTGATGAAAAATCGGCATGGGGGAAGGTCCTGAAATTCCAATTTGTACCCTTGGGATACTGTCTGCAATACCCAAGGATCCAGATCTGAGTGAACCCAGACCTGGCTGAAAGACAGTAGACGTGCCCCCATCCGATCGTACTCCCGCAGGGGAGCCCCAGCATCATGCTGAGGTTTTAGCAGAAGTAGCTGTTGACTTCTGCTCCTGCGAGCCTGATGGTGTTGTAGATTTTTTACCTTTTCCTCGACCTCTTCCTGCGAAGAAGGGGGTACCCTTTGCCTTTTTGGACTTGTTGGGCCGAAAGGATTGCATCGTATGAGAATGAAATCCTTTCCTAGGTGGAGCAGCTGCGGAAGGCAGAAATGCTGACTTGCCTGATGTAGTTGTTGAAATCATGGCATCCAGCTTGTCGCCAAAGAGGGCTTCTCCATTGTAAGGAAGCGCCTCAATATTCTTTTTTGATTCCGCATCAGCATTCCATTGGCAGATCCACAGCGGCCTGCAGGCTGAAATCGCCATAGCGGAGGATCTTGAACTCGGCAACCAAATATCCTTCATAGCTTCAACTAAGTAACCTGCAGCATCTTTGATATGGCCGAAAGTTAGGACTATTTCATCCCTGTCAACTGTGTCTATGTTAACAAGCAAGTTGTCAGACCATTTTTCCACAGCGTTACCTACCCACGCACAAGCAATGGTGGGCCTGAGCACCGTTCCGTTAGCCGTATATATGGATTTTAGGGTTGTTTCTAATTTACGGTCAGCTGGATCTTTTGCAGAGGCTGAACCAGGGGCAGGCAAAACTATTTTCTTAGACAGCCGAGAAACTGAGGTGTCTATCATTGGGGGAGTCTCCCATTTGTGCCTGTCTTCCTCAGGGAAAGGGTACGCTACACGTATCCTTCTGGGAAGGGTAAATTTCTTCTCAGGGTTAGCCCAGGATTCTGCAAAGAACACATTCAAATCCTTTGAAGGAGGAAAAGTCACAACTTGCTTTTTATTTAATTTAAAATAATCCTTTTCCTCTGGGACCAGTGTTGTTTCAGGAAACTCCAACACTTCCTTTATAGCAACTATCACATATTGTATGCTTTAGGCTAATTTGGGGTCTACCCCTCTGAAATCCCCAGTGTCGACTTCAGAGTCGGAATCTGTGTCTGTGTCCCCTTGCATTATCTGGGCCAGAGACCTTTTCTGGGAACTGAATGGGACCCAAGTGGATAATATGGAGGGGTCAGTAAACAGTGCATCCTCCACAGACTGCCTCCAATATTTAGTCTGCTGTTCAGACTCAGAGAATTTCTTTGCAAGCATTGACATATTCTTTTGCAACATTCTCACCCACTCCGGCTCCTTCTGAGAGGGAAGGGCCACCACATTACCCTCTTGTGCATCTAAAATGGGTTCTTCCTGGGAAGAACCCTCCCCAATGTCTGACATGTTACACACTTGTGTACACACACACACACACACACACACACACACACACACACACACACCCTATCACACAGGTGAGCTATTGGGTACAGACCCACACTAAAGTCTGTCAGAGAGACACCGAGGGATTTGCCAGTCCACACACTGCGCCTTATTGTGAATTGTGGAAATATTACCCACTTACAGTGCATATACCAATAATAGGCCCACAGACCTAATTATAATGAACACTCTCTGCCCCTTCTATAACACCCTGTACTTGTATCAGCGTTGTCATGAGGAGAAACAGCATTCAGGAGCTTCATACTGGAGTTTCTGCAGGAGAAAATGGCACCCAGTGAGTGTTCTGGCAAGTCTGAGGAGAAGCCCCGCCCTTCAGCCTCAGCAATGTAATAGACAAAGCTGGGATACACTGAGGGGTATATTCAATTGATTTTGGAATGGATCCGACCTGGGCTATTCAATGCATTCTCAATTCATCTTTAAAAAAAGTCGAATTGAGATGCGGGAGCTGAGACGGGGGAGATCAGTGCTACAGCAGCTGCTATATAGCCGCTGCTGTCCCCCGTCTGCCCGCGGCTCTCTCCCCCCCTGTCTCTGCCTCCCTCCGTTCCTGCATCTGCCTCTCCCCGTCCCTGCATTACATCCGCCGCTCACAGCAGCGTCCACCCGGCTCCAGCAAGCGAGGTCTCGCTTGCTGGAGCCGGGTGGATGCTGCTGTGAGCAGCGGCTTTGACACATCCTCCGGCGCTGCTCTGCCCGTCTGCCTGCGGCTCTCCCCGTCTCTGCTCCCACATCTCACTTCAACTTTTTTTTACGTCGAACTGAGATGGTCAAAAAGGCGTTTTCGACACAAGCACGCGGATCGGCAGCTATTCCGCCGATCCACGTGCTTTTCGACAAGTCGAATTCCTTGACTTGTCGAATAATTTGGGTTTAGATTGAATAGGTCGGAACCCCTTCCAACCTAAAAAAGTCGAAAACTGACGTCTTTTCGACAGACGGCAGCTTTCGACTTCAATTGAATATACCCCTGAAAGTGAAATCCACACAGCAGATACAGGCACACACAGTCACAATCCAGATAATTATTTTAGTAAGACAATAAAACTGCACTGGGCTAGTATATGTATATATATATAACAATGCACGGTCTGAGACCGGATGTATATATCAGAATACTCGTACAATATATTCTGGCACAGGTACACTTGGTCTTTATAGTGACATGTAGAATACTTCAGTGTTTGTAAAATCACGGCGCTAATGTACAGGCGGATTTACAGAGGAGACCTTGCCCTGCAGTCCCGGAGACCAGTCGCAGATAATCATAGAAGATGGCGCCCAGCTTCTCAGTCACGGAGTGAGGGAGAGTGTGAGTCAGCTCCAGGGCAGGAACACCAGCAGTAGATGGCGCCCGGAGCTGGGGGAGGGGCTACAGGTCAAGCGCCTTCTTCCCTATGCTGGTCCTCACCACCTGGTACTATGGAGTCTTAATAAAGAGCATATTTATATATCCGACCTGAACTCCTATGCCCTGGTAGATAAAGTGTGGTCCCTGCTCTGTTACAGTGTCCACGCCAGTGACACAGTCTGTCTCCTTAGACTGTGACCGGAACACGATTTAATGGCGTGTCCCGCCCGGGGGACCCTCGTGTCTCCTACGTTCAGTAGCAGCCACGCGAACCAGGAGAGCGTCTGCAACCGTGTGCCTAGAGCCGAAGCGTCTCCACCGCAAGTACACGCCGCAAGTACCCGGGAACAGAGCCAGCGGGAGTATGCAATGCCGCTGGGGAGGTGGCAGAGCCGCAGCACAGAATGTCACCCTGACATGTAAGGGCTGCAGCCCTTGGAATCTTCTAAAGGCTTTTTCAGGGCTGCCCAGTGCAGCCCCCCTGTTAAGTGACCTGCTTCTGCAGTCACCAACTCGAAAACTGAGCTCACAGTGCCTGGAGGCGGGGTTATAGAGGAGGCCCCAATGCATCCCGGGAGAGTATAAAGCTTTAGCCTGGTGGTGCCTGGATCAAGATCCATCTCTACACCCCGATGTTACCCTGTGGAACCAATGTACCCTGCTGTAGAAATGTATATATAAATAAAATGGGCGTGCTCTCAGCCGATTTTCAGAAGTATTTTATTCAGTATATATTAATGAAATTTCAACCGACATTTCGGTCTTCATGTAGGACCTTTATCAAGGCACAAACAGACTTGTGGGAGTGGTAATAGAAACATGGCAGGCCTTCCCTTTGCCTCTGGTTCCATATGGTATCCGGCTGATAGATAGATAGACAGTGTCTAGTTAGACAGTCAATAGATAGACACCATATGTTAGACAGACATTAGGTCGACAGGGTCAAAAGGTCGACATGAAAATGGTCGACATGAAGAAGATAGACAAATGTTTTTTTTTTTATTTAACATGTTTTTAGACTATTTCATACCTTCTCTATCCATGTCGGCATAGAGTTGGTTACAAACCTTGTGGCGAGCGCAGCGAGCCACCGAGCCCGAAGCGTGGCGAGCGAAGCAAGCCCCGCGAGGGTATGCCTTTCTACAATTGGGGGTCCCAGATGAGAAAACTATCCACACAAACCACAAAAATGCAAAAAACATGGTGTCGTCTACCTTTTTCATATCGACCTTTTGACCCTGTCGACTTAATGTCTGTCTAACATATGGGGGTATATTTACTAAGGTCCCGATTTTGACCGAGATGCCGTTTTTTCTTCAAAGTGTCATCTCGGTAATTTACTAAGCAAAAATCACGGCAGTGATGAGGGCATTCGTAATATTTTGGAAGTCCTAGGAAAAAATCACGAATCAATACACCATCAGTCAAATACGC
The DNA here is from genome assembly GCF_028390025.1 of Pseudophryne corroboree. Classification (NCBI taxonomy): domain Eukaryota; kingdom Metazoa; phylum Chordata; class Amphibia; order Anura; family Myobatrachidae; genus Pseudophryne; species Pseudophryne corroboree. Next base: position 776,866,447 of record NC_086447.1, on the reverse strand, counting down.
CTGCAATTTGGTAGAAATCGGGAATTTACTAAAAAGTGCCAAACACAAACACTGCCGACAATAGCCAAACACTGCCGTGATGAAATACAAATCGTGAAAAAGTGCTAAAAAAAACCAGACCTGCTTTTTTATCCCGTGTTTGTATAGGCATGCACGGATCCATGAGTTCCGTGCATGTTTTTCAGTGGGAAGGGGTGGGAAATGTTATAATTTTTCACAAAAAAAATGCGTGGGGTCCCCCCTCCTAAACCAAACCAGCCTCGGGCTCTTTGAGCCGGCCCTGGTTGCAAAAATATGGGGAAAAAATTGACAGGGGTTCCCTCATATTTAAACAACCAGCACCAGGCTCTGCGCCTGGTCCTGGTTCCAAAAATACGGGGGACAAAAAGCGTAGGGGTCCCCCGTATTTTTGAAACCAGCACCGGTCTCCACTAGCTGGACAGATAATGCCACAGCCGGGGTCACTTTTATACAGTGCCTTGCGGCCGTGGCATCAAATATCCAACTAGTCACCCCTAGCCGGGGTACCCTGGGGGAGTGGGGACCCCTTCAATCAAGGGGTCCCCCCCCCAGCCACCCAAGGGCCAGGGGTGAAGCCCGAGGCTGTCCCCCCCATCCAATGGGCTGCGGATGGGGGGCTGATAGCCTTTGTTGAAAGTTATGAATATTGTTTTTAGTAGCAGTACTACAAGTCCCAGCAAGCCTCCCCCGCAAGCTGGTACTTGGAGAACCACAAGTACCAGCATGCGGCGGAAAACCGGGCCCGCTGGTACCTGTAGTACTACTACTAAAAAAATACCCCAATAAAGACATTACACACACACCTTGAAAGTATAACTTTAATGCATACATACACACCACCATATACACATACTTACCTTATGTTCACACGAGGGTCGGTCCTCTTCTCCATGTAGAATCCATGGTGTACCTGTTGAAAAAATTCTACTCACCAAATCCAGTGTAGAGGGCTCCTCGGATAATCCATTTGTAATCCACGTACTTGTAAAAATAAAAAAACGGGACACCCGACCATGAACTGAAAGGGGCCCCATGTTTTCACATGGGACCCCTTTCCCTGAATGCCAGAAACCCCCTCTGATTGATGTCTAAGTGGGTTTCTTCAGCCAATCAGGGAGCGCCACGTTGTGGCACCCACCTGATCGGCTGTGTGCTCCTGTACTGTCTGACAGGCGGCACACGGCAGTGTTACAATGTAGCGCCTATGCGCTCCATTGTAACCAATGGTGGGAACTTTGTGGTCAGCGGTGAGGTCACTTTCGGTCAACCGCTGACCACAAAGTTCCCACCATTGGATACAATGGAGCGCATAGGCGCTACATTGTAACACTGCCGTGTGCCGCCTGTCAGACAGTACAGGAGCACACAGCCGATCAGGAGGGTGCCAAAACGTGGCGCTCCCTGATTGGCTGAAGAAACCCACTTAGACATCAGTCAGAGGGGGTTTCTGGCATTCGGGGAAAGGGGTCCCATGTGAAAACATGGGGCCCCTTTCAGTTCGTGGTCGGGTGTCCCGTTTTTTTATTTTTACAAGTACGTGGATTACAAATGGATTATCTGAGGAGCCCTCTACACTGGATTTGGTGAGTAGACTTTTTTCAACAGGTACACCATGGATTCTACATGGAGAAGAGGACCGACCCTCGTGTGAACATAAGGTAAGTATGTGTATATGGTGGTGTGTATGTATGCATTAAAGTTATACTTTCAAGGTGTGTGTGTTATGTCTTTATTGGGGTATTTTTTTAGTAGTAGTACTACAGGTACCAGCGGGCCCGGTTTTCCTCCGCATGCTGGTACTTGTGGTTCTCCAAGTACCAGCATGCGGGGAGGCTTGCTGGGACTTGTAGTACTGCTACTAAAAACAATATTCATAACTTACAACAAAGGCTATCAGCCTCCCATCCGCAGCCCATTGGATGGGGGGGACAGCCTCGGGCTTCACCCCTGGCCCTTGGGTTGCTGGAGGGGGGGACCCCTTGATTGAAGGGGTTCCCACTCCTCCAGGGTACCCCGGCCAGGGGTGACTAGTTGGGTATTTAATGCCACGACCGCAGGGCGCTGTATAAAAGTGACCCCCGGCTGTGGCATTATCTGTCCAGCTAGTGGAGCCCGGTGCTGGTTTAAAAAATACGGGGGACCCCTACGCTTTTTGTCCCCCGTATTTTTGGAACCAGGACCAGGCGCAGAGCCCGGTGCTGGTTGCTTAAATATGGGGGAACCCCTGTCAATTTTTTCCCCATATTTTTGCAACCAGGACCGGCTCAAAGAGCCCGAGGCTGGTTTGGCTTAGGAGGGGGGACCCCACGCATTTTTTTTTTTTAAGTTTAAATATATATATTTTTTTTTTACAAGGTGCACAATGAAGCCCAGCACGGATCTCTCAGATCCGGCCGAGATTCATTGTATTAAAGTCGGCTGTGTTTTACAAGTCACTCACGTAAAACACTGCCTAAAAAAACGAATGACATCGACATCGGAAAAACCGAAAATGCAGAATACGGCAGCTTAGTAAATTAGTCGTAATCAATTCAAAAAGTTGCATATTTACACTTTCGATGTCATTCGTGATTGAACTTTAACCTCAAACGGGAAAATACGATTCTTAGTAAATTTACCCCATGGTGTCTATCTATTGACTGTCTAACTAGACACTATCTATCTTTTATACCACACCCGTTCCATATTGATGGTTCTGTCATCTCTAGCCCTCCCCTCCTAAACCTGGGAAAAGGAGATTAGTCACACAATCATTACTCCCAGAGAGAAACATTGATTATGCAGTGTTAAATACAAGTCACATTGGATTAAACCAAAGCACATCTGTATAATAATCTAGCTATCCATCCCCCCCAACAGCTCCCACCGAACGGAGCTGGATCCACTTTACTAGTTGAGAACAACTGTCAAAGTCAGAAAAATGTCTCTATGCACGTTGCCATATTTGCACCGCACACTGGTCTGCGCTGCGCATGCGTACGCTCTCCCGTGAAGGCGCATACCCGCAATAGCGTGCACCCGCGGGCGCACGGTATGCGTATTTACGGTAGAGTTTATGTAGTCGTAGCGTGCGACTCATTCGTTACATATTTTCACAATTAATGTAGTTTGTAGATCATTATCCCTTTGATAGTTTCTGAAAGTTTGGTTAATATAGAATGTCCCTGAGCTGAGGAATCCCTCTTTGTATCGTAGGAAGGGTCTAACAGGAGTCATGCAGTAGTGTTTGGTACCCATCGGAAGAGTATTTAAATAGCAATATTCCGGTGTTGGTTTGGAGCGTATTAATCGCTCGTGCGAATAGTTATGGACATAAGAAGTTTATGTCCATTTCTACTATTTACTCATACTCAGGTATGCGGCGGGAAACCTAGTTCCCCACCCACCTGAGCTGTTTGAAATCGTCACAGCCCACCTGTATGAATCAACCTATGACCTTTTGTTATGATGCAGGGCCGAATTCCGACGTCCAATGGACAATGGGATTGTAGGGACTGTAAGATTGCATTGTGTGTGGGGCATAAATAGGCAGGCCGACCACATCCAGCTCTCACTCTTCAACGGTTCTCATTGCTGAAAATCGGGTGCTGGATGTCCAGGCGCATGCGATCGTTTACCCTGTGCGTAAGTTTCTCTCCGTAATCATTGTCTTTCTGTGAGCCATTTCTCTCATATATACATTTCTCTCTCTCTCTCTCCTTTCTCTTTTCTCTCACATCTCCCCTAGACTAGTATTGTATTGTATTAGATAGTATTGTATTTTGGTTAGGAAGTCTCTGTTATATTGTAGTGTGTCATTTGTACTGTTATCCCCTTTTACAAGTATATTAGATATAATACAGTTAATAGGCTTTGGACCCTAAACCAGTATCTGTGTATTTTCTATAGTGTTAAGTGTTCACTTGAGCGTCGGTGACGCTCAAGCAGCTTTGTAGTTAGTCAGGTTACACAAGGTTGCACTTACACCCTGTACTCACATTAAGGTATTCTGTGCATTTCATTGGTATAAGGTTTAGACATAAAGGTATAGCGTTGTGAGCGTCTGCGCCGCTGGTGATCTCCTCGTGGTCTCGAGCGTCCGCTACGCCATAGCGAATCATTACTCTAGTCATAACCAATAACGTGTTGTCCTGTGATCACTGGGCCGTGAGCGAACGTGACGCTTGAGCGTCTCGCCTACGGCTGAGCGATCGTTACGCAAATAGCGTACCCTTACGGTACTTCTTAAGTAAGCAGCGTACAGTGTTCTTAGACTTCATAAAGGGTTGTTTATACGACAAAGGAATTTAGCATTGTCAATTGGGGACTCGTCCTATCCTTCTCATATCTGCACTAGGTAGATCAGCAGACATTATCCCCCCAGCAAAGGGTGGGAGGTTGTCTCGCAGTGCTGACGGGATAAGCGTCTGCTTCGCTTAGATAAAGAGTGCTGAAGGAATCCGGGAACCGGAAGTAAGAACAAAACGCTTGTGTCTTTTAAAACTGTTTTATTTCTCTTCTGTCTTGCGTATACACGCACGCATACATATATATCTGCATTTCTTTTTCAATTTCGTATATCACTATTCCTGTTTGCCAATTTTTATAGTTAATAAACGTGCTGAGAGAGATTTGCCGCTATTTCAATAGTTTGAGTAAAAGTAATATAGTTAAAATATAGACAAACACACAGCTTGTCAGTGTGGTGCGCGGTAGATGATAAAGGATCCTCTACATTGATAAAAGTAGAAATTGTGTCACGGTGGATCTTTGTTTGCGTACACGTGTCTCTAACAAAGACTAGCGTACGCAATCCAAAGGCAGACGCACGCAGCGTATATTACGCAAAGGAGCGTCTGTGTACGCCCACGTAACTCAAACCACAAGTTGATTTTCAACGCAAAGCGATAAGTAGCGCAACGCGGTAAATAATGCAAGGCGATAAATAGCACAAATTGATTTCAGCTTTCCAAAACTTAGTTTAAATACCTTACTTTACTGTAATACCTCTGGGGAGAGCTATCAGACTACGGGAAATGATTTTTCTGATCAGAAAACTATAAGAATGATATTGGGTTGAAAACGGTATGAGTGTATTGAATCCCGCTTTGTGGACTTTGTGATCTATGTGATAATCCCGCTTTGTGAACTTTGTGATCTATGTGGAACGTGATGAGCACGATCTGAGTGAAAACGTGCAACAGAGTGTGATAAAGTTTTCGTTGTATTACGCTCTGGCTGTTTTGGAGCACAGTAGGGAGACTCCAATGATCCTACCATTTATGGGCAACAAGTGTCTATAAGTGGTACGATTGGACCGCATGGTTGTATGTGTGACCAATAACGCAACGTGATATGAGGTCGTATATCCATGCGTAAATCTTGCCCTCATACGTGTTGTAGGGAGCACATGCAAGCGTGATTTGTGTAAAGAAAAAGGAAGGGAATTTTCTCAGGAAAATCTCTAGAGATAGGGCCTGCAACGGCTACACGTGTCTGCTAGAAGGCGGAACGGGGATACCCGGAGCAGAAGAAGTTCAGTGGAAGAGCTTTAAGGATTTCCAACGAAGTTCTGTGTTTGGTGCATTTTAGGAAGTTTTTCTGTGTTAAAAAGGTCCACAATGGCAGCCAAGTGCACAATACAGAGACGGTCGGAGGTCAGGATTCAGACTCCAGAGGCTTGCAGACCCCAAGGGTCTGCTCGGTCAGTAATGTGGGGGAAATATGGTCCCCACACTGAGACCTTTTGTGATGAATGGACACGAATGACTGCGGGGGATAAGACACCATTTCCCGGGATAGGTAGTTTTGACTCAGAGGTGTTGCGTAATTTAAGGCGAAAGATATGTCTCATCAAATCAGCAAAGAGACGAATCAAGCATTATGATTGTTTACAGATATGGCAACAGGAGAGTGAAATGCAAAGAAATGTAACTTACTTACCTAACTTTCATCTTGAGAGGGGAGAGATGGCAATGGAGGGGATTGTGGTTGCGGAGAGAAGCACAAGGGTAAACAATAAAAATGCTCTTAGCAACAGTAGTACAGATAATAAGAATAAATGTGATAAATGTAACAATGCTAATTGTAATGCTGTTGAATGTACAACTATTAACCCATGCAAGTCGCACCCCATGTTAAACTTTCCTCAGGAACACCAACAAGAAAGTGAACCCAGAACGATGTCGGCACCTCCTCCAGAAGCCATCACACAAGACATCCAGGTGGACGCGACCCAATCGGTAAAAACTGTAATCAAACCCCCTAATGGAGGGTCAGGTGAGGTCGTGTCCACAGGTATGTATGGTATTATACATCACGCACAAACAAATGTACCTTATATAATAGAATCAATTCAGAATGACATTACTGGACTTAATCCTGTTAGGGTAATTGCAGTACCAAATGGGGAAACTGACTCTTCAGGAATCACTCCTGTCAGGAACATCGCCATGTACTGCCCTTTTTCCCGAACAGAATTAAGAACAATTCTGTCTGAATTTCCTGATCCCAGGAAAGACTTAGTTGCTTGTCAAAGATACATTAGAGTGCTAGGACATACTGCAGAGCCGAATAACAAAGATTGGAGGACAGTTTTGAGGGCATGTTTACCCCCCGATGTTGATTCATTGAAATTTATCGCTGATTGTAAGCTAGATGAGGAAGTGCCACTAACAAACGAGTATAACCAAGATAATGTAAAAAGAATCAATCTACAGTTGAAAGAATATTTTCCTACAGTAGCAAAGTGGAATAAAATCTATACAATAAGACAAAAAGAAGGTGAATCCGCAGAAGAGTATTTTCACCGGGCTCTGCAGGATATGGCTAGGTACACTGGTATAGATGACATTGAAACTAATGTACACCACAGAGAGGTAGCTGTGTCCGTATTAGCGAGCAACTTGAAAGACACACTAAAAATTAGGGTACAAACCTCAATACCTCATTGGAGAGGTATCTCGGTTGCAGCATTAAGAGAGTCCGCTATCGAGCATGACCGAAATATCAAAAGAACCAGGGAAGCGCAGGGAGAGCGGTTGATGACACTAAACATCCAAGCACTAGAGAATGCATCAAGTCGACCGGAACCCCAGGCCCCTAGCACATGGAGAAAGCCAAGGATTTGTTACAATTGTAGAAGAGAAGGGCATTATGCCAACAACTGTAATAACCCACATAAAGTTAGACCCCCTAGACCAAGAAATGAGCAAAATTACAACACACACCATTATAATCAGAGATCAGATAGGAGGAATTTTGAGCCACATCCATGATAGGTAGTCAAGAAAGGTGATCATACGACTGATGGTAAGCCTGAGGTAACGGTTAATAAAGTGGGAGGTCATTCACTGAAGACACCGGAATGACCAGGTGAAACGTTGTAAATGTATCTGTGAAATGTTTTTTTTCTCTCTCTCTCTATCCCCATCTCTGACGATTATTGGTAAGAATTCAAACATTGCATATCCACTTGGTCCTTGCAGAAGTCTACCAAACCCCAGCATGACCTCCGCCACAATGTATTTCTGGCCAGATACAGACAGTGGAATAATGCAGGTGCTGGTGGGGAGGGACTGCTCAAGGAGACCAGTAGACACATAGATATGACAGCCTAATAAGTCTGACAATGTTTTTCTAATGCTAACAATGTTTTCTTAATGTTGACAATGTTTAAAAAAAAAAAATGTTTTGTTTCTCTTTTCTTATTGATGGTTATTGTCGAGTTATGTAATGTATATATGCACATGAATTGTTCTCTATCTCTTTTGTTTTTTTTTTTGTGCTTTCTCTCTCTTCTCACTCATGTTTCCATGGTTTAAAAATGCTATGTCACCCCTCAGTTGGACCAATGGTAATGCCAGAATTTTGCTCCTTACAGAAAGATCGTCGGTTGGGAAGGAATATTGCATCACCAGAATGTTCGTTTGGAAGACTGAGAGACAGCACCTTTGAGAGGACAGCAGAACAAGAAGAACAACAAGACGAGAGAACTTATTATCGTAACAAGTTCTCTCCCCCCTCAAACTGTTTTCTTATGCCCCTTTACAAATTTCTTCTTTTCTCCTCCTGTAAGATGGACTTGCCCCAAGAGACTGTGATATGGATTTTCCCGTTAACCATGATGTTGACCAGAGCAGTCTGTTTCGGTGAGAGTACCAGTGAGGTCGAGAAAGGATCCAGAAAGGTCCTGATGACTGAGACGGAGGTGTAAATTTCCAATAGCAACCCAATCACCAAGCAAAGGCGAGTACCGGGCACGATCTAACAACCATGTTATCTGTAAACATTTTTCTTTGAAGGATTGTTAGTTCAAAAAAAAAAAAGAAAAAAACTGTATCTGTAGGCTCTGTGACAATGGTTGAAGATGGATGCATAAAGAAGTGCCAATCCAGTTTTAATATCCATATGGACCGGCATCCATTGAGTGACTATCACTCCTTAGTGGGTAACGTATTAAACCAAACAGATTGTTGGGTATGCTCTCAAGTACCTCAGGGTCATAGCAAATCAGGGCTAGTACCATTTCCTTTAACGTTAGGGGAGGTACTTGAGCTAAGTGGTGGGAGACCGGTGGACCGGAGGTTTAACATCTCCAGCCCTCCTAGTTTGAAGCTCCACCAATACCATGTGGATAGGTCCCTCTTATGTTTTAATATCTCCAATCCCCGTAAGCCGGGAAATTGGGAAGTGTCATGGAGCAACCTTACCATGACCTTTTCACACAGAGCAGATAGAATGCCTACAGATACAGAGCTTGTACGCCACACAGCCAGTAGAGGAAAATCTTTCCGGTATCGATATACCTTAGGAAATAGGATTACTAGAGTTGGAGAGGTATCACCAGGATACTGTGCACATATCGTACAAACTGATACGTGCCTTAAGCAGATGGAAGAATTAGGGTCAGGAGATTTCACCTGGAAGGTTTGTAACATGGTCATGTCCTTCTCCGTCCCATATGTTCTCCCCGATGACGCATATTTCATATGCGGGAGAAAGGCGTACAAGTGGCTTGCCCCAAACTCTGAAGGATTGTGTTATATTGGAAAAGTATTGCCTGAAGTGATGACTGTTACACATGACAAAATGAAGGACATACACCGTGGTGCCCAAGCTCCTTATACTCACACTCATTACGAGCACCGAGTTAAAAGACAACTGTCAGAAAGGTTAGAGCATCCGGCCTCCGATCTTATCCATGAATCCACCGGGATTCAGGTTCTGGTAGCGTTAGATTTCACTCGTACCGCTCGAGGAGTGATGAATTATAGATACATTTCCGCACTCGCCAATTTGTTAGATAATATCACTGAAATGTATGATGACACGTTTAGATACACTGGAAGAGAACTTCAAGCTTATAAAACAGAACTAGTTCAGCATAGGATGGTTCTTAATTATCTTACAGCAGTAACAGGCGGATATTGTGTTACATTGGCAACACAGTACGGCATAAAGTGTTGCACGTATATCACAAATAGCACCGAGGATCCGGTAGAGGTCATAGACCAAAAGATGGACGATATTCTCCAATTGAAGTGGGAATTTCGTCGAAAACACAATCTCACCCTTGCTGCTGTAGGTAATGAGCTGACTAGTTGGGTGTCATGGTTGAACCCGAGAAATTGGTTCTCCGGTTTAGGAGACTGGGCTCAAGGAGTCATAATGGATGTTGGAAAGTTTCTACTATGTATCTTAGGTGTTGTTATATTTATTGGATTGATATTTAGATGCGGGCAGGCTTTAATGAGGTGCAAACAAAGTACAAAAGTGATGAGCTTGAGGAGTGAGGAAACTGTAATTAACCTGGATTTGATTTATGACCCAATGATAGAAACCAGAATGTGATGAAAATGCGATTATACGGTCCGTTTCTTTCACCTGTTTTTCTGCTTTTCTCCAAGATACAAAGACCCCCTTGGACGAGGAAGTTGACGAGACGCTATACAGACAACAGACAAGCACCAAAGATGAAGTTTTGACAACCTATGATATGGACACTTGATGAACTTTGCCATGGATCCCCAGTTTCCCTAGTATTTTTAAACTCACGCTAGCCCAACATTTTTTGTAAATCCGATGGCACTGACAAAGCTATTTGCTCATGCCCAAAGAGCAAAACAGCGCAAAGAAGACGACTTTCAACTGATACCGAACAAAACTTCGACGACAGATGTACATTTACCTGACATAGAATATCATTGCATTTTCCATAAGTGTTCTTCATCTTCATCTCTACAACCCTCAGGTAATAACACACATAGTATAGGGAATACAGGCACAGATATCAGCAATCACATATTCCCCCATTCATGTATCATCAACTAAAATGTGCTCCCCATTTTGTTAAAAAAAAAAAATCCGAAAAGAGCTCGGTAAAGTTTGACAGCCCATCCACAGACCTGTACCACGGGATAAGAAGGAATTCAAATGTATACTTCGCAATACCTCGAAGCTTGATTTACCACACGTACGGCACGATGATACATGACCCTCCAAACATGGACTCATACACACATGCTTCTGCTATCTCACTAGGTCATACCCTCTTCACACCTACTCCTCTCTCCTTCCTTACCCCACCATGGAAATCAATTAACCCCTGACTTACATTTTTCTCCTTTTTTTTTTTTAAGTTTTCTTAGAAGGTGGCAGTTATTATTGACTGCCAAAGGGTGGACTGTCAAAGTCAGAAAAATGTCTCTATGCACGTTGCCATATTTGCACCGCACACTGGTCTGCGCTGCGCATGCGTACGCTCTCCCGTGAAGGCGCATACCCGCAATAGCGTGCACCCGCGGGCGCACGGTATGCGTATTTACGGTAGAGTTTATGTAGTCGTAGCGTGCGACTCATTCGTTACATATTTTCACAATTAATGTAGTTTGTAGATCATGATCCCTTTGATAGTTTCTGAAAGTTTGGTTAATATAGAATGTCCCTGAGCTGAGGAATCCCTCTTTGTATCGTAGGAAGGGTCTAACAGGAGTCATGCAGTAGTGTTTGGTACCCATCGGAAGAGTATTTAAATAGCAATATTCCGGTGTTGGTTTGGAGCGTATTAATCGCTCGTGCGAATAGTTATGGACATAAGAAGTTTATGTCCATTTCTACTATTTACTCATACTCAGGTATGCGGCGGGAAACCTAGTTCCCCACCCACCTGAGCTGTTTGAAATCGTCACAGCCCACCTGTATGAATCAACCTATGACCTTTTGTTATGATGCAGGGCCGAATTCCGACGTCCAATGGACAATGGGATTGTAGGGACTGTAAGATTGCATTGTGTGTGGGGCATAAATAGGCAGGCCGACCACATCCAGCTCTCACTCTTCAACGGTTCTCATTGCTGAAAATCGGGTGCTGGATGTCCAGGCGCATGCGATCGTTTACACTGTGCGTAAGTTTCTCTCCGTAATCATTGTCTTTCTGTGAGCCATTTCTCTCATATATACATTTCTCTCTCTCTCTCTCCTTTCTCTTTTCTCTCACATCTCCCCTAGACTAGTATTGTATTGTATTAGATAGTATTGTATTTTGGTTAGGAAGTCTCTGTTATATTGTAGTGTATCATTTGTACTGTTATCCCCTTTTACAAGTATATTAGATATAATACAGTTAATAGGCTTTGGACCCTAAACCAGTATCTGTGTATTTTCTATAGTGTTAAGTGTTCACTTGAGCGTCGGTGACGCTCAAGCAGCTTTGTAGTTAGTCAGGTTACACAAGGTTGCACTTACACCCTGTACTCACATTAAGGTATTCTGTGCATTTCATTGGTATAAGGTTTAGACATAAAGGTATAGCGTTGTGAGCGTCTGCGCCGCTGGTGATCTCCTCGTGGTCTCGAGCGTCCGCTACGCCATAGCGAATCATTACTCTAGTCATAACCAATAACGTGTTGTCCTGTGATCACTGGGCCGTGAGCGAACGTGACGCTTGAGCGTCTCGCCTACGGCTGAGCGATCGTTACGCAAATAGCGTACCCTTACGGTACTTCTTAAGTAAGCAGCGTACAGTGTTCTTAGACTTCATAAAGGGTTGTTTATACGACAAAGGAATTTAGCATTGTCACAATAGTCAAAAATTGTGATTATGGTTAAAAAGTTAACAAAACTGCAGATTTTATTTACAGAATTATTATTGCATAAAAATTCAAGTAGCTCATTGTGTAGAAGCAATGGTCTGTGTAGCTCATACTGTACATTACCTTTACACAAACTTTAAACTGATTGAAAAGGGTGACCGTGAAGTGTATGGTAATTATACACTAGTTCCTTGGTCATTAAAACCCAGTGAGTACAGCATTAGTCCGTATTCAATTAGCCGCAGCTTTACCCAGCGGCTAATTACCTCACTGGGCCACTTCTTTTAGCGGGAATTAACACATGGGTGTACTTTTCCTGATGAGGAAGTCCGCATCAGGGCTTAACACATGGGTAAAGCCCATTGATTCTGCAGTTTAGGGTGAGAACCAGTGAGTTTCCATGTGTTAACTCCTGATTTTCCGTGCAGGAAAAAGGCTATTTCGTTGAATAGCCTTTACCTGTGAAGCGCGGTAATTAGCTAGTAATTGGCTAATTGAATATGCCTCATCAAGTTGAGATCAATATGATTTACCTACAATCAAAATCCTGACAGTCAAAATACAGACAACAATTGGCCGATGGTCAAAATACCGACAAGATCAGAATACAAAAATGGTCAAAATACTGACATTTAAGATGTCGACAAGGTCAAAATACTGAATTTAAAATGTTGAGAGCTCAAAAAGTCGACACAAGTTTTTAAAATTTTATTTGGTGTGTATGCCGACATAGGTCAACATGGACACCGTATAAGTGTACCGCGCGTCCCCCTCCACGTCCACTGGGATGAACAAGTCAGTTTCAATGAAAAACTCATGTCAATGTTTTGACCTGTCGACATTTTAAATGTCAGTATATTGACTGTGTCGACATTTTAAATTACGGTATTTTGACTATGTCGGTATTTTGACCTATTTTGGAATTTTGACCATCGGTCAATGGTTGTCGGTATTTTGACCGTTGGGATTTTGATTGTAGGTAAATTGACTGCATCCCATCAAGTTAGTGGAATGCCATGTATATTCTTTGGCATGACTTTACCAGTGAAGCTGTGTTTATGATATAAATGTGTGAAGCAATAAGAAGTTTAGAAATATATTATTATAGATTGTAAGCTTGCAAGCAGGGCCTTCCTACCTCTGACTGTTTGTTATTACCCAGTTTTGTCTTATCATTGTGTCCGGTTGTAAAGTGCAATGGAATTGCTGCGCTATATAAGAAACTATTAATAAATAAATATATTAGTATTTGAGTACTACTATCCAATCAATAAGTTAATCAATTTGTGCAATTTGACCAAGAATTGCTTATCTAGTAGTGTACCCCTGTCAATACTTTGATATGCTAGATACATGTTAGTATTAGCTCCATATAGTACTGGGCTTATTTTTTTAATTTTTATAATTCTTTACTTTAAATGGTCATTCCAAACAAGAATAAACAAAGGAAAAAAGCCAACAACAGCCCATTACAGACCAAAATTTAAATATAGTAAACAAAATTAAAATAAAAGTCAGGAGACAAATGAAGAGAAGGGGAGGGTACAGGCTGTCAGGGTAAACAGGGGAGGGGCCACGATACAAGACCAAAAGTAAAAATACACAATAATATCGATAAATAAGAAAAAATAAACACCAGCAAAGGGGTATAGAGAGAAGCGGAGAGGAAAAAACATTTGCTGCCCATGGGTTCACGTATTCGGGTAAAACTCAAGAGGAAGGGGATGTGGGTCTACGTTCCGCAAACAACCAAGGAGCCCAGACTTGGGAAAAAACATGTCCTTTTGCATGAAAGAAATTTCCTCCATGGGCCCACCGTGCCAAATCTGTTTTTAAGTACAAAGAGTCGAAGGGAAGAAGTCTGTTTCCAATTTAGAGCAATCAAGGATTTTGCAGCCGCCGTTTTCTAGAAAACTTACCAAGACCCGGGAGAAGGGCAGCACAACAAATACATCCAGGGATCTTTTGGTTCTGGAGTTTCCAAGAGAGAATTCAGGAGGCCAGGTATCAAATTCCAGAAGGGGGCAATAATTGGACAAGTCCACCATACTGTATATGGATCATAGAACCTATGGAGCCACAACCCCACCAGCAATCGCATGAGGAAAACGGGAACATTTTGCTAGGTCTCTCATGCGTATAATACTAGCGATAATAGATTTTATATGTTGTTTCTTTTATTTTGGTTGTAATAGAGCTCTTGGCCATCCCCAGTCTCATGTTGTCCCAGGCTTCATCTTTTGGAGGAGGTCCAAGGTCCTGTTCCCAAGCAACTTTATGGGGCCTCAAAGAAGGGAGGGTGGCATCAAGAAGGAGGGCATAGAGCTGGGAAACCAAGCCTTTAAACAAAGGGCGATGTACACATAGATTCTCAAATGGGTTAAGGGCTCGAAGAACAGATAGTGAGGGCAGGGAGAGTAAAAAATGGGCAATTGGATGGAATTCAAAAGGATTAAGTATCTGGGATGGGGTTTTCTGTTGTAATTCAGGTAGAGATAACCATTGACCTTGATCAGAAAAATTATCGGGGAATTTAAGCCCCACGTGAGTCCAATTACAGAACCTTGTGGTAGAAGTTCCAGGAGGAAACGGGATTGTGCCAAATAGGGTTATTTGTTTTTATTAATCCTGATAACGTACAAATAAATCATTGTAATAAAGCATTTTGATAATTTGCAAGCCAGCAAAAGACTAAGGTAAATAAGTCTTAAATAAGTCTTAGCAGCAAAAGAAATAGTGGAATGATTTTATACACAAACTGGATTTATGTCTGGAAGGGAAAATGTAATTGTATCCATACAAATGTAATTTATAGACTCATATCTTTTTGTGCACCATCTAAGACTACATTTTATATGTGATTTCATTTAAAATAGATGTTCTGTCGAGCTTTGACAAGCATTTTAATAATACACTTCCCTACTAAATGTTCAAAGCTATGCAAATGTTAAATATTTTACAAGGTTGCTTGTGTATTCTGTGTGAGACTTCCAGTGTGTGGGAGGATCTTCCCGTTCTAGAGCTCAATTATTGTGTCCTCTCTCTCCTACCCGGTATGTGTAGTCTGGGTTTTTTGTTTTTGTTTTTAATGAAAGCAGTAAAAAAAATAGCCAATTTCAGAAGCAAATTATTTTACATATCTCTTTACCAAACTAAATGCTGCCAGCCTGTGGTATTTTGGAGGCTAACAAACTGTAGTTATATTCAAATAGTAGTTTTTATTTATTACTTAAAGTTGTCCTATTTGTCTGTGCAAAGCAAACAAAGCAAGTACACCTGGACAAACCGGGTTAGGGCTGGGAGACTGACGTTTGGGATCAGCATACCGAACCCGGAATCCCGGTAGCAGAATGCCGGCAGGTTGGGGTGGGAAGCGCAAGGAAGCCCCTTGCGGGCTTGCTGCGCTCACTTGGACATAGGGAATAGAGCTTGTGGGTCGGCATTCCAACTGCCAGCATTCTGAGCGCTCAGGATTCCGGCTTTGGCATGGTGATCCTGGACAAACCATGTAGCACTACAACGTTATTAGATTGCAGCCTGGTTACACCGGTTTCAAATACAAATCTCTCGGCGCAAGTTTAATCTGTGACACCGACAGTGCAACATGGTTTTGCTAAAGTTTTTTGCTGTGCTCCCAATTCAAAATAAGTAACAATATTTTTTTTATTTTAACTACAGCAAAAAAAAGCAAACAGATCATGCAAGTAAAGGCATAAACTTGTATGTGCCACATACGGTACATGAGGCGTGTTCTGATAAATGTAACTTACAAGCTCTACAGATAGAACACAGCCTCAAAAAGAGAAAAAAGAAATAAAACAGTGTCTGTTTCAAGTGATATTCAGATGTATCCTTGTTGATCTCACACGGGGTGCGTATGCACGTACATACGCATCACGTATAAGATCAGCTGCGCCGAGCTGCAACTAGTAGCACCTGCGACTTAGCCGCTATTAGCGAATGGATCGTGGGCACATTTGCCTCAGCTATCTTACTGTAATGCATATGCATCGCATGTAAGATCAGTGAGGATCCATCTGTATGAAGAATTCATCATTATTTTATATTATTAATCATAAAAGAGAAGACTTCCGGTTCCGGGACGCATGAGTAGGAAGCTCACTGCAGGAGCTCCGTCCCCGCCGCCCGCTTTAAAATATCTTTACAAGGCTATTATAGCCTCTACCCCGCCCGGATTACCCCCGCCGGTACCCGCGGTCACGATGGACCGTTTTGTGACAGCCGTAGCTGCGGCTCCCCAAGCTCCCGCTGGCGCACCAACCAGATAGGAGAAGCGCCGCGCGGCCAGTGTCATGGCGCCGGACGCCGGACCAGAGGTGGTCTCCCCGGCTTCTAAGAAGGCTGCAGCGGAGGGCACAGACAACACAGGCTCCCAGGTATGCCGTGACCCTGCAGCCCCTGTCACATATGGGGATGTAGTGGCTGCTATCACTGCTACAATGGCACCCCTCTTGTCCCAAGCAGTCTGTGATATATCTAAGCAGCTGCAGCACCTGACACAGAGAGTAACCCACACTGAAAAACAGCTTCAAGCAGCTACCCATGACATAGAAGGGTTGCACCATTCAGTAAAATCCCTCACTACAGAAAATTATCAAATATGGAATAAATTAGATGATATTGAGAATCGTTTGAGAAGAAATAATATAAGATTAGTGGGACTGCCAGAATCTATTAAAGGCACAGCACTGGCACACTTTGTACGCGTCACCCTTCCTTCGCTTTTGGGCATTGAACGGGACTGTAGTGATCTCGTGATCGAGAGGGTGCACTGAGTGGGCCCAGTTCCCACCCCCAACAGACCGCGCCCACGTGTGACTCTGTTCCGATGTCTGAACTACCTTCATAAAATGACATTTTGGTCTGCTTCCCGTAAAGTGAAAGATTTACAATGGGAGGGTAATAAGCTCTACATATTCCAGGATTACTCGGTGGAACTGACTCGGGCCCGTAAGGCTTTCTCCCCTATTTGCACTCAACTCGTGTCAGAGGGCCGCAAGTTTGGCCTGCTTTACCCCGCTCGCTAGCGCATTTATGAGGGTACCACCCACAAGGACTTTTTGGCACCCGCTGACGCAGCAGCATACTTGCGTAATGTAGCAAGAGAAGATAGCGCGGACATCACAGATCGTCCTTCAGCGACAGCTACGTTGTGATTCCTCGACCCCACTCGGATGCTTTCATGCACCCCCTTACTGGCAGTGTCCTCTTATTGCTGTCTACATGACGTTCAAGGACTGCTGCTGCTGTATTCTGATTATACATGTTCTCAGATTATACGCACCCACTTTCTTCACTGTATTCTCTTCACTCAATTGCATCTAATGCTATATATAACTCAGCTCACTTAGATGTGGGATTAATTTACTCATGTTGATTTTCAATTTAGTTAGTCATGTTTTTATACTGATATGATTGCTGAAACTGCACTTCGGTAACCTCCGCTCCCTGACAATGTTTTGTCTATATACGGGGGTTCTTTTCTTTTCGGGCGGGTATGGATACGTATATGATGACGGTGGGGAGGGACTCCTCCCTTACTATTACATTCCTGTCCTCTAACGCCCGCGCGCGAGACCGCTGTTATTGGTCCTCGTGCATGACTGTTAGCCGGAGGTCGCTGGTCATTGTGATAATGATCATTAGTACTGTGATGTTTTTCATATTGTACGACCTGTTGTTTACTTTTCTCCTTTCTAATTCTTCTCTCCTCCTTGTATTGTCTCCTTCCTCCCCCCTCTCTCCTGCCCCCCTCCCGGGATGTAACTGTCTTTATCCGTATACAGCTGGCAGTGGTTCGTGCATACGTTTTATCTTTTCCACTGCATTATGCCTGACTTAGTAGTGGGAACTTGGAATGTGGGGGGATTTAACTCCCCAGCGAAGAGACGGAAAATACTCCTTTATCTTAACAAACAGCGGATAGACCTGGCATTCCTTCAGGAAACACACCTCACGCCAGAAGAGACGGTGAAGTGAACACCTTAAACTGGCGGGTACTGGGTTCTAGCTCAAATAATTCTAAAGCCAGGGGTGTTGTTGTATTGGTAAAAAGCCATATTCCCACGGAGGTGGTTTCCACTGTAGCTGACCCAGATGGTCGTTATGTCATACTATCTGCAAAGATTAATGGTAAAATGTAATCCATATGCAATGTCTATGCTCCTAATGTTTATAACAAGATGTTTTTTCAGACTCCACTAGCCAAACTGTCCCCCTTCCTTACAGAGCCCTTGCTCCTCTGTGGAGATTTTAACCTTATCTCCTTCTCCTACCTAGATAGGTCCCATTTACCAACGAGACATCTTTCATTGCCCAAACTTGGAGTTCCATTTTTAGCAGAAAGACTGCAAGCAGTAGATATCTGGAGAGCTCTACACCCCACGGAAAAAGAATACACATGACTCTCCGTTGCCCATCACACACTATCCAGGATAGACTATATTCTATTATCACATTCCCTGCTTCCTCATGTGTCTGATTCCCAAATTGAGGCCATAGCCCTCTCGGATCATGCCCTAGTTACTGCGACCCTTCACTTTCCAGATGTCTCCTCCCCCTCTCCTAAACTCTGGCGATTCCCGTCATATCTCGCAAACTCCCTAAAGTTCCAACAGAAATTGGAATCTTCCTGGGAATCTTTCCAGTCTAATAATGCATCCCATCTCGATGAGGACCCTATATTATTCTGGATGACTGCGAAATCAGTCCTCCGGGGTGATATCATATCTTATGTTTCAGCTAATAATAAAAAATATGCCACTCAATATTTGGAGTTTCAGAGACCCCTGTCGACAGCCTACCAGCATTACAAATCCTCCCCCACCTCGCAAAACCGCCTCCTTTATCTTAATGCCAAAACTCACTTTGATGAATTTATGTCCTCAATGGGCAACAGATTCTCCTTTTCGGTAAATTATAGATACTATAAATTTGGCAATAGAACTGGTAAATGATTGACGACATTACTGAATGGCTCCCGTCCCCCTATAGTCACGCACTTGCTCCGTACACCCACGGGCGTGCTGACCACTACTAACCAAGAGATTTCTGATGTTATGAGATCCTTTTACGAAGGCCTATACTCCCCAACTTCGCCTCCTTTGTCTACAACTCCTCCTACTGCCTCCCCATGGCCCTCCGCCTTCTGGGATTCTCTTCCTGTTCCACAATTACTTCCCACTATGGTCCAATCATTGCTAGATCCCATTACGCTTGAGGAGGTCAAGGGTGTCATTGGCCAATTTGGCAGGGACAAGGCACCGGGTCCTGACGGCTTTAGTGCTGATTTTTATAAGATTCTTCTGCCACGCCTTGGTGGAACTTTGGTGTCGGTTCTGAATGCGATTTTGTCCTCTGACACTCTCCCCAGACATTTTAACACAGCCATTCTCAAGGTTCTCCCTAAACCTGGAAAGGACCTCTCTCAGCCGGGATCTTATCACCCGATCTCTTTACTGAATCTCGACTACAAGTTACTCACTAAAATATTAGCAGATCGTATTAAGCATTTACTCCCCCATATCATACATAAGGACCAAACGGGATTCATCTGGGGAAGACACTCAGAGGTTAACGTACGGCGGGTACTGTCGGCTATCTATGCTTCCTCCTCCTCTTCTTCTCTTTCCACTCACCCAGTTATCCTCTCTCTCGATGCGGAAAAAGCGTTTGATATGGTCGACTGGGACCACCTCTTCTCTTCTCTTTCACTTTTTGGCTTTCCTGCCCCTTTTGTAAAACTCCTGAAACTCCTTTACACTACTCCTCTGACACAGGTTTCTTGTAATGGGGTTCTATCCACAGCTTTTGAGATTCACAGGGGTACCAGACAGGGATGCCCCCTGTCACCCTTACTTTTTGCCATAGCACTGGAACCTCTAGCGATAGCCTTACGACAATCGGTAGTGTTTAAAGGGATCAAAATAGGAGATATTGATCTCCGCCTTGCCCTTTTTGCTGATGACATGCTCTTATTTGTCTCAGACCCAGTGAACTCCATCCCGGAGATTCTGGGTCTGATTCAAGCATTTGGGAATAGGGTGGGATATAGGATTAATGTAGCCAAGTCAGAAATTTTATTCTTAGGCCCCTCCACAAACATCATGTCTAACTTCCTTTCATCCCTCTCTTTTAAAATTGCTCCCACAAAAATTACCTACTTAGGGATCCAAATACCGGTGAATTTATCCAGATTATATGAGGAGAATTATTCTCCTAGTCTAACACGGGTGACAACACTTTTGGATAGTTGGAAATTGCTTCCCTTATCGCTATTGGGGAGGATAGCTGTTTTACAAAGTATAGTCTTTCCTAAACTATTTTACCTTATGCAAATGCTCCCAGTCCGACTTAATAATCGAGACATCCAATACCTACGAAAAATAATGTCAAAATTGTGGAAGGGGAAGAAAGCGTTCATTGCTTTAGACAAATTGATGGCCCCTAAATTGGTGGGTGGCTTTGGGGTCCCTGATTATGCGTCTTACTCGATGGCATCCTTATTTCGCTGTGCTGCTGACTGGCTGTTCGACAGGGAACTCTTCACTGATTCTGCTTTAGACGAGGCATTATTTGCCCCCTATTCCCCGGGAGCTTTGCTACTCTGTAAGCCCTCCCTGATTCCGACCTTGGTTCGCAATAATCCCCTTTTCCATGATATCTATTATAACTGGCGCTCTCTGCACAAAAAATTTAGGAGTAATCCCGAAATATCATCATGCATTCCACTATGGGGCAATCCTGCCTTTCCTCCATCTCTCATCAACCCTAATTATCGACTCTGGAAAGAGAAGGGTCTCTCCAATTCCTCCAAGGTCTTTGACCCGGGTGGCTCTTTGTTGTCTTTCTCCTCACTACGAGAGAAGTTCAACCTACCCCACTCCCATTTTTACATGTACCTCCAAACCAGACATTATTTAATCCCCACAATTCACAAACATGACAACCCCCAGGATAATCCCTCTCTCTCTACTCCATTGCTGCTCTCACTCGCTGCCCACAGAGCTGGGCCCACACGCATCAGACAGATATATAACATTCTGACCTCTAGATCAACAGAACACAGATGGAATAGATTGCTAGATCAATGGCGTAAAGACATGCCTAGCCTAACTTCCCATCACCAGCTCAGTGATCATTTTGTCTCCTCCCTGAAAGCTTTAGCCTCCCCGTATTTACAGGAGGTCCATCTTCGCACCCTACAGAGGGCATACATCTCCCCCATACAACACGCACGATTTAACCCTCCGGAATCTGGGGAATGCCCCAAATGCCATGTCAGTGCAGCTTCATTTTATCACATGTTTTGGGAGTGTGGTCTGATCCGCCATTTCTGGCATAAAGTAATGGCCTTTATTAACCAGCTATGTGAAAGCGACTCCACTATCTTGCCTGTGTGCCAATTTCTCAGAATGGGACTTAGGACCAGGGAGACGGAAGATACAGCCGTTCCTAACTATCCTAGTAACTGTATCTAAAAAAATTATTCTGTCCCACTGGCTCTTGTCCTCATCCCCGACCCTGACGGAGGTACACAGTAAACTTCTGCAGATATTATACTATGACAGGAAATCGGCCCAAATTAATATTGAATCCAGGATTAAATCCTTCTATAAAAAATGGGGCCTTTATATCGATTCACGGGATCAGACCACACAGACTCAAATATTTAAGGTTTTCGAACACAGAATGGTTCTTGCATAGGAAATTACTGGAAGATACCCTGTCGTGACACTCCACACTAATACATATTGGTACCCAAGGGACGAGTTCCCTCTGCTGCCTATAATTATACCACTGCATCAATTACGATCCCTCTCCCTACGTATTTATTGATAGGACATCCCCATATTCCCCAATTATTCACCGTTATGTCATCCCCCCCCCCCCCCCCCCCCCTCCTCTCTTTTGCACCTAATTTCTAATTCTCTTCTTTTTCTCTTTCCTCTATTTGGTATTATCTATCTGTCAGGATACCGTATTCCAAAAATTGATTTTCATTATCTCGATTATTGTTACTTACTAACGGTAGTTTGGTTATAGAGGTATATACACCTCTCTTTATCATCCTGTTGATATAGCATTGATGGAGATCTCTGCGGTTTTGACTCCACAATTTTGGTGTATTCTGCGATAACGCCGAAAAAATTCATGTTCTCAGGTTAAAGTTGGTTCAATAATCTTGAGACAAAATACAGATAATAGTTTCTTGTTCACATGTCTAGATTCTGTGGATTTGAGCTGTTCTCCTTTTAGCATAACTTGAAGTATATGTTAGTACTATTTTTTCATAATCTCCATTGTATGCTTATTCATTGTTTCTATTATGTATTCATATTATGTGAAAACCTTAATAAACAGATTTAAAAAAAAATCATAAAAGAGAATGTAAGAATAGAAGACATGAAAAAAGGAAAGAAGAGAATGGGGGAGCGGAGATTTCTGTGAAGAGAAAGTAATGTATAGAAACATATTACAAAATGTAGTACAGCTGTCTAGTGTGTCTTGCCTTCTAATACTCTAACATTCAATCAAGACCTCCATCCCATACATGTCTACTCTCCCAGAAGTTGTGGGAGGCTCACAGGAAGAGTGAAGTGGGTAGGATGGGGAGATAATACTGGTATCGCAGCTCCATATAAAGGGGCAGGGCAAAAATGATGGGGGAAGACGCTGAAGAAAAATATATGTAATGTAATAGGACTCACAAGCGTCTGCTGATTAATATGATATGCAGCATGCCTCTATTCTGTGTGACTGTGAATGTATTTGAATATAAAATGCTATGCTACAGTGTTTTTTATTGAAAACACTGTAACGTGGCATTTTGGATGCAGATAAAAAAATGCAAAAAGACGCTTGCCGCTACCGAGTCCCGCCATGGCATCGCGCAACTTAAAGGGCTGTTTAGCGTGACTGCAGCAACACATCTGTATGTTACAAACACAGCGTAAATTATAAACAATGCATAAACTACCTTGTCTTTATGGATATTAGTAACACAGCCTTTATATGGTGTCAAGGGTCTGAACCAACATGATCTTGGGCGTAAGATCTATTTTCTAAAGAATGTTCGAAAACCCTTGGTCTAGTAATATTGTACTTCACTAAATCTGGTAATGGCCTCAAACACATGCCATCAATAAAATCGTAAGCCACTCTAGGTAACAAGGGTAAATTCCTCCAGGGGTGGAGGCAGTTACAGAACAACCAGAAGGGAAGTCCAGAACATCCTATATTGGAGACAGAGGTGAGGGGTAAGAGGTTATGTCAGTTTAGCTCAGGTGGCAGCGGAAAAGTGCCCAAATATTTGAAGATCACCCAGCATCAGAGGCAGATTCAGAAGAACTGATGGCTTTGTGGATAGCTTCTTTAACATGGAAGTAGTGCTTTCATATACTGTAAGTATGTGAAAGCACTACTTCCATGTTAAAGAAGTAGTGCTTTCCCCCGCAGGAGCGATCTTAGCTTTAGGTTGGCAGCGTATGCAATCAGTGGGAAAGTCAGTAATAGGAGTAGTTGGTAGAAGCATCAGAAAAACACTCGTACTTTAATATTATTGTAAAAATACTGATTTTCCAAATCGCCAACCTTAAAGCTGCCACATGCACCTGAAGCTGCTCATTGGGAGTGATAATGTCAAATATTGCCTTTAAACATGAAGCTATATACTAATACCGTGAAGCCGTAATGGCCGCTAGACCACGTGCACGTGCTACGCACTTTGCACGCTATTTGCGTACAGAGTCCTGCACATGGTACGCACTTGGCGTACGCACGCTGCGCTCTGTGTAAGGATTACACACAGCGGGCGCACACACAGTGGTTAACCTTTTAAACCTTGCTAATGAAACACAGTGAGGATACTTATACTTTAAACCTTAGCAATGTAATACTACAATGATGTAACACTTATTAACCTTGATAATATGAAAGCTGTTTGAGTGATTGAGACGCTAATGAAAGCCCTTTACAGTAACTAGTGAAAACACAAGACCTGGTTTGGATTTAAAAACCACTCCGGCTCTAACACCTTCGTGGATGATTCTTTAGAGTAAAAAGGGAAAAACAGTACAGCTTATACACTACAAAACTAACATAAAAATCTAAACAGAATAACAAGGAATATACATGAACAATAGCGAACGATCGCAAACAAGAGCGGACAGAATGAGAACACAATGAGAACAAATGGCGAACACAATGGATAACAAAATGGCTACAGAGAAATATACATACGTGGGAATGATTCGCAAGCGCGTCCTGGATCCAGCCCTCAGCATTCAATGAGAAAGCCTTTCAGAGAGAGTGAGTGACTGGCCCAGCAATGGTGGTCCTTATATACACAGCAATACAGTAACAATACAATGGTCCCTATAATCTCATGGTTCATTGGACACAGGAATGTGTCTCTGCATTATAACAAAAAGTCATAGGTGGGTTCGAACAGGTGGGCTGTGTCTTTCTCCAACTGCTCAGGTGGGAGGTATCCTCAGGATTCCCGCCGCATGGATAATGAACAGCAAATACAGTAAATGTCTATAAACTACTTTTGTACATAACTATACGCAGGAGCGAGCAATCTCTTCCTAACCAACACCGAAATGTTACCATTAAAATACTCTACAGCTGGATACTAGACACCACCATTCAACCTTTATCTGACCCTTCCTATCATGCAAAGAGGAATCTCTCTGTCCAAGAACCGTTTAAACTAAACATACTTGCTGATATTGTTAAGGGGAATATTATCTATAAAACACACTATATGGGTTAAATATGCTATGATCGAGTCGCACGCTAGACGCTTACAAACTCTACCGTAAATGCGCATACACCGCGCGTGATCGCCAGTGCGATCTTACGCAAATTGCGGATATGTGCACGCACGGCAGAGCGTGTACACGTGCAGCGGGCATGTGCATGAGGGTTAGTACAAGGCATGTGAATCAGGATATTTTTCGACTTTGACAGTCCACCCTTTGGCAGTCAACAATAACTGCCACTATCTAAACAATTTAAGCAGAAAAATATATATTACCATGAAATACCTTATTATGATTTGGAGTAGGGAGGAGAGGAGAAGGTGGGAAATGTATGACCTAGTGAGATAGTAAAAAGCATGTATGTATGAAATCCATGTCTGAGGGGTCATGTATCATCGTGCCGTACATGTTCTAAAAATAAGCTTTGAGGTATTGCGAAGTATACATTGAATCCTTCTTTTCCCGTATTAAGGGTCTGTAAGTGGGCTAACAAACTCTACCGAGCTCTTTTCGGCCTTTAGTTCCAACAAAAGGGGTGCACATTAGTTGATGATACATGAAGGGGGGAAAATATGTGAGTGCTAATATATGTGCCTATATTACCTGTCGACTATGTGTATCACTACCTGAAGATAGTAGAGATGAAGATAAAAAAACATGCGTTATAAATGCATTCTTATGATTATTGTATGTGCTTGTCCTTGGGTGTCTTGTCGATGTCTTGTATCTTTGCTGTAAGTGGCAAGCAAAGTTCTTCAAGTGTCCATAAAAGTTAGTCTCTAAAAGTTCATCAAAATGTCTGTGTAAAAGTTCATCAGTGGTCTGTATAAAGGGTCATCAAAATCTTCTTCCGAGTTGGTGTCTTTTTTACCTTGGAGAAAAACAAAGGAGAAACGGGTGAAAGAAACGGACCGTGGAATCACGTCTTATCACAACATTGTCTCGATTGATGGGTCATAAATTAAACCAGTTGTTGTTACAATGTACTCGCTCCTCAAACTCATCAATTTGGTACTGCGCTTGCAATTAATTAAAATCTGAACACATCTGAATATCAATCCAATCATTATGACAACTCCTAGGATACATAAGAGAAATTTCCCTACAGTAACGATAACATTTTGAGCCCATTCTCCTAAACCTGAGAACCAATTGCGTGGGTTCAACCATGATACCCAGCCGGTCAGTTCATTACTCACAGAAGCAAGAGTAAGGTTGTGTCTCCTTCGGAACTCCCACTTCAATTGCAAGATATCGTCCATCTTTTGATCTATGACCTCGGTTGGGTACTCAGTGCTGTTTGTGATATACGTACAACACTTTACACCATACTGAGTTGCTAGGGTGACACAATACCCGCCTGTCACTGCTGTGATGTAATTTAGAACCATCATGTGCTGGATCAGTTCCGTTTTGTAAGCTTGAAATTCTCTCCCAGTATACCTGAAGGTGTCATCATACATCTCGGTGATATTGTCTATCAGGTTCGCTAGCGCGGTAACATACCTAAAATTTATAACTCCTCTGGCGGTACGGGTGATATCTAGCGCGAGTAGGAGTTGAATCCCGGTGGATTCGTGGATCAAGTCAGAGGCTGCATGCTCTGTCCTATCTGTAAGGTGTCTCTTTACAATGTGTTCGTAATGGGTGTGAGTGTAAGGAGCTTGAGCATTGCGGTGAACATCTTTCATTCTATCATGGGTAATGGTCATTACTTCCGGTAACACTCTTCCAATGTAACACAATCCCTCTGAGTTTGGGGCAAGCCACTTATACACCTTCCTCCCACATATGAAATATGCATCATCGGGGAGGACATATGGGACAGAATATGACATCACCATATTACAAACCTTCCAGGTGAAAAATCCTATCCCTAACTCTCTCATTTGTCTAGTACACGTATCAGGCTGTATGATTATGCGCACAGTATCCTGGTGATACTTCTCCAACTCGCATGGTCCTACTTCCTAGAGTGTACCTATACTGAAAATATCTCCCACCGTTGGCTATTTGGCGTATAAGCTCTGAGTCTACGGGTATTCTATCGGCTCTGTGTGAGAAGGTCATGGTTTGGTTGTTCCATGTCACTTCCCAATTTCCCGGCTTTCGGGGATTGGAAATGTTAAAACATGTTAAGGACCTATCCACATGATATTGGTGGAGCTTCAAACTAGGAGGCTTAGAAATATTAAATTTCTTGTCCACCGGTCTCCCATCCCTTAATTCAAGTACCTCATCTATCGTTAAAGCATATGGCACTAGTCCTGACTTTCTATGACCTTGAGGTACTTGTGAGCACACCCAGCATTCCGTTTGGTTTAAAACCTTACCCACTAATGAGTGATAGTCACTCAATGGATGACGGTCCATATTGATATTAATGCTGGACTGACATCTCTGGATGCACCCGTCCTCAACTATGTTGTCACAATTCCTACAGATACAATTCTCTTCAGCTAACAATCCTTCACAATGTCTCTTAGTGTCATGGCTACCAGATCGTTTTCTGATACTCGCCTTTGCTCGGTGATTGTGTTGCTCTCGAAATTCTACGAATCCATCCTGGTCATCAGAACCCATTCCAGATCCTTTCTCGACCTCACTGGTACTCTCACCGAAACAGACTGCTCTGGTCAACAACAGGGTCAACAGGAAAACACGAACTGCCGTCTCTTGGGGCGAGTCCATCTTACAGGAGGAGAAAGAAAAAGTTGTAATGAGAGAAAGAATACAACTAGAAGGGAAAGAAAACTTGGCGCGACAACCGCCTCTGATCTTGTAGTTCTCTGTGTTCAGGTGCTGTGACAACAGTCCTGCCTCTCAGCCTTCCCGAAACAGACACTCCAGTGATATGGTTTCCTCCACACTCTGCTCTTTGTCATGGGCTTTCTCTGGGTCAGCGACCTTCTTACAGTGGGACGAGTGGACCCAAGTCTCCCTCTCGGCAACCTTCAATGCTGTTGTGCTGGTCAGTAAGACTTGGTACGGTCCTTCCCACCGGTCAATCAGGCAACCTGAGCGTAGAAAATTGCGAATCATTACATAATCCCCAGGTTCAATGTCATGACAATTACTGTCTGGCAGATCAGGAATCACCAGCTTTAGATTGCTATTCTGATTCCTCAACTGCTTGCTCATCTTAACCAAATACTTTACAGTGACTTCATTGTTACATTTCAAATCATCCTGGGGGTCAATCATTACATGGGGTTGTCGACCAAAAAGAATTTCAAAGGGGGACAGATTAAGAGGGGACCTGGGAGTGGTTCTGATGCTGTATAATACAATTGGCAAAGCTTCTGGCCACAACAATCCAGTTTCAGCTATTTACTCTTTCCACTTTCGCACTCGCCTGTGGGCGGTACGGAGTATGCAGCTTACTATTAATTCCCATTAACTTGCACATTACCTGAAAGACTTCACCTGTAAAATGGGTACCCCTATCACTTTCAATTATCCTAGGGATACCATACCTGCACACAAATTCCTGCACAATTTTCTTTGCAGTAAACGTAGCTGTATTTGTGGCAGCGGGGAACGCTTCAACCCAATTTGAAAACACATCAATACAAACCAATACATACTTTAAATTTCTACAAGGTGGCAATTGTATGAAATAAATTTGTATTACCTGAAAAGGGCCGTCCGTTGGCGGGATATGGGATGGTTCTGTTGGTATTGCCTTTCCAATGTTCTTCCTCAAGCAGGTGAGGCATGTCATTGCCCTCTTACCCGCATGGGTAGAAAATCCTGGTGCACACCAGTAGGCTCTTACTAACTTGCACATACCTTCTTTACCTAGATGAGTCAGCCCATGTGCCGCCTCTGCTAAACTTGGAAGGTATGCTCTGGGTGCCACTGGCTTACCCTGTCCATCTGTCCAGAGTCCTGAGGACTCCTGGCCATATCCTTTTGACCTCCAGACTGCCTTTTCCTGTGGAGAACACAAATTTTGCATTTCACTAAATTTCTGTGTTTTGACGGTATTGAATACCATCAGTTGTGTGATGTCTGTCTGTATGGGGGTACTGGCTGCTGATTTAGCAGCTTCGTCTGCCCGGCTGTTACCAAGTGACACTGGGTCTTGGCTGTATGTGTGGGCTTTACACTTGATAACAGCCACTCTGTCAGGTTCCTGTATCGCTGCTAGAAGTCTTTTGATGTGGGTTGCATGCGCCACGGGTGTGCCAGCTGCCGTCATGAAATTTCTGAGGCGCCATAGGGCCCCGAAATCATGCACTACTCCAAAGGCATACCTAGAATCCGTGTAGATATTGGCTGACTTACCTTTCGCCAATTCACACGCTCTGGTTAGGGCGACCAGCTCAGCAACTTGTGCTGAGTGTGGTGGGCCCAGGGGTTCCGCTTCTATGGTACCTTTGTCATCTACGACTGCGTATCCAGTACACAAGTCTCCCGAGTCCGTCTATCTGTGGCAACTACCGTCAGTGTAAAAAGTAAAATCTACACCTTCCAGTGGGTTGTCACTGATGTCAGGCCTTGCAGTGAAATTTTGAATCAAATATTCCATACAGTCATGTGTGTCAGTGTCTGTACTAAATCCTCCTTCACCTTCACTCTCATCCCCAACCCTTTGTGCCTGTCCAGGCACACCTGGGAGATACGTTGCAGGATTTAGTGCGCTGCATCTCCTTATGGTGATGTTTACAGGGGCCATTAGTGCTAATTCCCACCTTGTAAACCGTGCAGATGAGACGTGTCTGGTTTGGGCAGAATTCAGTAAGGCTGACACTGCATGAGGTGTATGGATGGTCAGGTTGTGTCCTAGCACTACATCTTCGCTTTTACTCACTAGCAATGCTATCGCTGCAACACTTCGCAAGCATGTGGGAAGTGATTGTGCTACCGTGTCTAGCTGAGCGCTGTAGTAGGCTACCGGCCTGCTGGCATCACCATGCTTCTGGATTAAAACACCTGCCGCACACCCAGCACTTTCCGTTCCGTACAGTTCAATGGGATTCCCATAATCTGGCATACCTAATGCTGGTGCCTGCGTTAGGCACTGTTTGAGTCTCTCAAATGCCAGTTCGGACTCATCTGTGTGCGAAATCCAATCTGGTTTGTTTGATGAGACCATCTCTTGTAAAGGTAAGGCCAATACGGAAAACCCTGGGATCCAGTTACGGCAGTACTCACACATTCCTAGGAAAGTGCGAATCTGTTGCTGGGTGTGTGGCAGAGTCATGTCGCGAATCGCCTGTACTCTATCAGTGGTGAGGTGTCTCAGTCCTTGTGTCAAACAATGTCCCAAATATTTTACCTTGGTCTGGCATAATTGCAACTTATCCTTTGAAACCTTGTGTCCCGTATCAGAAAGATGAAACAGAAGCTGTTTCGTGTCTCTCAAGGACGCTTCGAGTGAATCAGAACACAGCAGTAAGTCGTCTACATACTGTATTAATACTGATCCGCTCTCAGGTTGAAAGGATTGTAAACAATCATGCAAAGCCTGTGAGAAAATACTTGGGCTGTCAATGAAACCTTGTGGTAAACGAGTCCAGGTGTACTGTACTCCTCTGTATGTAAATGCAAACAAATATTGGCTGTCAGGGTGCAGAGGAACCGAAAAGAAAGCGGAGCAGAGGTCAATCACAGTGAAAAATTTCGCAGTGGGAGGGATTTGCATAAAGATGACAGCTGGATTTGACACTACGGGGAATTGGCTCCCAACTATTTTGTTGATCCCCCTTAGATCCTGCACTAGCCTGTAACCCCTCCCCCCACTCTTTTTCACGGGGAAGATGGGACTATTGGCAGTGCTGGACGTCCTAACCAGAATGCCCTGTTGTAGCAAGAGCTCTATTACTGGGTAAACTCCTAACTCCACCTCTGGCTTTAGAGGATACTGTGGGATTTTTGGAGCTATCCTACCATCTTTTACTTGAACTACTACCGGAGCTACATTTGCCATTAATCCAGTGTTTTGTCCATCCTTGGTCCAAAGTGACTCCGGTATCTGGGAAATCATTTCCTCTACCTTGGATGGACACCTATCTGTAACAGCAGTGTGTGACATTAACCTTTGTGGGGAGTCTAGTATATCCTGCACTTCCTGAGCGTGATTCTCGGGTATATCTAAGAACACACCTCCAGGAGTACAATATATGACACACCCCATCTTGCACAGTAAATCTCTCCCAAGTAGATTAGTCGGAGCCGATGCAGCTAGCAAAAAGGAGTGCTTGGTCTGCAAAGGCCCTATCGTAATCTCTGCTGGTTTGCTTAAAGGGTAGTGTTGTACTACTCCTGTTACTCCCATGGCTGGAATTGTTTTACCAGTGGTCTTCATACCCACTGTTGAATTTAACACTGACTTGGCCGCCCCCGTATCTACAAGGAAAGGTAGAGATCTACCAGCTACATCAATTGTGACCTCGGGTTCACTTCCAAGGCTCGCAATTAATTTCACTGGCTGCAGACTACAGGTGTGGCCCCACCCCTATTGTATGTGGTGACCTCCCCACAGCGCGCTGGCAGCTACAACATGTGAAGGGGGTAACTGGGAATTTCAGAGACTTGCCAGTCTCTTTTTGGTGGGTACCTTCTTGTTTCCCCTGCATGTGGCTCATAACTCCGTCTCTGCGGTCCCTGATCCCAATTACGTGTGTCATGTCGTTGTCTAGGGGGTTGATATACCTTATATGTGTCTTTAAACATACAACCTCGTGCAATATGTCCTTCTCTCTGACAGTTATAACATGTTATCACATTTGACTTACCAACAGGGGTCTGGGGCTTAGGCTGAGGTGGCTTTGTTGTAAGGGCTTGTATACTTACTGCCATCAGCTTATCGCCCTGTGACTCCCTGTGTCTCATGATGTTCCGATCGTGCTCAATAGCGGTCTCTCTCAAAGCAGCCACCGACATACCTCTCCAGTTAGGTTGAGTGGTCTGTACCCTTGTCCTCAACACTTCCTTTAAACCATCCATTAATACAGAAACTGCTACTTCCCTATGGTGCACATTTGTCTTAATGTCTTCTATTCCAGTATACTAAGCCATTTCCTGCAGTGCCCGATGGAAATAATCAGAAGCAATTTCACCTTCTTTTTGTCTTATGGAGAAGATTTTGTTCCACTTGACAACAGTTGGGAAATATACTCCTAACTGCAGGTTGATCCGTTTTACATTGTCTTGATTGTACTCATCAGTGAGAGGTACCTCTTCATCTAACCTACAATCAGTGATAAATCTCGCAGAGTCGATATTGGGGGGCAAACATGCCCTCAGCAATGTCCGCCAATCTTTGTTATTGGGTTCTGCGGAGTTACCTAGTTCTTTAATGAACCTTTGGCTTGCAACTAGATCTTTCCTAGGATCAGGGAATTCAGACATCATTGTTCTTAATTCTGTCCGGGAAAAGGGACAATGCATTGCAATGTTCCTGACGGGAGTGATTCCTGAAGCGTCAGTTTTTCCATTTGGGACTGCAATTACCCTGACAGGATTAAGTTCAATCACATCACTCTGGGTTGATTCTACAATGTGTGGTGTAATTGTTTCTGCATAATGTACAGTACCGTACTTACCTGCGGACATGACCTCACCTGTCCCTCCACTAGGGGCCTTTGCTACTCCTCTTACTGGTTGGGCCGTGCCCACTGTAGTCTCTCGTATGGTGGCTGCTAGAGAGAGTGCCGATATTGTGGTAGGCTCATCTTCCTGGTCGCAGTCCTGAGGGAAGTTTAAGACAGGGCACAACTTGCACGGGTTAACATTAGCATCAATACACTTATCTACTTTACTCTTATCATTAATACATTTATTAAGTGCACTTTTATCATATACCAGATGAGTCAGCCCATGTGCCGCCTCTGCTAAACTTGGAAGGTATGCTCTGGGTGCCACTGGCTTACCCTGTCCATCTGTCCAGAGTCCTGAGGACTCCTGGCCATATCCTTTTGACCTCCAGACTGCCTTTTCCTGTGGAGAACACAAATTTTGCATTTCACTAAATTTCTGTGTTTTGACGGTATTGAATACCATCAGTTGTGTGATGTCTGTCTGTATGGGGGTACTGGCTGCTGATTTAGCAGCTTCGTCTGCCCGGCTGTTACCAAGTGACACTGGGTCTTGGCTGTATGTGTGGGCTTTACACTTGATAACAGCCACTCTGTCAGGTTCCTGTATCGCTGCTAGAAGTCTTTTGATGTGGGTTGCATGCGCCACGGGTGTGCCAGCTGCCGTCATGAAATTTCTGAGGCGCCATAGGGCCCCGAAATCATGCACTACTCCAAAGGCATACCTAGAATCCGTGTAGATATTGGCTGACTTACCTTTCGCCAATTCACACGCTCTGGTTAGGGCGACCAGCTCAGCAACTTGTGCTGAGTGTGGTGGGCCCAGGGGTTCCGCTTCTATGGTACCTTTGTCATCTACGACTGCGTATCCAGTACACAAGTCTCCCGAGTCCGTCTATCTGTGGCAACTACCGTCAGTGTAAAAAGTAAAATCTACACCTTCCAGTGGGTTGTCACTGATGTCAGGCCTTGCAGTGAAATTTTGAATCAAATATTCCATACAGTCATGTGTGTCAGTGTCTGTACTAAATCCTCCTTCACCTTCACTCTCATCCCCAACCCTTTGTGCCTGTCCAGGCACACCTGGGAGATACGTTGCAGGATTTAGTGCGCTGCATCTCCTTATGGTGATGTTTACAGGGGCCATTAGTGCTAATTCCCACCTTGTAAACCGTGCAGATGAGACGTGTCTGGTTTGGGCAGAATTCAGTAAGGCTGACACTGCATGAGGTGTATGGATGGTCAGGTTGTGTCCTAGCACTACATCTTCGCTTTTACTCACTAGCAATGCTATCGCTGCAACACTTCGCAAGCATGTGGGAAGTGATTGTGCTACCATGTCTAGCTGAGCGCTGTAGTAGGCTACCGGCCTGCTGGCATCACCATGCTTCTGGATTAAAACACCTGCCGCACACCCAGCACTTTCCGTTCCGTACAGTTCAATGGGATTCCCATAATCTGGCATACCTAATGCTGGTGCCTGCGTTAGGCACTGTTTGAGTCTCTCAAATGCCAGTTCGGACTCATCTGTGTGCGAAATCCAATCTGGTTTGTTTGATGAGACCATCTCTTGTAAAGGTAAGGCCAATACGGAAAACCCTGGGATCCAGTTACGGCAGTACTCACACATTCCTAGGAAAGTGCGAATCTGTTGCTGGGTGTGTGGCAGAGTCATGTCGCGAATCGCCTGTACTCTATCAGTGGTGAGGTGTCTCAGTCCTTGTGTCAAACAATGTCCCAAATATTTTACCTTGGTCTGGCATAATTGCAACTTATCCTTTGAAACCTTGTGTCCCGTATCAGAAAGATGAAACAGAAGCTGTTTCGTGTCTCTCAAGGACGCTTCGAGTGAATCAGAACACAGCAGTAAGTCGTCTACATACTGTATTAATACTGATCCGCTCTCAGGTTGAAAGGATTGTAAACAATCATGCAAAGCCTGTGAGAAAATACTTGGGCTGTCAATGAAACCTTGTGGTAAACGAGTCCAGGTGTACTGTACTCCTCTGTATGTAAATGCAAACAAATATTGGCTGTCAGGGTGCAGAGGAACCGAAAAGAAAGCGGAGCAGAGGTCAATCACAGTGAAAAATTTCGCAGTGGGAGGGATTTGCATAAAGATGACAGCTGGATTTGACACTACGGGGAATTGGCTCCCAACTATTTTGTTGATCCCCCTTAGATCCTGCACTAGCCTGTAACCCCTCCCCCCACTCTTTTTCACGGGGAAGATGGGACTATTGGCAGTGCTGGACGTCCTAACCAGAATGCCCTGTTGTAGCAAGAGCTCTATTACTGGGTAAACTCCTAACTCCACCTCTGGCTTTAGAGGATACTGTGGGATTTTTGGAGCTATCCTACCATCTTTTACTTGAACTACTACCGGAGCTACATTTGCCATTAATCCAGTGTTTTGTCCATCCTTGGTCCAAAGTGACTCCGGTATCTGGGAAATCATTTCCTCTACCTTGGATGGACACCTATCTGTAACAGCAGTGTGTGACATTAACCTTTGTGGGGAGTCTAGCATATCCTGCACTTCCTGAGCGTGATTCTCGGGTATATCTAAGAACACACCTCCAGGAGTACAATATATGACACACCCCATCTTGCACAGTAAATCTCTCCCAAGTAGATTAGTCGGAGCCGATGCAGCTAGCAAAAAGGAGTGCTTGGTCTGCAAAGGCCCTATCGTAATCTCTGCTGGTTTGCTTAAAGGGTAGTGTTGTACTACTCCTGTTACTCCCATGGCTGGAATTGTTTTACCAGTGGTCTTCATACCCACTGTTGAATTTAACACTGACTTGGCCGCCCCCGTATCTACAAGGAAAGGTAGAGATCTACCAGCTACATCAATTGTGACCTCGGGTTCACTTCCAAGGCTCGCAATTAATTTCACTGGCTGCAGACTACAGGTGTGGCCCCACCCCTATTGTATGTGGTGACCTCCCCACAGCGCGCTGGCAGCTACAACATGTGAAGGGGGTAACTGGGAATTTCAGAGACTTGCCAGTCTCTTTTTGGTGGGTACCTTCTTGTTTCCCCTGCATGTGGCTCATAACTCCGTCTCTGCGGTCCCTGATCCCAATTACGTGTGTCATGTCGTTGTCTAGGGGGTTGATATACCTTATATGTGTCTTTAAACATACAACCTCGTGCAATATGTCCTTCTCTCTGACAGTTATAACATGTTATCACATTTGACTTACCAACAGGGGTCTGGGGCTTAGGCTGAGGTGGCTTTGTTGTAAGGGCTTGTATACTTACTGCCATCAGCTTATCGCCCTGTGACTCCCTGTGTCTCATGATGTTCCGATCGTGCTCAATAGCGGTCTCTCTCAAAGCAGCCACCGACATACCTCTCCAGTTAGGTTGAGTGGTCTGTACCCTTGTCCTCAACACTTCCTTTAAACCATCCATTAATACAGAAACTGCTACTTCCCTATGGTGCACATTTGTCTTAATGTCTTCTATTCCAGTATACTAAGCCATTTCCTGCAGTGCCCGATGGAAATAATCAGAAGCAATTTCACCTTCTTTTTGTCTTATGGAGAAGATTTTGTTCCACTTGACAACAGTTGGGAAATATACTCCTAACTGCAGGTTGATCCGTTTTACATTGTCTTGATTGTACTCATCAGTGAGAGGTACCTCTTCATCTAACCTACAATCAGTGATAAATCTCGCAGAGTCGATATTGGGGGGCAAACATGCCCTCAGCAATGTCCGCCAATCTTTGTTATTGGGTTCTGCGGAGTTACCTAGTTCTTTAATGAACCTTTGGCTTGCAACTAGATCTTTCCTAGGATCAGGGAATTCAGACATCATTGTTCTTAATTCTGTCCGGGAAAAGGGACAATGCATTGCAATGTTCCTGACGGGAGTGATTCCTGAAGCGTCAGTTTTTCCATTTGGGACTGCAATTACCCTGACAGGATTAAGTTCAATCACATCACTCTGGGTTGATTCTACAATGTGTGGTGTAATTGTTTCTGCATAATGTACAGTACCGTACTTACCTGCGGACATGACCTCACCTGTCCCTCCACTAGGGGCCTTTGCTACTCCTCTTACTGGTTGGGCCGTGCCCACTGTAGTCTCTCGTATGGTGGCTGCTAGAGAGAGTGCCGATATTGTGGTAGGCTCATCTTCCTGGTCGCAGTCCTGAGGGAAGTTTAAGACAGGGCACAACTTGCACGGGTTAACATTAGCATCAATACACTTATCTACTTTACTCTTATCATTAATACATTTATTAAGTGCACTTTTATCATATACCAGTATGCCATTCTCTGTAGCCACTTTCTCTCCTGTTATGTATGGTGGTGGTGGTGCGGTAGCTATCAGTTTCCTGATAGGGTTGGAACTAGCTGCTTGAGCTAATCCTCGTTGTATCTCATCTTCTTGTTGCCATAACTGTAAATAATCATAATGTCTAATCCGTTGCTTGCCGGATTTTATCAGACATATCCTTTTCCTTAAATTTTGCAAAACCTCAGGATTAAAACTGCCTACCCTAGGGAACTTCTCCCCATCGTTCACAGTCATACGTTCCCACTCATTGCATAAAACCTCGGCGTGTGATCCATATTTTCACACATTATATACTTCGCCGACCCTACTGGCCGCGGCATTATATCAACCTGAACCTTGGTTGATCGTCCCTTACTTGAGCCACTGGCCCCCATTCTTTGCAGGTATTGCCTTCTCAGCGAATTCCTACAAAAACCACGTTCCCAGAGGTAAGGCAACGGTGAAAGTTCAACGAGTGCTTTCACCCACTCTCGCCCACGTCGACCAATACGCCCACACACTGCCTCAGCGCTGGCGTACTCAACCCAGGGCCCCTATGTAACCTCTATTTACTGGGGCGTGTGGGAGTATGCTACCCTTCCCAGTAAATATCAGTTGCTGGAGAATTCCTGAGTGATCAGCGAACCTCCCTTAAAATAAAAAAAACCCTACACAAATCACGTCAAAGTGTACAAATAGCGTTTATGATCCCACAAAGCGTACGCAAATTGCGTAATGGGTATCAAGGTAACCAACTAATGCACACAATTACATGCGGTACAGTCGCACTGCGTATAAGTAACTATTACTTATCCGCTGAACGACCAGCGGAATCGGTTGTTTAGGCTGCGAAACCTTCAGCCGGAGTTTCTTCTCAAAACGGGCCTATATGGGTACTGCGCCAACCCCCGGGGCTGCGCTCACTACCTCTGACCTTTCTTAAGTCAGGGTCTTCAGAGCTTCGTTACTTACCTTAAACGGATTTCTGACTTTGGCGGACCTTTTGGTCTGCTGTACTACTAATTGCTCCTTTTACCTTATACACTGTTAACGTGAGATGGCCTTCTCCCACGCCACCACGTGTTCATTTCACGGGTGTCCTTCTACGAGATCTCGAATTCCGGGGTTCACACAAAAAAAACTTTATTTGCATACACACGCTCTTTCACTTCATATACACTTTGATTTTTCTGTACAGAAAATTTCTTTCATTCAGGTAACATAGGCTAACCCCAGAGGTGATGCAACGAGAGAAGGATCTTTTTAAACTAGAATTTTGGAAACTGAACAAATTTGTGATATTATCTCGTGGCTTCCGTATCGCCTATTAAAACAATGCTATCGTGTGATTTGTATTTAGTGGGTGTATCTGTACGCATGTTGCGTGATATACGCCACGTGTGTAGGCCTTTGCGTTGCGTACGCTGTCTCGCACTCGGTCAGAGACACGTGTACACAGGCCGGATGCGTCCGCAATAACACAAAATAACACGTTTCTATAAATGCAAACGATATTTAACTATAATCGTTTACCAAGCACCACACAGTATCTCCTGTATAACCTTTATAACTGGGTCAGGCTGCGTGTGTGCTTTACAATTACTCCCTTAAGTATTAATCTTACTTTTAACTAAATAGCAACAAATTTTCTCAGCACGTGATCAATGCTAATGGCAAACAGAAAGGTAGATATGTGAAAATACACAAATGAAAATACAGGTGTGTGCGTGTGTTGCGTGTGCAATTTGCACCAATACAGAAATTAAAACAGATTTAAAAGACAATAGCTTAACGTTCTTACCTTTCGGATCCGGATCCCACCAGCATCCCTACAAACCAAGCGGAGCAGACGCTTATCTAATCAGCACTACCGTATCCCCGACCACCGAACGGCTAACAGGGGATACTACCTTCCCGCCCTTTGCTGATGGATAAAGTCTGCCTTGTCCCGCTAGGCTGTGGATATGAGGAGGCCCGGACGATGCCCCCAATTGATAATGTCAAATATTGCCTTTAAACATGAAGCTATATACTAATACCGTGAAGCCGTAATGGCCGCTAGACCACGTGCACGTGCTACGCACTTTGCACGCTATTTGCGTACAGAGTCCTGCACGTGGTACACACTTGGCGTACGCACGCTGCGCTGTGTGTAAGGATTACACACAGCGGGCGCACACACAGTGGTTAACCTTTTAAACCTTGCTAATGAAACACAGTGAGGATACTTATACTTTAAACCTTAGCAATGTAATACTACAATGATGTAACGCTTATTAACCTTGATAATATGAAAGCTGTTTGAGCGATTGAGACGCTAATGAAAGCCCTTTACAGTAACTAGTGAAAACACAAGACCTGGTTTGGATTTAAAAACCACTCCGGCTCTAACACCTTCGTGGATGATTCTTTAGAGTAAAAAGGGAAAAACAGTACAGCTTATACACTACAAAACTAACATCAAAATCTAAAAAGAATAACAAGTAATATACATGAACAATAGTGAACAATCGCAAACAAGAGCGGACAGAATGAGAACACAATGAGAACAAATGGCGAACAAAATGGCTACAGAGAAATATACATACGTGGGAATGATTCGCAAGCGCGTCCTGGATCCAGCCCTCAGCATTCAATGAGAAAGCCTTTCAGAGAGAGTGAGTGACTGGCCCAGCAATGGTGGTCCTTATATACACAGCATACAGTAACAATTCAACGGTCCCTATAATCTCATGGTTCATTGGACACAGGAATGTGTCTCTGCATTATAACAAAAGGTCATAGGTGGGTTCGAACAGGTGGGCTGTGTCTTTCTCCAACTGCTCAGGTGGGAGGTATCCTCAGGATTCCCGCCGCATGGATAATGAACAGCAAATACAGTAAATGTCTATAAACTACTTTTGTACATAACTATACGCAGGAGCGAGCAATCTCTTCCTAACCAACACCGAAATGTTACCATTAAAATACTCTACAGCTGGATACTAGACACCACCGTTCAACCTTTATCTGACCCTTCCTATCATGCAAAGAGGAATCTCTCTGTCCAAGAACCGTTTAAACTAAACATACTTGCTGATATTGTTAAGGGGAATATTATCTATAAAATACACTATATGGGTTAAATATGCTATGATCGAGTCGCACGCTAGACACTTACAAACTCTACCGTAAATGCGCATACACCGCGCGTGATCGCCGGAGCGATCTTACGCAAATTGCGGATATGTGCACGCACGGCAGAGCGTGTGCACGTGCAGCGGGCATGTGCATGAGGGTTAGTACAAGGCATGTGAATCAGGATATTTTTCGACTTTGACAGGAGCAATCAGATCATTGTGAGACCTCACTACCGCCTTCATTTTCGTCTCAAGTTGATCCCTGTGATTCCCAAAGCATCAATGGTCTGCTGACAAGACTGTAATGTAAGACAAAATTACGCTGTAATATCAGCCTTAAAGGCTCCAAAAATTATTTTATAGACCCCACAGTAAGTGGACCTCGTCCTCCAGGGCCGTTCTCTATAGCTGCTGTAGTACCAGGAGCCAAGTCTGGGGAACAACCCCTTTTGGAGGAGTGCCCCATTGGGGTTTGTGCTGGAGGCTGTTGTTTAAAGAAGCTCACACAAGGTTTGGAATCTTTAGGTTTTTTATAAATACTGTCTTTAATGTGTAATAGGCCTAGTTTTACTTAAGGTAATTTACTTAAAGGTGTAAAGTCCGGTACGTGACACTTTAAAAAAAATCTGTAGCTGTGTATCTTTTGAGTTTTCAACCTAGGTTGACAAGTTAAAGTGTAGCTCTTAATCATAGGTTTCCATAAAACAATAACACAGGAGTTGAGCTGAATTATCAAGTAATGTCCTTTTCAAAACAGTGGTGGACTTTGTTTGTCCCGTACATGACAACTAAATTTTGTAATATTATGTTGGTTATAACAGAGAATTTTTTTTTTCTAGCGAAAAAAATAAACCTAGTTAGACAGTTTAATATTATCTCCATCTTTTTTATAAAAATATCTTCCTTATGTTAAGTTTTAACAAAAATGTATATTCTAAAACTTGTACAAATGTTCCGATCGTGACAGTGAAATGGCCCAAAAGCATAAACTGTTCCAAGTAAACCGCCATCTTATTCATGTGTAACAACCAAGGTATCTATAGGACCTTCTAACAATTATACTTAAGAAATGTACAATAAAAAAAAACATACATAATGGATAATTGATCCAATAGATGTAGTTAGCTAGATTAATCAATTATATTGGACTCTTTACCATAACATACCTTATATGGATATTAGAATTTATGCTCATACCCGGACTCCTGGCCATCCTGGTCCGGGCACCTGCACAATGGATCTGGCAGGTGCTGGGACTGGAGCATGTGCACAAGTGGTGGTGGGACTGCGCATGTGAAAAACACTGGCTTCTTTGGACTGCAGCCCATAGAACCAGGTAGGGCTGATGAATAAGACAGGGAGTGGCTTCTTACTGGAAGCACTCCCTCTGTTAATCTCAGCCCGGCCTGGCAGTCCCAGAGGAAGAAAACAACTCCCCTTGGCGCTAACTGTTGTCTGGGTGACTGACAAGTAGCACTCACAGTAGGAAGTCACTGCCAGTCACAGTGAAGCCAGTGCAGTCACGGACTGCAACTGGCTCACTGAGGTGGTAGATTTTACTGGAGGGCTGCAGCCCATAGGTATAATCTGCCACTGACTATAATACAAGTTTTCCTTAAATACTGAAGACTTCAGTAGTCACCGATTATAAGTGATAATACCTGAACTCATGGTTTATACAGATATTATTCACGGTTCTGTATATTTATATTACATCACTTGTGTATTATAGGAGCAGATTTTGTAGATAGGGTACAGATAGACAGACATATTGGCTGTACTGTAGATAGAATAGTTTTCTAGTCCAGTAACTTCAGGTTAGGCTGCAGTGTATTGGTGTCATTCTTTCTCGTCCTTCAGGCAGTCAAGACATCTATAATCTAAATGTTGCATGAGTGGCTCTATCGTTCTTGGGACTGTCATACTTTTAGCTCTTTTTAAATAAGCATCCGTCGCACCTCCTACTCAATTGTTTTTGCAACAAATGACACAGCACAAATAGAAGGCTGAAGCCCCCTGGGTAGAGGTGATTCATGAGTTTAAAACAGAAGAGCAGAAGGGTATCATAATTCAGAGGTGCACAGGCTGAAGATGTGCAAGGGTTTCAAAATAATTGAAATTGACCCATTATTCACTAGTTGCCATGGGGAACATCTATTACTTCAATGGCTCTTCAAGCAAGAAATGAAATAAGATCAACATGATATTATTCTCCATAGAATAGAAAATAACAAACGTAGTTCTCAAGGGTTAATCGATTTGAAGAATAAAGAATAGCTTTTAAACATGCATAGAAGGAAAATCATTAACACATAAATAATAATACATTAAAATAAAGCTTTTGTGTTCTGCCTAAAGTCTGTTAGGACTATAACAATTAAACATAACACTGTAACTCCGGAAACAGTTGCAGGAATTCACATACATACTCAGGGAAACCTTCAGCTGTGCCCACTAATGCCACACACTAATGTATGGAGTCTTACAGGACATAATGATGTCCTCTTCCTTGCTGCAGTCACACTAAGCAGTCCTTGCCGTGGCGGGACTTGGTAGCACCAAGCATCTTTTTTTGCATTATTTACAGTGAAAAAACCCATCTTAGACACAAAGTAATGAATTAATATGCACAAGCAGCTTCTGCTGATTACAATGATATGCGGCATGCCTATATTCTGTGTGTATTTGCTGCTCTATCTGCATCCAAAATGCCACATTACAGTGTTTTCCATGAACGCTGTAGCATAGCATTTTGTATGTAAATACAGACGCAGTCACACACAGAATATAGGCATGCTGCATTTAAGATGCATTTTTGCGGAAAAAATGCAAAAAAACACGCTCAGCGCCACCGAGTCACATGGCACTCATGCGTTATTATGTGTAACACGACTTGTAGCGCAGGGAGCAAAGATGTAAGAGGACACATCTGTATACCACAATCTAATATGGAAATATGTACTTTATATTAATTGTGTCTACTCTCACTTTTTAATAAATGATCAGCAGCATATAGTCTAATAATTATTATTCTTACTGAGGATCATGGGCTCATATGTCATGATGCAAATGGAGCAGCCAGCACCATGACAGTAGAAGACACAGGCAGAAGACATGTCAAACTGGCATGTAAGAGCATACTTGACGAGATTGCTTCCTCCTCCCCTGGTCGGGGCTACGATGACGTGATACAGCGCAAAATGCGTTGAGTCCCCTTCAGACCGCCCACTTGTGCTTCGTTATAGGCAGCGAGAGGGGGTGTGGGAGCTGGCTGGGGATGTGGGACACTTGCCCACCTTTCCGTGGGGCTGGAACGACACCCGATTTTCAGGAGCCCCCCCGGCCATTCCGGGAGGGTAGGCAAGTATGTGTAAGAGTCTACATCTGCCACTTGTCCCTTTCTTTCATAGTACATACAGTAGATCCACTACCACCCCAACAGCTCTGGTCTACCATGAACTCCGAATGGATCACAGAATGTAGTGCAGGACAAGGGACAGGGAGTCAACAATCTGAGGAGGAAGTTGTGGGGGACATTCAGCTGAGGCCTAATAAATGCTGTTATTTGGTACAGAAAATGGTTACACCTTTCAGATTGGATCCCACATACAGTCAGGCGTGACCAACTGGGCACCGCAGGCTATGGAAGATTTATATTACCGGTTATGTGGTTGCATGCTCAGACTGATGTTATCCGCATGTCAGACGGGCAGAACAGGAAATAGGGGGGGGGGGATCGGACAGAGAGTAGGGGGACGGGATGACTGAGGTGATCCAGATATGCATCTAAGAGTCTACACCTGCCCCGTGCTACTTCCTTTCATGGTACATACAGCATATGCTGGATCAAAATACCGGTTCATATGGGCCGGATTCTGAGGGGTATCCGGTTGATAGACAAGTGTCTAGTTAGACAGTCAATAGATAGACACCATATGTTAGACAGACATTAGGTCGACAGGGTCAAAAGGTCGACATGAAAAAGGTAGACCGTACAAAAGGTCAACATAAAAAAGATAGACATTTTTTTTTTTAAATGTAACAAGTTTTTGGACTATTTCATGCCTTCTCTATCCATGTCAGCATAGAGTTGGTTATAGACCTTATAAACTGAGCCCGAAGCGTAGCGAGCAAAGCGAGCCCCGCGAAGGTATGCCTTTTTACAATTGGGGGTCCCAGATGACAAAACTATCCACACAAACCACAAAAATGCAAAAAACATGGGCCCTCATTCCGAG
The DNA here is from genome assembly GCF_028390025.1 of Pseudophryne corroboree. NCBI lineage: Eukaryota > Metazoa > Chordata > Amphibia > Anura > Myobatrachidae > Pseudophryne > Pseudophryne corroboree. The sequence goes on along the minus strand of NC_086447.1, from coordinate 776,822,373 downwards.
TTGATCGGTCGCAAGGCGAATTTAGCAGAGTTACACACGCTTAGTCTACGCCTACTGGGAGTGTATCTTAGCATCTTAAAAGTGCGAACGAAGTTTACGCAATATTGCGAACAAAAAAATCGTAGCAGTTTTAGAGTAGCTCCAGACTTACTCTGCCTGTGCGATCAGTTCAGTGCTTGTCGTTCCTGGTTTGACGTCACAAACACTCCCAGCGTTCGCCCAGACACTCCCCCGTTTCTCCGGCCACTCCTGCGTTTTTTCCGGAAACGGTAGCGTTTTCAGCCACACGCCCATAAAACGCCGTGTTTCCGCCCAGTAACACCCATTTCCTGTCAATCACACTACGTTCGCCGGTGCGAACAAAAAGCCGTGAGTAAAAATCCTTTCTTCATAGCAGAATTACTTAGCGCAGTCGCAGTGCGAACATTGCGCATGCGCTCTAAGCTGATTTTCACTGCGATGCGAAAAAAAAGAACGAGCGAACAACTCGGAATGAGGGCCATGGTGTCTACCTTTTTCATGTCGACCTTTTGACCATGTCGACCTTTTGACCTGTCGACATTTTGTACTGTCGACCCTTTGACCCATTTTGTAAAGGGTATAAAAACCCTGGATAGCAGCACCTTTACTACCTTGAAAAAGTTGCGTGACCGCAACGAAACGCGTTGGCGACTGGTGCTGTGTGTACTCACCATCTACAATCCTTTCCTGAAGACTCTCCACCTGGACCAGGTCCCCACCATTGGCTCATTTCGTGGACCCGTTTTTCCATCACCCACAGCTTAACAAGGGACAAGCCGCTGCGGATGCTTATCCGCTTAAACACCTTGGACAATCGCTGGTGGTAACTATAATATCTGATGGAACATTAACGAGATATCTTGAGCACATCTATTAAGGGACTGCTTTATTGGAACAGGTGTGAATTGTCTATGCAATTTCATCAGGATTGGGAGAGACATAACGTTTGGACACTTCCCTGTGTCCCTCAGTATTCAGTACTCACTTTTTTACAGTGTTACCAATTTTTAATTAATTTTAAGCCTATTTTTAATTTCAATAAATGTGTATTTTCATGTGACCTTTTGCTCTCATATTTGACCATTCAGCGCTTTAACCTTTTTCCTACCCATTTCTGTTATTTGGGGGTCTGACCAACCCCATTTGTTTCAGCTGCTGTGGTGCACCTCCCTCATCAGCGCCTGGAGCAAATTCACCTTAGGGTGTTTTTTCCATATCTTTGCAGACCCTTTGACCCTGTCGACCTTTTGACCCTGTTGCCCTAATGTCTGTCTAACATATGGTGTCTATCTATTGACTGTCTAACTAGACACTATCTATCTTTTATACCGGAACCATTCTGAGGAGGGAGTAAAGTAAAAAATGAGCAAGCAACTGTGCACATTGGCAAAACCATGCTGCACTGCAGATGGGGGAGAGAATGTGCAGAGAGATTTAAATTTGTGAGGAGCATATCCAAACTCAAATTGCAGTGTAAAAATAAAGCTGTCCAGCATTTGTGGGCTACATGCAATAGCAGCCATATTTATTCCACATGCAAAAACAACAACAAAAAAAATGTAAATGCCATAACTCCCAACTTTATGTACCAGTGAAGAGGGACATCTGTGTGTGTCGCTGACGTGCGCTGGCCTTGTGGGAAATGTCGATCGAGAGTCCTGTCCCATGTTTCTCCACTGTGGGGGCATGGGAAGCGCTCTGGGAGCTGCTGGCATGCCCCCAGTCCCTCTCTCTACGGAATAGACGCTATGTGCACAACATCTATTCACCGCTGCTCAGTTTGGACACCCAAACCCCCCTCCCGTACCCCCACCCTCCAATGCGGGGCACTGTGGTCTGTTGATGGGAGGGCGGGGCAGTGTCTGAAAAATGGGGCTGTCCCTCCAAAATGTAGGCAGTTGGGAGGTATGATATGCACCCCTTGCAATGCAGCATGGTATGTCCAGGTGCACAGTTACTTAATCTTTTTTTACTTTACTCCAAACTCAGAACTAGGCCCTATATCACTAAATAAGGTAATAACTATTAGAGATGTGCGGCGGACACTTTATAATATTCTAATTCCCGCTCGTGTTTTGGTTTTGGCTTGGTTTTGCCAAAACCACCCTTTCGTGTTTTGGTTTTGGATCTGGATGATTTTTGAGAAAAACATAAAAACAGCTAAAATCACAGAATTTGAGGGCAATTTTGCTCCTACTGTATTATTAACCTCAACAACATTCATTTCCACTCATTTCCAGTCTATTCTGAATACCTCACACCTCACAATATTGTTTTTAGGCTTAAAAGTTGCACCAAGGTGGCTGTATAGCTAAGCGACACAAGTGTGTGGCACAAACACCTGGCCCATCTAGGAGTGGCACTGCAGTGGCAGACTGGATTGCAGATTTAAAAAAAAATAGGCCCCAAACAGCACATCATGCAAAGAAGTAAAAGAGGTGCAATTAGGTAGCTGGATGGCTAAGCTAAGCGACACAAGTGTGCGGCACAAACACCTGGCCCATCTAGGAGTGGCACTGCAGTGTCAGACAGGATGACACTTTAAAAAACTAGGCCCCAAACAGCACATCATGCAAAGAAGTAAAAGAGGTGCAGTGAGGTAGCTGTATGACTAAGCTAAGCGACTCAAGTGTGCGGCACAAACAACATGGGACGTGCTGGAATTTGCCCAGATGTAATACACGCACAATGTTGGTGGCACAGGATAGCATACCCCTAAAACAAACACACACACGGCAAAGCCTGTAAAATTAATTTGGATAATAATAACCCTTTTATTTGAAGCTATTATATTAATATGCAGCACAGGCGAGCGTTTGGATAATAATATAAGTAATGTATATAAGCCTTTTATTTGGAGTAAATAATATACAGCAGAGGACACCACCACTGGACTTATGGCAGCACAAGGCACCACCACTGGACTGATGCAGCACAAGACAGCACCACTGGACTGGATTTATACGACTTGATCACTGGAATTATACGGCAGGATCACTGGATCTATACGGCAGTACCGCTGGACATATATATGGCAGTACCGCTATACATATACGGCTGTATCAATGGACATATACGGCAGTATCACTGGACATATACAGCAAGATCAATGAACCTATATGGCAGGATCACTGGACTTATATGGCAGGATCACTGGACTTATATGGCAGGATCACTGGAATTATATGGCAGGATCACTGGAATTATACCTCAGTACAGCTGGACATATACGGCAGTACCGCTCGATATATACGGCAGGATCACTGGACATATACGGCAGGATCACTGGACATATACGGCAGTACCACTGGGCATATACAGCAGTAACACTGGAAATATACGGCAGCACAGGGACACCACCACTGGACTGATGCAGGACAACACAGCACCACTGCAATGGACTGGACTTATACAGCAGCACTGGACATATGGCAGCAGAGAACACCACTGTGACTGGTCACTGGACTGACTGATGCACAGGACACTACCACTGGTCTGATGCAGGCCAACACAGCAACACTGTAAGAGACTTGTTATTATACAGCAGCACTGGACATATGGCAGCAGAGGATACCACTGTGACTGGACTGATGCAGCACAATACACCACCACTGAACTGATGCAGCACAACACAGCACCCTATACAGCAGCACTGAACATATGGCAGCAGAGGACACCAACACTGTGACTGATGCAGCACAATACACTGACTACACTGGACTGGACTGAGAAGCACAACAGAGCACAAGACTCGCCACCCCACTTTATCGCCCCCACACTGACACTGAACACTGAGGACAAGTCCTCTCAATACACTCTCCGAGACTGGAGTGAAAATAGCCACGACGCGCGGCTCCTTATATGAAATCCAAATCCCGCGAGAATCCAACAGCGGGATGATGATGTTTTGCCGCGTTCGGGTTTCCGAGTCAGGCGGGAAAACCAGAGCCTGGCTCGGAACCGAACTCGGAAGGCAAAGTCCGGTAGGGTTCGGTTCTCTGAGAACCGAACCCGCTCATCTCTAATAACTATGATTGACCATATTTAACAGTATGTTACTAGGTATTCTGCTGGCATTTTACAGGGTTACTACTACAGTACAAAATGGCTGCTGGTGTGTTATTCCTACTACGCGTGTAGTACTAGCCATTAATACTGCTGACAGCATATTATTAATGGTGATCCTGGAAGAGGGTTGAGGGGGCGTTATGTCACACTTCACCTCATGCAGCAGAAATGTAGAATTGCCCCTTGGTGAGGTTTAATAAAGCATCACACATACGAAAGAGTAGCACTCAGTAGTACCACAATATAAAAATAGTAGAACCTAAAGAGTTTTCTTATTTTTTATGCGATAAATGTGAAATCCAGACCAGAGCAGTGACCAGCTAAGCAGCAGTCATACACTGAATGCTCTTTTGTACTGTAGTTTATGCTGCTGATTACTGTCAAAAGTAGTAACTGGCATATACAGGCGTATGCAAACCCTTTAAGCGTTGCACATGACACGAGATAACTGTCTGTCTGATAATTTTCTCAGCAAACCAACTGTTCAGTTCAAAATGATTAGTCCATAATACTAACACCCTTTAAATATTCACCTTCAGTAAAATGTAACCTCTTGTTAAATACACATTGACAGTTGGAATGGCTTCCATTGATTGCATACAATAAATGTACTTTACCTGCGCTAGGTTTATTTTTAGCTATTATACATTAAGTAATGATTACCTATGAATAATAGATATAACCATAGATACACCGTCTTGTTTATTTATAAACAGTGATTTATATAGCGCACACTTATTCTCCATCTAATATTTGTCTCAGTGGAGCTTACAATCTATATTCCCTACCACATGTACACACACATAAACAGAAGCCAATTAACCTGGGTGTGATATGTAAGGTCGACAGTAAGTAGGTCGACCACTATTGGTCGACAGTAAGTAGGTCAACAGGGATGTTAGGTCGACAGGGTCTTTAGGGTGACATGCTCTATGTTGGTAGGTCAAAAGGTTGACATGAGTTTTCGATATATATTTTTGTGTCGTTTTCTCCGTATAGTGACCGGGAACCCATATTAGTGCACCGTGTCCCCTCGCATGGCGCGCTTTGCACGCCAAGCTTCGGGCAAAGTGCCTCACTCTGCTACCGCTGCGCTCGGCACAGGTTACCGTTCCCAATTGTAGTCCACGTTGATTGTAAAGTATGAAAAACTTCAAAAAAAGAAAAAAAATGTGAAAAACTCATGTCAACCTTTTGACCTGTCGAGCTAGAACATGTCGAACTAAAGACCCTGTCAACCTAGAAACCCTGTCGACCTACTCACTGTCGACCAAAACATTGTCGACCTACTTACTGTCGACCTAAAGACCAGATCCCAATTATCCTACCAGTATGTTTTTGGGGTGTGAAGGAAGCCAGAGCACTGAGAAAAACAAGCATCAGGAGAACATATGAATTCCATGCAGATAGTGCCTTGGTTAGAACTGAACTCATGACCTCAGGGTTGTGAGGCAGTAATGCTAACTACTATGACAACCGTGCTGCTATCAATGTATATGTTAATATACATGCATAACAGAAGTAATCTGACCTAATAGAAATGGTTATTTTTCAATAAAAACTTTATCTAAAACTGAAAATTAAGTTTTGGGTAGAGAACTATAAATTAAATATACACCTGTATATTTCTTCACCGATGTTCTCACATGCCTGCCACAGAACCATGATGCTCTCCTGTCAGCAGTGTGTCTAATGATAACATGCTGCTTGTATGTAAAGGCCTGCACCACCGTCACTGAGGGTCATGGAGAACAATAGGACTACATAATATCTGAGGTGGAAATTGCCATTAAGCACAAACATCTACTAGGTTGCATACTGCACACCAAAATGCAGTAACTAAACCTACGTATTGAAGGGTGCTTTTTAATAGAGTTTTCATTAATGGCCCTTGAACTTTGAATCTCAAATTTTTCGATATTACACTGTCCTGAGAGGCATGGATGGTAAGTTGGCTGAGTAGAAATACATAAATGTTTGACTTAAAGCAGGTGCCATCATCATGTAGCGTAGGATCACCAGAGCAGAGATACCTTGCTGTGGCTGGGGGCTTACCATATATTTGCAAATGCATGTAACTGAGACTGTATGACTATTATCATGTAGGATATATGTCTACTTTGATTGTCCATTGTGGTGTGCTGGGGGAATAGTTTTTTTTCTAGTCTTTAGTAACCCTCTCCCTTACATGCATATGTGATGGACCAATGCATTGATTTGAGCACATACTATTCTGTTTATCACTGGATATTCCCCAGATGTAATTTACTGCCTTAAAACACAGCTGTTAGTTGCATGGTTTAAATGCAATTCAAAGAATCTTGCAGAGCACATCAGGAGGACTGGTCACATACTGTATGCAGGCAGCCACTTTGTTGCCCGGGGGATCGATATGGGATGCCAGCGCACAGGATGTCGAATGTCAGTATACCGACATCTGTATCCTGTGCGCCAGAATGCCGGCAGGGGGACGAGCGCAACAAAGCCCCATGCAGGCTCGGTGGCGAGCGTCGGTATTAAGACAGCCAGATCCTGACGGGCAGTATTTTAACTGCATATCGTTGCCCGGTATTGCGGAGTTCAGGTGCTATTGGTTTTGACATACAGAAAGAAGATTTAAGAGCACATTTTCACTAACATCATACTCCCTCACTAGCTGCTCCTCAGGAAGGTAATGAAATACTAGACAAAGACAAATAAACAATTGACCCTTCTAGTTAATGTATGACCCTGAAAGTTCAATCACCCTCTATAAATTGTCTGAACTCTCGCCCCATCCAGGGCAAGTATCATCTCTACAGTACTGTATGTATAACAACTGGAAAGTTATTCTCCTTGGACCATCATCTGTGTTTTATAAAAGCCTGCAGTCTAGATCTGTTTATATAATTATTTTACTGTGTATAGTAGTGTACATTCTCTTTAATAACTTTTAGCAAAGGTTTAATAATGTGGATAATATCATAATGGACTTTCTTCAACCTTGACAATGTTATATAGTAGAATTACATATATTTTACCGGCGGACAGCGGCATCCCGCCCGCCAGAATGCTGGCAGTGGATTGAGCACTAAGAGTCCTCTTGCGGGTTCACTGCACTCACCAAGCTTCGGGTGTCTATTGGTGTCAGTACTGTCGGCTGTCTGGATTTCGGCGACGGTATTCTGAACGACAGCCGGCATTTTAACTGCAACCCATATAGTATATAGTGATATAATATAAAGGGGCACATTAAAATTTCAGCTGTGTGTTATTTAGGTTTAAGCACATTTTATTTTTCTATCAATGTAATATTCTTAGATTGCATACATACAGATGTGTCCTCATACATCCTGCCTCAATACACCATGCAGCAAGAGATGCCTGGCGTGAGTGAGCTAAAAGGTCCCATGCAACTCCGTTAGCATCAGGCGTCTTGTTTTGTCAGAAATGAATAGAACACACAAGCAGACTCTGCTGATTAAAATGATATGTGGCATGCCTATATTCTCTGCGTCTGGGCTGTATCACAACATTTTGTATGCATCATTTTGTGATGCATTTTAATGGAAAAAGTATCACAAAAAGATGCCCAGTGCTACCGAGTCACACCACGGCATGGCGTGAGTAAAAGGGCGGTTTAACATGCAGGAAGGCTAGATGTAAGTGGACACACCTGTACATCTCAATTTTCCTGACTTTTTTTTTTTATAGGAATAATTGCATCTGTATAATTCAGCACCAGCTGATACTGTGTATGTGTAGCTTTGCTTTCTCACAGGGCATGAGCATGAATCAGAAATGGTTGCAGTTTGTATAGCAGCTGCATCTTTGGATGCAACTACTGTAAGATAATAGGCAAAGCAGCAGCAGGCATATTGTGTAAATAGACACCTCTTGCATGCTTGTGTTATCTGCTGTGTCCAAAGACGCAGCATTAGATCACTGGCATGAACCTCGGCCATCTTAGTAACCCCCAGGTTACGTAGGAAGACAGGGCTGTTCACGCTGCTGGGACCAGCAATCTGTGTCTGAAGACGCAGGGTGGCCTTGGCACTCCCAGAAAACAGGGGCCACATTCTCCGTTTTTGGAAACACTGTCCAGCTCCACCCACCTCCTGTCTCTCCAAATGCAGACAGCCCGTCAGTCAGGCTGCAGCTTGGGGGGCACTATTTGCGACCGTGCAGGACCCATTCTGCACATATGCAGACGCCCCACCATCAGAGCTGAGGTCCAGTGGTTTACACACATCTCCGAATCAGGCCCTGTGTTGTAAAACCTGTTTTGAAAAAGCCATTTTTACTTTGCGTTTTGCCTACTTGGAGTGCCATGCGAAGTGTACTGTACCCAATTTCTTAGGTCAGGTGTGAGCCACTCACTTGTCTAAAATAGAAAAAGAAAAAGTCATCTCCGTCATGTTTCAGAGCCCCTACTACTCAAAAAATGTGATTAAGCCCCCGCACCTGGAGAGCTTATATAGCACTGGGCCCCTCCTGGTAACCCTGGCCTTTGGGTACCAGGGTAATACTCTAAAATTATAATGCATGCTCGTGTCAGTATAAGTGCTAGCATCCAACACTACTCATGGGTTGTCAGTGCATGCTGGCACTTTAGTGATACAAGAGCATGCATTATGTTTTCATAATATTACCATGTTACTCAGCTAGGTGCACCAGGGCACGTTTATTGCTGCTCAGTTTTGGGCTGGGGAGCTGGAGCTGTGGTATCAGGGTATGGAGGGGGAGATTGGATCCAATGGTATCTGTGAGGGGAATGGGCGTGCTGCTAGACACTCAGATAGAGGATTATATAGTGTATAGAAGCAGCTCTCCTACATGAATATTTCTTTTATCCCACCAAGAAGAGAACTGTGAGATACAATTACCATTTTCTCTGGCTGGGTCTACAGGATTATCCACAGGATAACATTGGGATATTGTCGAGCGACAGCGAAAATGGCACCAACACGGTCACGAGCTTTCTGGCCTCCCAGGATGCATTGGGGCCTCCACTATATAGTCCCGCCCACTGACTCAGTCAGATCAGTTTTTTTGGTTGGTGCGGCAGGAAGCCGCATGGTCACAGGGCTGCTGTGAATAAAGCAGCCTAAAGCTTTTATTATTTTATTTTTTATAGACTTACTATATTGTTTTTTTGAGCGACTTCTCTTAACAGCGTCTTAAACGCATATTGGAAAGAGTCGCTCCAACAACTCCCCACCGGGTCGCAACAAAGCTTACCTTTGGGTATCAGTGCTGTCTCGACGAGCGTCTGTGTCGGATGTTCTAGCAGGTCCAGCAGACGTAACCAGGCTGTGGCCGGAGCATGGGGAGACGGTGAGTCTATGGACTTCCTCTTACTAGAGGGGTCAGGACACAGCTACACTGATTTGGTGGAGACTACAAACAATAAGAATTTACTCACCGGTAATTCTATTTCTCGTAGTCCGTAGTGGATGCTGGGGACTCCGTAAGGACCATGGGGAATAGACGGCACCGCAGGAGACTGGGTACATCTAAAGAAAGATTTAGGACTATCTGGTGTGCACTGGCTCCTCCCCCTATGACCCTCCTCCAAGCCTCAGTTAGGACACTGTGCCCGGAAGAGCTGACACAATAAGGAAGGATTTTGAATCCCGGGTAAGACTCATACCAGCCACACCAATCACACCGTATAACTCGTGATATGAACCCCGGTTAACAGTATGATAACAACGGAGCCTCTGAACAGATGGCTCGCAATAACAACCCGATTTGTGTAACAATAACTATTTACAAGTATTGCAGACAATCCGCACTTGGGATGGGCGCCCAGCATCCACTACGGACTACGAGAAATAGAATTACCGGTGAGTAAATTCTTATTTTCTCTGACGTCCTAGTGGATGCTGGGGACTCCGTAAGGACCATGGGGATTATACCAAAGCTCCCAAACGGGCGGGAGAGTGCGGATGACTCTGCAACACCGAATGAGAGAACTCCAGGTCCTCCTCAGCCAGGGTATCAAATTTGTAGAATTTTGCAAACGTGTTTGCCCCTGACCAAGTAGCAGCTCGGCAAAGTTGTAAAGCCGAGACCCCTCGGGCAGCCGCCCAAGATGAGCCCACCTTCCTTGTGGAATGGGCTTTTACAGATTTAGGCTGCGGTAGTCCCACCGCAGAATGCGCCAGCTGAATAGGGCTACAAATCCAGCGCGCGATAGTCTGCTTAGAAGCAGGAGCACCCAGTTTGTTGGGTGCATACAGGATAAACAGCGAGTCAGTTTTCCTGACTCCAGCCGTCCTGGAAACATAAATTTTCAGGGCCCTGACTACGTCCAGTAACTTGGAATCCTCCAAGTTCCTAGTAGCCGCAGGCACCACAATAGGCTGGTTCAAGTGAAACGCTGATACCACCTTCGGGAGAAACTGAGGACGAGTCCTCAACTCTGCCCTATCCATATGGAAAATCAGATAAGGGCTTTTATATGACAAAGCCGCCAATTCTGACACACGCCTGGCCGAAGCCAGGGCCAACAGCATGACCACTTTCCACGTGAGATATTTCAAATCCACAGTCTTAAGTGGTTCAAACCAATGTGATTTCAGGAACTCCAAAACCACATTGAGATCCAAAGGTGCCACTGGGGGCACAAAAGGAGGCTGAATACGCAGAACTCCTTTGACAAAAGTCTGAACTTCAGGCAGTGAAGCCAGTTCTTTCTGGAAGAAAATCGACAGGGCCGAAATCTGGACCTTAATGGACCCCAATTTGAGGCCCAACGTCACCCCTGCTTGCAGGAAATGCAGGAATCGACCCAGTTGGAATTCCTCCGTTGGGGCCTTCCTGGCCTCACACCAAGCAACATATTTCCGCCAAATGCGGTGATAATGTTTTGCGGTGACATCCTTCCTGGCTTTGATCAGGGTAGGGATGACTTCCTCCGGAATGCCCTTTTCCTTCAGGATCCGGTGTTCAACCGCCATGCCGTCAAACGTAGCCGCGGTAAGTCTTGGAACAGACAGGGCCCCTGCTGCAGCAGATCTTGTCTGAGCGGCAGAGGCCAAGGGTCCTCTGAAAGCATTTCTTGAAGTTCCGGGTACCAAGCTCTTCTTGGCCAGTCCGGAACCACGAGTATAGTTTTCACTCTTCGCCTTCGTATTATTCTCAGTACCTTGGGAATGAGAGGCAGAGGAGGAAACACATAAACCGACTGGTACACCCACGGTGTTACTAGAGCGTCCACAGCGATCGCCTGAGGGTCCCTTGACCTGGCGCAATATCATTTTAGCTTTTTGTTGAGGCGGGACGCCATCATGTCCACCTGTGGTCTTTCCCAACGGTTTACCAGCATTTGGAAGACTTCTGGATGAAGTCCCCATTCTCCCGGGTGGAGGTCGTGCCTGCTGAGGAAGTCTGCTTCCCAGTTGTCCACTCCCGGAATGAACACTGCTGTCAGTACTAACACATGATTTTCCGCCCATCGGAGAATCCTTGTGGCTTCTGCCATTGCCCTCCTGCTTCTTGTGCCGCCCTGTCTGTTTACATGGGCGACCGCCGTGATGTTGTCTGATTGGATCAGTACCGGTTGGTTCTGAAGCAGGGGCCTTGCTTGGCTTAGGGCATTGTAAATGGCCCTTAGCTCCAGAATATTTATGTGAAGCGAAATCTCCTGATTTGACCACAGTCCTTCCCTGTGTGACTGCACCCCAGCCCCGAAGGCTGGCATCCGTGGTCACCAGGACCCAGTCCTGTATTCCGAATCTGCGGCCCTCTAGTAGATGAGCCCTCTGCAGCCACCACAGCAGCGACACCCTGGTCCTTGCCGACAGGGTTATCCGCTGTTGCATCTGGAGATGGGACCCGGACCATTTGTCCAACAGGTCCCACTGGAAAGTCCTTGCGTGGAACCTTCCGAATGGAATTGCTTCGTACGAAGCTACCATTTTTCCCAAGACTCGTGTGCATTGATGTATCGACACCTGTCCCGGTTTTAGGAGGTCTCTGACTAGAGATGACAACTCCTCGGCTTTTTCCACTGGAAAAAAACACTTTTTTCTGGTCTGTGTCCAGAATCATTCCCAGGAACAGAAGACGTGTCGTCGGGACCAGCTGTGACTTTGGAATATTGAGAATCCAGCCGTGCTGTTGTAGCACTTCCCGAGAAAGAGCTACCCCCACTACCAACTGTTCCTTGGACCTCGCCTTTATCAGGAGATCGTCCAAGTACGGGATAATTAAAACTCCCTTCTTGCGAAGGAGTATCATCATTTCGGCCATTACCTTGGTAAAGACCCTCGGTGCCGTGGATAACCCAAACGGCAGCGTCTGGAACTGATAGTGACAGTCCTGTACCACAAACCTGAGGTACTCCTGGTGAGGAGGGTAAATGGGGACATGCAGGTAGGCATCCTTGATGTCCAGAGAGACCATGTAATCCCCCTCGTCCAGGCTCGCAATAACCGCCCTGAGCGATTCCATCTTGAACTTGAACTTTCTGATATACGTGTTCAAGGATTTTAAATTTAAGATGGGTCTCACCGAACCGTTCGGTTTCGGTACCACAAACATTGTGGAATAGTAACCCTTTCCTTGCTGAAGGAGGGGTACCTTGACAATCACTTGCTGTGAATACAGTTTTTGGATAGCCACCAACACTGCCTCCCTGGCAGAGGGAGTTGCTGGTAAGGCAGATTTTAGAAAACGGCGGGGGGGGGGGGGGGGGGGGACGTCTCGAATTCCAGCCTGTACCCCTGAGATACTACTTGAAGGATCCAGGGATCCACCTGTGAGAGAGCCCACTGTGTGCTGAAATTTCTGAGATGGGCCCCCACCGTACCCGAGTCCGCCTGTGAAGCCCCAGCGTCATGCTGTGGACTTACCGGACGCGGGGGAGGACTTTTGCTCTTGGGAACTGGCTGTATGCTGCAGCTTTTTCCCTCTACCTTTGCCTCTCGGCAGAAAGGATGCGCCTCGAGCCCTCTTGTGTTTATGGGGCCGAAAGGACTGTACTTGATAATACGGTGCTTTCTTTTGCTGTGGGGTAGCCTGTGGCAAAAATGTCGATTTCCCAGCCGTAGCTGTGGAAACGAGGTCTGAAAGACCATCCCCAAACAGTTCCACCCCCCTATAAGGCAAAACTTCCATGTGCCTTTTTGAATCGGCATCACCTGACCACTGCCGAGTCCATAACCCCCCTTCTGGCGGCAATGGACATTGCGCTTATTTTTGATGCCAGCCGGCAAATATCCCTCTGTGCATCGCGCATGTATAAGACAGCGTCTTTTATATGCTCTACTGTCAGCAAAATATTGTCCCTATCCAGGGTATCAATATTATCCGACAGGGAATCTGACCACGCAGCAGCAGCACTGCACATCCATGCTGATGCAATCGCTGGTCGCAATATAATGCCCGTGTGTGTATATATAGCTTTTAGGGTAGCCTCCTGCTTTCTATCAGCAGGATCCTTTAGGGCGGCCGTATCCTGAGACGGTAGTGCCACCTGTTTTGATAAACGTGTAAGCGCTTTATCTACCCTAGGGGATGTTTCCCAACGTGACCTATCCTCTGGCGGGAAAGGGTACGCTGCCAATAACCGTTTAGAAATTATCAATTTCTTATCGGGGGAAGTCCAGGCTTCCTCACACACCTTATTTAATTCCTCAGATGCAGTAAAAACTACTGGTAGTTTTTTCTCACCGAACATAATACCCTTTTTTGTGGTACCTGGGGTACTATCAGAAATGTGTAATACATTTTTCATTGCCTCAATCATGTAACGGGTGGACCTATTGGAGGGTACACTAGTCTCATCGTCGTCGACACTCGAGTCGGTATCCGTGTCGACATCTGTGTCTGCCATCTGAGGTAGCGGGCGTTTTAAAGCCCCTGATGACATTTGAGACGCTGGAACAGTCACAAGCTGAGTAGCCGGCTGTCCTATGTCGTTATACCTTTTATGCAAGGAGCTGACACTGTCACGTAATTCCTTCCATAAGTCCATCCACACAGGTGTCGACCCCTCAGGGGGTGACAACACATTTACAGGCATTTGCTCTGCCTCCACATCATTTTCCTCATCATACATGTCGACACAGCGGTACCGACACACAGCACACACACAGGGAATGCTCTGACAGAGGACAGGACCCCACAAAGCCCTTTGGGGAGACAGAGGGAGAGTATGCCAGCACACACCAGAGCGCTATATAACAGAGGGATATCACTATACAGAGTGTTTTCCCCTATAGCTGCTTGTATTATATATATACTGCGCCTAAATTTAGTGCCCCCCCTCTCTTTTTTACCCTTTCTGTAGTGCAGGACTGCAGGGGAGAGCCAGGGAGCGATCCTTCCAGCGGAGCTGTGAGGGAAAATGGCGCCAGTGTGCTGAGGGAGATGGCTCCGCCCCTTTTTCGGCGGGCTTTCTCCCGCTTTTTGTGTTATTCTGGCAGGGGTACTTTACACCTATATAGCCTCTGGGGCTATATATGGTGTCAGTTTTGCCAGCCAAGGTGTTAATATTGCTGCTCAGGGCGCCCCCCCCCCCCAGCGCCCTGCACCCATCAGTGACCGAAGTGTGTGGTGTGCATGAGGAGCAATGGCGCACAGCTGCAGTGCTGTGCGCTACCTTGGAGAAGACAGAAGTCTTCAGCCGCCGATTTTCCGGACCTTCTTGCTTCTGGCTCTGTAAGGGGGACGGCGGCGCGGCTCCGGGAACGGACGACGAGGTCGGGTCCTGTGATGCGATCCCTCTGGAGCTAATGGTGTCCAGTAGCCTAAGAAGCCCAAGCTACCACCACTTAGGTAGGTTCGCTTCTTCTCCCCTTAGTCCCTCGCTGCAGTGAGCCTGTTGCCAGCAGGTCTCACTGTAAAATAAAAAACCTAAACTATACTTTCTTTCTAGGAGCTCAGGAGAGCCCCTAGTGTGCATCCAGCTCGGCCGGGCACAGAAATCTAACTGAGGCTTGGAGGAGGGTCATAGGGGGAGGAGCCAGTGCACACCAGATAGTCCTAAATCTTTCTTTAGATGTGCCCAGTCTCCTACGGAGCCGTCTATTCCCCATGGTCCTTACGGAGTCCCCAGCATCCACTAGGACGTCAGAGAAAGTGTGTTGATGCGCCGAACATCTCGAGTGTGACAGCGCTACGCTCCGGGGATCATAGGCGCCAGGACTAGGTAGAGGCCGCGATCCTGGGAGTTTAAGTCAAGGGGGGATTCAGACGCTCTCCTGGCCGTCCCTCCTCCGAGTTCATGGCTAGTTTCCGCGTGTCTTTCGTTTCATGAACTGAATGACCTCACTTCCGGCTCAGACGCTACCACGAGGATACTCGGTCGCAGCTTTGACGCTGCGGTTGTGTACACTGGAGATAAAACCCGCCAGACCGAGTCGCAGGCCTTAGCGTCTGCATACACGTGGAAGTCGCTCAACGTCCGTGTCCGTTGGTGAGCGTCCGTGTCCGTTATCAGTTACCAAGAGCGGCAGTGTACACCAGTAGCGTCTAAATCCACTCAGCGTCTTACGAGCGTATTTGCTTGGATATGGAAGTGTGGTGAGTCTCCCTGCATCCCGCTCTCCGGAGGCAGGGTATACAGTACTAAAAATTCCTTCTACTTTTTAGTATGCATTGTTAATTTTTAGTACCTATTGTATATGAGACCTGTATATTACTGTGTTTTCTGCATGTTATGTTGAAGAAAAGAGCCAGTTAAAACAGAAGTACAATTTTCCTACTTATGTATAAGTTGTTATGGAGGTTGTATTCTCATATGACAATGTCTAATGCTTTAACATGTGACTTACTGCTAGTATGTGTGCTGACTTTTCTGTGTAATGTCAGTCCTGTTCTGACCCTCAAATCAGGTGCACTGTGGTCAGATTGATCTCACCTCTATATACTGACATATAGGGTGTTTTTCAGTCACAAAATTGTGTAGTCAATAACAGATTATTACCATGTCTGTGAGCGGCAAAAGTGATGAGGAGAATTTATCAAGCACTCCTATAGCCCTAACATGCTTATCTTGTAAGTCAGGGGTAATTGATATGAACCAATTGGTCACTTATGAGGGTTTGTGTGCAAACTATTTCGCTTTTCAGCGAAGTAAAAGACAGGAGTTGGTTCAACCACCAACAGAGCCACCATGGAATATGTTCGCAAAGACTCTATCTTCTATAGCGGACAAGTTAACTACAGTAGCACCACCTCCAGGGTTAGGTTACACTATGAACCCATACATGCAGCTCCCTTCCTACGGCTTGGTTCTAGTAGCCTCTACAAGCAACCAAGAGACCGGTAAGACTAAGACAGATACGTCTATGTGGCAGACTACACAAGATGATACATCGGACGATGAGACAATAGATTCGACTCCGTATGATGATCAGTCGCAGAGTTTTAGTTCAGATGATGTAGCTGAACTTATTAATGCTGTGAAAGCTGTTCTCTCGTTGGAAGAGCCAGCCAAGACAGTGTTAAAATCTAAAGCACCTGTATTTAAACTAACAAAATCAGTGAAAGCTGAATTCCCAGTGTCAGATGAGCTGACAGAAATGATGGATGAGTCTTGGGCAGCGCCCAGTAAAAAGTATAAGCTTCCTAAGAGATGGGATTCTTATTATCCATTTCCAGCTGTGGATTGTTCGAAAAGAGAAGTTCCTCCAAAAGTAGATGCACATGTTCTGCGACTCGTGCATAAATCTGCTTTACCACTGTCATCTACCTCACTAAATGATGTCACAGACAGAAGGGTAGATAGCCTTTTGAAAAAATATTTTCTCTCTAGTAGGAGCAGTGGTAAGACCTGCTATGGCTTCGGCCTGGGTAGCAAAGGCAATGGGCGAATGGATAGAGGAACTAGAGAATAGCATCCCTTCTCCTACTAGGGAGCAAGAGGATCATTTTTGCTGTTTAAGACAATCTGCCCAGTATGTGGAAGAAGCAGCAATTGATGAAGGTACAGTTGCTTCTAAAGCTTAAGCCTTGACAGTAGTCGCTCGTCGAGCAATTTGGCTATGTACCTTGAAGGCAGATGCGGAATCCAAGAAAGAATTGGAAGCATTGCCTTTTGTCGGTAATATATTATTTGGAAAACCTTTATCGGATATCCTAGAATCAGAGGCTGAATCGAAAAAGGTCAGATTTCCGGCTACCTATAACCCTAAGTCCAAGGGTTTAAAATTTCGCTCATTTCGCTGGCAAAGCAAAAGCTAAAGAGGAGCCTAAGCAACCCCAGTTTAAATCCAGGGGTAGGAAGCAGTGGGCTAGCAAAAAGCCAGCTTCCAAACCTGAACAGAAACCGTCAGCCTGAAGAGACGGGCCTCCGCCTGGAGGATTCCAGGGTTGGGGGCCGACTCCTTCAATTTGCACACATATGGCAACAGTCAACAGCAGATGTCTGGGTGCAGAAGGTAGTATCTCAGGGGTATGGGTTCCCATTCAGGAGGCAGCCTCCTCAAAGATTTTTTTGCACCAGCCCGTCTCGTATAGAGTCGAAGGCCAATGCCCTGCAGGAAGCAGTCCAAAAATTACTGCAGTCAGGTGTGATTGTCCCAGTACCTCCATCACAAAAGGGACAGGGGTATTACTCCAATCTATTTCTAATCCAGAAGCCAAATGGGTCATATCGACCAATTCTAAATCTGAAAATGCTGAACAGATACATATGGATCCCGAAGTTCCACATGGAGACGTTACGCTCCATAATGTTGGCTATGGAACCGGGAGATTACATGGTATCTCTGGATGTACGGGATGCTTACCTGCATGTGCCTATAGCATTGTCGCATCAGTGTTACCTCAGGTTTGCCATCCTCCAGGAACATTTCCAGTTCCAAGCTCTGCCTTTCGGGCTAGCTACAGCACCCAGGGTGTTTACCAAGATCATGGTGGTTATGGCAGCTTGTCTGCGCAAGCAGGGGATAAGAATATTCCCATACCTCGACGACCTGTTAATCTTAGCACAGTCGCAAGATTTACTGTTGAGCCATCTTCAACAGACGATAGTTTGTTTACAGAGACACGGGTGGCTCATAAATTGGGAAAAGTCGTCCCTGAATCCGTCACAGCGGATGGTTCATTTGGGAGCCATATTGGTTTCAAACCTACAGAAGGTTCTCTTACCAGAGAAAAAGATAGTCAAGGTGCAGGTCATGGCTCAGGAAGCGTTGCAGGCCCAGACAATGTTAGTCCATGCAGCAATGCGACGGTTGGGTCTGATGGTATCAACCTTCGACATGGTGGAATATGCGCAATTCCACTCCAGACCATTGCAGCACCTTATTCTGACCAAATGGAATGGAAATCATCAGACGATAAAGAAGCAGATGATAAAGATTCCAGTAAACGTAAAAAGGTCTCTAGCGTGGTGGCTACAGACAGACCATTTAAACAAGGGGAGACCCTTTTGGATAAAAGAGTGGCAAGTCCTGACAACAGATGCCAGCCTGCAGGGCTGGGGGGCGGTACTCGGAAGCCTATGGTTCCAAGGAAAATGGACCGCAAGGGAAAGTCGCCTGCCAATAAATCTGTTAGAAATAAGAGCCATTTACTTGGCTCTGGTTCAGGCAAAGGACAATCTACAAGGAAGACCAGTCCAGATCCGCTCAGACAATGCGACGGCAGTAGCATACCTCAATCATCAAGGAGGAACTCACAGCAAGAGTCTGATGGAGGAAGTAACTCCCATTCTAAAATGGGCAGAACTCCATCTCCCGGCATTGTCAGCAGTATTTGTCCCGGGTGTACTAAATTGGGAAGCGGTTTTTCTCAGTCGGCACACCATTCAGGAAACCGAATGGGCACTACACCCAGAAGTGTTTCAGACACTGGTGAACAGATGGGGTCTACCGGAGATAGACCTTATGGCGTCTCATCTAAACAACAAAGTTCCGAGGTTCGGATCGAGAACAAGGGACCCAGGAGCGGTCCTGGTAGACGCACTGTCAGTAGAATGGAGGTTTCAGCTGGCATATCTGTTCCTTCCAATATCTCTGTTACCCAGAGTAGTGAGAAAGATAAAGCAGGCAAAAGGAGCAATTATTCCAATAGCTCCAGCTTGGCCAAGAAGGCATTGGTACACAGATCTGTTGAGAATGTCCATGGAAGCACCGATACTGCTCCCTCAACGTCCAGATCTGCTAATGCATGGTCCTTGTTGTCACAGTCATCTGGATCGCCTATCTTTGACGGCGTGGCTGTTGAAACCTCTATCCTAGAGGCTAAAGGATTTTCGAAACAAGTAATCCAAACTATGCTTAGAGCAAGAAAGCCTTCTTCGGCCCGTGTGTATCATAGAATATGGCAAGCCTATATTCACTGGTGTACTGGAAAAAATTTCAATCCGAGATCTTTTAAAGTAGCTAGGATTTTGGATTTCCTTCAGGCAGGATTGGATAAAGGGTTGAAAGCTGCTTCCTTGAGGGTTCAAGTCTCAGCGTTAACTGTATGGTTTCAGCAGAAGATTGCTGATTTACAGGATGTACGTACATTTTTTCAAGGAGTAGTACATATTCAACCTCCATTTGTTCCTCCTGCAGCTCCCTAGGATTTGAATTTAGTTCTTAAATTTCTCCAGGGTCCTTTGTTTGAACCACTTGAGAGAGCAGATCTTAAGTGGTTAACGGTTATAGTTCTTTTTTTTACTGGCAATGGCGTCAGCCAGAAGAGTGTCAGATTTAGGAGCATTATCATGTAAGTCTCCTTTCCTAAGTTTTTTTCCAGACAGATCTAGCTATCTTCCAAAGGTGGTATCAAAGTTTCACCTGAATGAAGAAATTGTAGTCCCAGCTTTTCAGATATCGGGACTATCTGCGGGAGAAGCGTCGCTGGAAGTGGTCCGGGCTTTAAGAATCTACATAGATTGTAGTAGTGCCATCAAGAAAACAGATTCTCTCTTCATCCTCTACGGATTCCATAGGAGAGGTTGGCCTGCTAGTAAACAGACGCTGGCGAGATGGCTCCGAATGGTAATATCAGAAGCTTATTCTCATGCAGATCTCCCTATTCCGGCTAATGTCTCTGCACACTCTACACGTAAGGTAGGTACTTCTTGGGCAGCACAGCAGGGTGCTTCAGCAGAACAGATATGTAGGGCAGCCACATGGTCTTCCATAAACACATTCATCAGACATTATGCCTTGGATACTTTTGCCTCTCATGACGCAGACTTCGGGCGAAAGGTCCTCCTGTGCAATCAGGAGCGTCCCCACCACTAAAATGGCTTTGGGAATCCCAATGTTATCCTGTGGATAATCCTGTGGACCCAGCCAGAGAAATATACGTTATGGTAAGAACTCACCGTTGATAACGTGATTTCTCTTATGTCCACAGGTATCCACAGGGATCCCACCCTGACGCATCTGATTTGAGGATCTAGACAATCACTAAACCTCTTCCTTCTTGTATGGAAGGGTGTGCATGTGTGTTCTTATCGCCTGTACAGGTCTCTGCCTGATGTTTCTGCCTAAAAACGCTGTGGAAAGAACTGATCTGACTGAGTCAGTGGGCGGGACTATATAGTGGAGGCCCCAATGCATCCTGGGAGGCCAGAAAGCTCGTGACCGTGTTGGTGCCATTTTCGCTGTCGCTCGACAATATACCAATGTTATCCTGTGGATACCTGTGGACATATGAGAAATCACGTTATCAACGGTAAGTTCTTACCATAACTAATATATATCTCTCAGTGGGCTGTAAAAAGTAGCTGAAAGGGTTTTTGGAAATACCAAATAACACAGAGCTTCCTCTAAAATAGGCAATTTCTAATAAGATAAAATCTTACTTTTACATTAGGCAGACACCTTATTGTAGGAAGGGGATGCGGTCAGAATACCAGCTGTCGTAATCCTGTCAGTCGAAATACCGACGCCGGAAACCTGATACCCTGACGCCGGAACTCTGAAAGGGCCAGGAGACAGACAGCCGGCATACCAACCGTTAGTATTGCCGGCAGGTTAGGTTTAGGGCCAGTGGAGTGGGGGTTTATGTTTAGGCACCAGATGGGGTATTAGGGTTAGGCTGCAAGGGGGGGGAGGTGTTAGGGTTAGGCAGCGGAGATGGGGACTTAGGTTTAGGCACCTCCGGGGGGTGGTAGGGGTCAGGCACTGAGGGGAGGGGGTGGGTTAGGGTTAGTCTTCGGGAAGACGGGTAGAGGAGAGGGGAAAACACCCCACACTCACCCCTGTCGGGATTTCCATCATTGGGATCCCGGAATTGGTATTATGACTGCCAGGATCCCGTGCACCGGCAATTCATACTGAACCTGTAGACAGCCCACATTCTGATCTTCATGGAATGTCCCAGTATGGCCAGCACCTCTCATCTTGTTGTGCTAAGCCATATGCCTGCACAATCAAGCAAGCAGAACTGCCCTAAACTAGCCCCCAAGGGCATGCTATGTGACATAACTAAGTTTTCTTTTCATTTTTTCCCCCCAAAAGACACACTGGTGCGTACGATAAACTGGAATTCTTATTGACCAAAAAGCAAACATTTTACCCTTCCAAGACTTTCCCATCTGTCTGTCAATACAATGCTGATCATAATCGCATGTTGAGCATGCACTGCAGAAAACCTTTCCACTCCTCCAGCACTGCTAACGTCTAACTGCTCACTTCTGTCAGCACGAGTGATGCTCTTGCTTATTCGGTGGTACCATGGGATAGGCATCTTCTAGGTGTTCGTCTTTAGGTGCTTGACGGATGGATTGCACCTGGAGTACCCCAGGGTTCTGTATTTAGACCAGTGCTTCTTAATATCTTTATTGATGACATTGCAAATGGTATCGAAGGGAAAGTATGCCTTTTTGCAGATGACACAAAAGTATGCTGTAGGGTAGACACAACAGGCGGGTGAAACAAACGATTGTTGATCTAGGTAAACTAGAGGAATGGTCAAGAGCATGGCAACTGCAGTTTACTGACACAAAATTGCAAAATCATGCACTTGATTCTTAAAAACACAATAAGTAGATATAGTATTAACGACACTATAATGGAATCTACTCACAAGGAATGGGATCTACAGATGTGCCCACTTACATCTAGCCTCCCTGCACTTTAAGCAGTCCTTTTAGTCACCAGTAGTGCCAAGCGTCTTTACATGCAACTTTCCCATTAAAATGCGTCTTATTTTCAAAATTAATGTGACTGTCACGCACCAGCAGCTTATGCAAATTAAAATGATATTCGGCATGCCTATATTCTGTGTTTGACCACAGCTGTCTCTGCATACGAAATGCTACTCTACATCGTTTTCCTAGAAAACACTGTAACGTAGCATTTTTTATGCAGATACACAGAGAATTTAGGCATGCAGAATATCATTTTAATCAGAGTCTGCTTCTGCATCCTATTTGCATAGTAATGCGAATAAGACGCATTTTCAGCAAAAAGACAAAAAACCTGACTCTTAACAGAGCTGCACAGGATCCGTCAGCTCACTGATCCTAGGCATCTTCTGGTACGTGGCATACTGATGCAAGATGTATGAGGACACATTTCAAGTGACTTAAATGCAGGTAAGCAATATAACAAAAATATAAGAAAGGTAAGTCAGATGATTGTTTGCATAGGCAGAGAAATACATTAGAGACTGTACAAAGAAGGGCAACTAAAATAGTGCATGGTCTACATCACAAATCGTACCTGGAAAAACTACGGCTGGTGTAATGGTTAACATTACTGCCTCACAGCACTGAGTTCATGGGTTCAATTCCCACCATGGCCCTAACTGTGTGGTGTTTGTATATTTTCCCCGTACTTGCGTGGGTTTCCTCTGAGTGCTCCGGTTTCCTCCGACCAACCAAAAATTTACTGGTACAGTAGGTTAATTGGCTCCCAACAAAATGAAACCTAGCATGAATGTGTGTCCGTGTACATGTGGTCAAAATATTCTCTGTAAAGTGATGAGAAATATGGACCTGATTCAGAGATGGATGCAGATTGCTGCATAATCAGCAAGATCTGCGTCCATCTCCTCACTGCACAGGGCAAGGCTTCCCAGCATGTGTGGAATCGAATGCATCCAATTAAGGTTGATCCCTGACAGTGTAGCCATTTTTTAATCAGAGCGGCTGCGTGTGCCACCCTGTAAATGCTCCCGGCATGCCCCTTACGTTACGCCCACAATATGCCGCTTCTACTCTCCCCCCCCCCCCCCCCCCCCTTCTCCCGATAGCCACCTCTGTCAATCACCTTGCGGTGGCTGCAAGGTGTAAGGTTGCGCACAAGCATTGTAGCTGGTGCATGTGCACAGACCACCCGAATGCAGCCACTATGTAAAGACGCACAGACTGTTTTTGGGTCTGAATGACTCCCTATGTTTGCGCTATATTAAAAACTTGTAATAAAGAAATAAATAATTATAAGATCTTAATATGTATAGTTTGAATTAGAGAAGGAAAAGATACAGTGCCTTGCTAAAGTATTCAGCCCTTTTGACTTTTTACCTATATTGTTACATTACATCCTGTAATTTAATTATTTCTCTTACGTCCTAAAGGATGCTGGAGACTCCAAAAGGACCATGGGGTATAGACGGGATCCGCAGGAGACATGGGCACACTATAAGACTTTGAATGTGTGTGAACTGGCTCCTCCCTCTGTGCCCCTCTTCCAGACCTCAGTTAGACTTTGTGCCCAGGAGTGACTGGACACACACTAGGGGAGCTCTACAGAGTTTCTCTAAAGACTTTATTGTTAGGTTTTTTAATTTTCAGGGAGACCTGCTGGCTACAGGCTCCCTGCATCGTGGGACTGAGGGGAGAGAAGTCAGACCTACTTCTTCTTAGTTCAAGGGCTCTGCTTCTTAGGCTACTGGACACCATTAGCTCCAGAGGGTTCGATCACTTGGTTCGCCTAGCTACTTGTTCCCGGAGCCGCGCCGTCACCCCCCTCACCCCTCACAGAAGCCAGAAGAAAGAAGCCGGATGAGTATGAGAAGAACAGAAGACGTCAGACGGCAGAAGACTTCAGTAACGGAGGTAAGCGCAGCGGTAGCGCTGCGCTCCATGCTCCCACAAACTAACGGCACTCACAGGGTGCAGGGCGCTAGGGGGGGGGGGAGCGCCCTGGGCAGCAGTTACTGAGTCTCTATTTTTCACTGGCACAAGTCATATTCGGGCCCTGGCACTGGCCACGTTACCCCCACCAGTATACTACAGCGATCCCGCTGCATGCAGTTGCTCCCACACATACCCGATGGTTACATGGGTGCAGAGCGCGAGGGGGGGGGCGGGGGCACCTTGGACAGCATTATATATGTTAGTTGAGCAGGTATATAGTGTATCGACACTATATACGGTCCCCTGTCCTGTTTATACAATTATATTACACCGGGGCTGAAGCGCGCCGAAGAGGGGGCGGGGCTTAGCCCTCACAGCAATGATCAGCCCCATTTTTTCTGTCCCCGCCAAAAAGGTTGTGCAAACAGGGGGGACACAGATTTTGTACTGTGATAATGAATTTAGCACCATTTTTCTTTGGAAATGAGGCATAAAATCATTGCTGTGCATATTCTCTCTGTGTGTTCCTTGTCAGCATACCCACTAGAGTCCACATGTGTCTACTCTATCAGCTATGGGTATCACTGTCGGCATTGCCGACGCCTGTTGGTACTTGATGCTATAGATGCAGAGTCAGCAGGTCGGTAGTTGTATGCTTAGCAAAAGTAAACAATGTATGGGAAACACAGTAGTGTGGGGGTGACCCTGTCGGCACCAACTCCTGTTACTGGGTGTAAATTAACATGCTGTAGCTGCCTTATGGCTGTATATATGTTTATTTGTATATATATATGGTACGATTTCATGGGCCTGTAGCTCGTGCACAGACTCGGTGGTATATGTGGGGGAGTGTTATTAAAATTATTTACGTATACTCCCCTTGGACCCCTCAGGGTCGCATGATGGTTATTTTACCTGGTTGATACTCCCTGCTGTCGACGACTACTGGGTTTTTCTGTCGACCATAGGTTTCCTGTTAGATTCACAATTGGGGCATTCAGTACATGTCATACACATTCCGAACACATTAATGTCAATAGGAACTCGAGGGTTCCGGACCAACCGCTTATATGTATGTTATGTATATATTTAGCATATGTGTGTAATTGTGTATTATATTATATATTCATTTTATGATTTATAATGAATGCTGAAGTAATAATATTCCTTCTCATGTGCTGGTCGCTCTGTTGATAAAGCTCTAGGTTGGCCGTGACGAGTTGGTCTCAGATCCTCTCAAGGAGTCCGAGTGTTTATTCTTTTCCCGCCGCGGATAGAATACTGCAAAAGTCAACTCCTGGTCGACACGGGGCCCTGTCACAAAGTATCATATACAGGAAGTTAAGTGATATTTTATTTCTATGCTTTGGGCTTATTTGCATTACATGCACATGAGGGAGTGGTTATATTCGGAAAGGCATCCGATAGAATTAACCTACAGTGAGTGGGGGATGTTCCTTCTGTTGGTTCTTCTCTATAACATGGTGGCAGGCAGTCGTACGTATACAGGGAGTATGCTGAGGCTGGCTCCGAGAGATACTGGAGTTTTTCCCTGGGACGGTGTACCGCTGTTTGGGGATGCCTCAGTTCAGTCAATCCCGGCGGATACTGCTGTAATTCTAACTTTGTGGGTTAGTCTCCTTCACAACGGTTGGTGACGCATTCTTTGGTGGGATGCAGTCGCTTTACCTGGTTCGATACCGTTCTTTTTTCCTTTTCTGTGCAGACAGTGGAAGGTGAAAAGGTAAGTGTTCTGCAGCCTTGTTAGGTTCGCAGAAGCGGATGTCGTTTCTGTCTCTACCACATCCACCACATGGCGCTGAGTCTATCTGGATGGACCCCACTCCGGTGGGGACTCGTCTACTTCTTTTCAGTTAGTCCGGAATCCAAAGGGGGACATTCTGGAGTTACAGATGTTTCCCCTCACTGTTTTTTCTAATAGATTTTGCCGTTTCCCCTCTGGAAGGGGAGGTAGTACGCGACACCATACCGGAAGTGCGTCAGGTTCAGGGCATTGTCCTGCTGTCCCTGTTAGAAAAAAATAAATAAAGAAAAAGAAACTAAGAGGTTTAAATGCATTGTGTTCCGCATTCACATTATCTGGCTGGATATCCAGGATTGTATTTGCCATTTCACCGGAGTGATGGCGGTATGATGGTTTTCTTTCAATAGTAAGAGCCATTGTTATTCTGTATTGATAAGCTCTCCTGATTAAGGCGAGGTCAAGAAACAAGTGGTGCAAATCGTTGTTTCTCTCTGACTGTTCTTCAACACAGGGAATGGCTGTTGTTCCCAACCACGCAGATGTCGGAGGTGGGTATCAGAGTAGATACTGAACGGTTGAGGTTCTGTGGTTTTCCTGTGGAAAGAGGTCTGAGGATCCAGAGTCGGATCAGATTTGCAGTGACAATCCATCAATAGGTTCCGTTAATGAAGCGGATGGGTGCGGCCTAAGAGGCCTTCTCGGTGAGCAAGTTAAATGCCAGAGTGGTTTTCAAGGGACCAGTTGGAAATATGGTCCGGGTCTCACCTGCACATGCACCGGAATATAATCCTAATGGCCAGGATATCGCTCCGGTGGAGTCTGCTCGGTTCTCACCTCCTAGAGGGACGAAGGTTCGGGATCCAGAATTAGATCCTGGTGTCCATGCATGCAGATCTCCGAGGCTGGGGAGCAGTCCTTGCAAGGAAAGTATTTACAGAGGAAAAGGTCAAGCTGGGAAGCTTGTCTACAATAAGCTTTCTTGAATTAACAGCTATTTTCGACGAACATATTCTTCGTGATCTGCCCCTGTTAGTTCTGTCGGACGACTTGACAGCAGTGGCGTAAGTAAGCCGCTAGGGCGGACCAAGGAGCAAAGCGGCAATGGCAGAAGATGCAAAAGTTTGCCGCTGGGTGGAAAGACTGGTAAACGCTGTATTAGCAGTCTTCGTTCTGGATGTAAACGACGGAGAAATGGATTTCCTCTGCAGACGCGATCACCATCCGGGAGAAATACAGTAGTCATCAAGAAGTTTTCACAAAAGTGACAAGTCTTTGAGGAGTGCCTCAGTTGGACATGTTGGCATCTCGCCTCAACGAGAGACCTCAGGGATATTGTTCCAGGTCAAGGGACACTCAAGCTATAGCAGTGGACACCCTCAGGCGGTCTGTGTGTCCCCTCCGCTTTCACTCTTTCTGAAGATGATAAACGTAAGAAGAACAAAGGTTCAGGCGATCCTCATTGTTCCGGTCTAGCCAAGGAGGGCTTGGTATCAAGTTTTCATGAATTACTCATAGAAGATCCCTGGCCTCTTCCTTTACATGAGGAACTGCTACAGCAAGATCCGGGCGTGTATCAAGACTTACCGCGGCTGCGTTTGACGGCGGGGCAGTTGAATGCCATATCCTAGCCCGAAAGGGTAGTCCCAGTGAAGTCATTTCCACACTTCTTCAGGCTAGAAAAGAAGTAACGGCAAAGCCTTACCACCGTAGTTGGCGTAAATATGTGTCTTGGTGTGAATCCAAGAAGGCTCCTATGGAAGAATTTCAGCTGGGTCATTCTTCTCCATTCTTTGCAAGCAGGTGTGGATGCAGGCCTAAAGTTAGGCTCCATTTCAGTGCAGTTTTGGCCATATATATTTTCTTTCAAAAAATAAATAAATTAATTTGGCCACCTTTCCGGAAGTTCAGACTTTCGTGAAAGGAGTACTGCACATCCAACCTCCATTTGTGCCCCCTTTGGCACCGTGGGACCTTGACGTGGTGTTGCGTTTTCTTGTGTCACACTGAGTGGAACCTTTAGGAAAGGTTGTGTTAACATTTCTCTCTTGATGAGTTGTCATGCTATTGGCTTTGGCGTCCGCAAAGCGGGTGTCGGAAGTAGCGGCTTTGTCTCACAAGAGCCCCTGTTTGATCTTTCCAGGTGGATAGAGCGGAATTGAGAACTCGGATAATAGTTCTGCCAAAGTGGTTTCTGTGTTTTGCAGAAACCAGACTATTTTGATGCCTGTGGTTACTTAAGCATTGGCTGATTCAAAGTCTCTTGATGTAGTCAGGGCTTTGAATATTTATGTCGCAAATTTGGCTCAGATTGGGGAAACAGAGACTCTGTTTGTCCGGTATCTTCCCAGCATAATTGGGGCGCCTGCGTCTATGCAGTCTGTTACACGCTGGATCTGTGATACGATTCGGCGTGCTCGTTCTACGGCTGGATTGCCGTTACCGAAGTTGGTGGAGACCCATTCTACTAGGAAGATGGGCTTTTCTTGGGCGAATGCCCGAGGAGTCTCGGCGGTTCAACTTTGCCGAGCGGCTACATAGTCGGGTTCAAACACTTTTGCTAAGCTCTACAAGTTTGATACCCTGACTGATGGGGACCTCATGTTTGCTCAATCGGTGCTGCAGAGTCGTCCGCACTTTCCCGCCCGTTCTGGAGCTTTGGTATAAACCCCATGGTCCTTTTGGAGTCCCCAGCATCCTCTAGGACGTAAGAGAAAATAGGATTTTAATACGTACTGGTAAATCCTTTTCTCCTAGTCCGTAGAGGATGCTGGGCGCCCGTCCCAGTGCGTACTGTGTCTGCGGTTATTGGTTATGGTTACACTCTTGTAGTGTTTCTTTTCTGTCAGGCTGTTGCTGACGTTGTTCATGCCATGGCATGCGGTATATTATTATTGGTTGGGTTGACACACAGGTTGTGTTACATATTTATCAGCATGTGGCTGTGTATTTTTTCTGGTGTTCTATTGAATGCCATGTTCTGCGGTGTGTTCGTGGTGTGAGCTGGTATGACACTCACCGTGTTTAAACAATAAATTCTTTCCTCGAAATGTCCGTGTCCCTGGGCACAATTTCTAACTGAGTTCTGGAGGAGGGGCGTAGAGGGAGGAGCCAGTTCACACCCATTCAAAGTCTTCTAGTGTGCCTATGTCCCCTGCGGATCCCGTCTATACCCCATGGTCCTTTTGGAGTCCCCAGCATCCTCTACGGACTAGGAGAAAAGGATTTACCGGTAGGTATTAAAATCCTATTTTTTTTTATTTAAATTTTATGTGGTGGATCTGCACAAAATAGTCTAAGTTGGTGAAGTGAAATGAGAAAAATGTATATAACTATAGAATTTTTAAAAATAAAAAGTTGACAATTGGCGTGTGCAAATGTTTGCTATGAAGCCCCTCAAAAGTTCTGGTGCAACCAATTACCTTCGGAAGTCACATAATTAGTGAAATGTAGTCCCACCTTTGTGCATTTATTCTGAATGGCCCAGAGGCTGAAGCACCACTAAGCCACTAAGCAAGAGGCATCACACCATGAAGACCAAGGAGCTCTCCAGACAAGTCAGGAACAAAGTTGTTGAGAAATACAAGTCAATGTTGGGTTATAAAAAAAAATATACAAATCTTTGATGACACCCCCCCCCCCCCCCCCCCAGAGCACCATCACATCTATCATCTTCAAATAGAAAGAACATGGTACCACAACAAACCTGCCAAGAGAGGGCTGGCCACCAAAACTCACAGACTGGGCAAGGAGGGCATTAATCAGAGAGGCAGCACAGAGACCAAAGGTTACCCTGAAGGAGCTGCAGAGTTCCACAGCAGAGACTGGTGTATCTGTGCATGTGACCACAATAAGCCGTACACTCCATAGAACTGGGCTTTATGGAAGAGTGTCCAGAAAAAAGCCATTACTTAGTGTTAAAAATAAGAAGGGACGTTTTGAGTTTGTCAAAAGGCATGTGGATGACTCCCCAAATGTATGGAGGAAGGTGCTCTGGTCAGATGAGACTAAAATTTAACTTTTCATCCACCAAGGAAAACGCTATGTCTGACGCAAACCCAACACATCCCATCACCCCAAGAACACCATCCCCACAGTGAAACATGGTGGTGGCAGCATCATGCTGTGGGGATGTTTTTCAGCAGCAGGTACTGGTAAACTGTTTCGAGTTGAGGGAAAGATGGATGGTGCTAAATACAGGGATATTCTTTAGCAAAACCTGTTTCAGTCTGCCTGTGATTTGAGACTGGGATGGAAGTTCACCTTCCAGTAGGACAATGACCTGAAGCATACTGCTAAAGCAACACTTGAGTGGTTTAAGGGGAAACATTTAAATGTGTTGGAATTGCCTAGTCAAAGCCCAGATCTCAATCCAATTGAGAATCTGTGGTCAGACTTGAAGATTACTGTTCACAAGCGGAAACTATCCAACATGAAGAAGCTGGAGCAGTTTTGCCTTGAGGAAAGGGCAAAAATCCCAGTGGCAAGATGTGGCAAGCTCATGGAGACTTATCCAAAGCGACTTGCAGCTGTAATTGCCGCAAAAGGTGGCTCTACAAAGTACTAACTCTAAGGGGGTGAATAGTTATACACGCTGAAGTTTTCTGTTATTTTGTCCTATTTGTAGTTTGCTTCACAATAAAAAATAAAAACCTCTTCAAAGTTGTAGGCATGTTCTGTGAATGAAATGATGCAAACCTTCAAACAATCCATTTTAATTCCAGGTCGTGAGGCATCAAAACTTGAAAAATTGAAAAGGGGGGGTGAATACTTTAGCAAGGCACTGTGTTAGAACATGAGGCATGCACTGAAACTGGAGGGAGGTAGGTTCGGGGGAAATGTGAGGAGAAATTACTTCATATAAAGGGTAGTGAACAAGTAGAATAGCCTCCCGTCAGAGGTGGTAGAGGCTAATACAGTAGTGTAATTAAACATATTTGGGACTGAAGTGTATCCTTACAAAGAACTAAGGCCCAAATATGGGGTGGGATATAATGACGTCCGAATTGGATGGGGTTGCCAGCCAAACTCTGACGTTTTTTTAAAGCTGCAATCATTTACAAGACAAACCTTATCTGTCGTCAAATTCTATGTTTCTACAGTATGCACTGAAGCATATCTAGGTTTTTGACTGTTTTTCTCAGGGAAAAAGTACTGTATATATTTTGTTTCAGAATAAGATTATGGAAAACTCAATTTTATGTTTACAATAACTATTTTAACCTACAAGTTTTGGTCCAGACTGCTTTCTGCTACACTTTAATGAATTTGGAAAAGTTTTATATAGCTTAAAAAACCACCACTTTTGTTGTAACATGACGACTGTAGAGTGAAAAAGGCTGTACGAAATAAGACTGAAATGTAATTGCACTGAGCTAGTGTATGAGTATTGTATGAATATATCACAAAGGGCTAAATATTAATCAGTCATAGAATGCAGCAGTATATATTCCGGACTGTGCTCTGAATAGTGTGGGCAGCAGTATAATACATTTTGATTAGATAAGTATTTGGTGACCAGCCCATTTATACAATGTGTAAGGTTCATATGTTTGATTTAAAGGCTCTTTAGTCCTGTCTGTTCATCATGATGGGCTACAGTTCTATGTTATGTGAGTCATTGTACTCTTATGAATCATCTGACTACAGGGTCAATGTATATAATTTAATTAACGAGAATTCTTCATCTCTATAGGGGGTGTCCGAGGCAGAAGGTTGTTTCTTTCTGTGAGCACGGTCCACCCAACAAAACTTCACTTTCGGTACTCAATTTTAAACCTTCTTGCCAATGTATTACTAGACTGCTGCCGTTTATTCTTTTCTTGTCATGCAACATAACGGTTGCTGCTTTAAAATGGGCAGACTTGCAGAAAGTTTCGCAGTTCTGGCAACTCAGAGGCTGTTACATTTAGCCCATTGGATCTGTAGTCTCTTTAATAGCTCAACGTTCCCTTTGTAAAATGTCCCCACACTATTCTCCCTTTGGGGCTTATTTATCAAATAATATTTGAGGGATATTCCCCTGAAATATAGCAGCTTTCGGGGGATATCCACACATATTAAAGTGTACTATGGAGGGATTTCTAATCTACTGTGGTCCCTCAATTTCCGACACCAGCCGCAGCCTTCGTAAGTTTCTATAGAGGCTGCAAAGCTGTCAGATTTACCAAGTTCCGCATTCCGTAGCTTGATCCTGATGGAATAACAACATCTCCAGATAGTGTTATCCTATAGTAGCCCATCTCCATTACCACCGGTGAAGTACAGTATGTGTCTGCTCATGGCCACACATGTGCAATGGGCTTTACTATCACACTACTTCCTGCTCTTTGTCTTTACAGGCTCTTATCGGAGACTGTCTTCTGGCAGGAGAAAACTAGTGAATGTGCATGAAAATATTCATTTTTACTTTGCGAATTTACATGAAAAATATTTATGACATCTGGATTAAAAATACAGAAAGTGATAAATATACCCCTTTTGTCACTTGTGCCTAAGATGTCCAGCCTTCAAGCATTTTTACCTGCTGTGTTCACTGGAAGAGGGCTCTGCTGTTGGAATGACCTCTCTGCATAGTGTTGGTAACGCCCACTAATGATGCCTCTGGCATTTTGCACTGACCGCACATGCTATGGAGCAATAGTGTGAGCTACTTCACTTTCAATTCTTCACACAACAAAACAGCAGGGTAAGGGATAGTGCTGTTGTCTGAATTTTTGTTGCTACTTGCTTGGATCTTGTTGAGGCTCTATTTGGAAATAAGATAATACTGGCCTCTTGGAATTATGAACAACACTCTAGTGAGTATATTTAATATTGAGCCACCAATGATCGGCTTTGACCAGGCGTAGCATTTATTTCTGTTAACGCTTTAAAACTATAGGCCAAAGCCACTGATCATCGGCGGCTTTGCAAGTCCAACATTTAGTAAACCTACGCCCGGTCTCCTTGCACCAACTAGCCATGTCATTGATATACTGTATTATACATTACTTTTTTTGGTCTTATACATGTCACTAAGCTGAAAAACTACATGTGGCGACATTATCACTAGCTGACAAGAATTCTCCTTGATTTTGGCTCGGTGGGTGGTCACTTTGTATTCTTAATGTGCATGATGACAGCAGTAGAAAGTTCACATTAAAGTCCTGCCTATTGTAGTATTTGGACACCCCACACTCCGATTTGAATCTTTCCAAAGGTATCTGCTCTGTCCGTCTGGTTCCAGCCTGATGTTAGAACGTTCCTTCATAGCGTTCTTTACTTTCAACTTCCTTTGGTCTCTTGGGGGGGCTCCGTGGGACTGGTCGTTGGTTCTTCGAGACTAATCCGTTTGAACCTTTGGATTCCATTGACCTCAAGTGGTTGAAGGTTAAAATTGTTTCTCTAACGTCCTAGTGGATGCTGGGGACTCCGTAAGGACCATGGGGAATAGACGGGCTCCGCAGGAGACATGGGCACTTTAAGAAAGAATTTGGATTCTGGTGTGCTGTGGCTCCTCCCTCTATGTCCCTCCTCCAGACCTCAGTTTGAATCTGTGCCCGGACGAGCTGGCTGCTGTTTAGTGAGCTCTCCTGAGCTTGCTATAAGAAAGTATTTTGTTAGGTTTTTTTATTTTCAGGGAGCTCTGCTGGCAACAGACTCCCTGCATCGTGGGACTGAGGGGAGAGAAGCAGCCCTACTCTCTGAAGATAGGTCCTGCTTCTTAGGCTACTGGACACCATTAGCTCCAGAGGGATCGTACACAGGATCTCACCCTTTGTCGTCCGATCCCAGAGCCGCGCCGCCGTCTCCCTCGCAGAGCCGGAAGACATAAGCCGGGTGAAAGAAGCAAGAAGACTTCGAAATCGGCGGCAGAAGACTCCAGTCTTCACTGAGGTAGCGCACAGCACTGCAGCTGTGCGCCATTGCTCCCACACTACACCCACATACTCCGGTCACTGTAGGGTGCAGGGCGCAGGGGGGCGGGGGGGCGCCCTGGGCAGCAATTAGGACCTCTTGGCAAAAGTTGGACACATATACAGTTGGGCACTGTATATGTGTATGAGCCCCCACCATAATATAGTACAAAATCGTGGGACAGAAGCCCGCCGCTGAGGCGGCGGGGCTTCTTCCTCAGCACTCACCAGCGCCATTTTTTCTCCACAGCTCCGCTGAGAGGAAGCTCCCCAGGCTCTCCCCTGCAGATTCACGGTAGAAGAGGGTAAAAAGAGAGGGTGGGCACATAAATTAGGCGCAAAAACATAATATACAGCAGCTACTGGGTTAACTCTAAGTTACTGTGTGATTCCTGGGACATATAGCGCTGGGGTGTGTGCTGGCATACTCTCTCTCTGTCTCTCCAAAGGGCCTTGTGGGGGAACTGTCTTCAAAAAGAGCATCCCCTGTGTGTGTGTGGTGTGTCGGTACGCTTGTGTCGACATGTTTGACGAGGAAGGCTATGTGGAAGCAGAGCGGGAGCAAATGAATGTGGTGTCTCCGCCGACGGCGCCGACACCTGATTGGATGGATATGTGGAAGGTTTTAAATGATAATGTTAATTCCTTGCATAAAAGGTTGGATAAAGCTGAAACCTTAGGACAGTCGGGATCTCAGCCCATGCCTGATCCTATGTCGCAGAGGCCGTCAGGGTCTCAGAAGCGCCCACTATCCCAAATTGTTGACACAGATACCGACATGGATTCTGACTCCAGTGTCGATTACGATGATGCAAAGTTACAGCCTAAATTGGCTAAAGCCATCCGTTATATGATTATAGCAATTAAGGATGTGTTGCACATCACAGAGGAAACCCCAGTCCCTGACAAGAGGGTTCATATGTATGGGGAAAAAGGCAGGTGGTGACCTTTCCCCCTTCACACGAGCTAAATGAGTTATGTGAAAAGGCTTGGGAATCTCCAGATAAAAAACTGCAGATTTCCAAACGGATGCTTATAGCGTATCCTTTCCCGCCAATGGACAGGTTACGCTGGGAATCCTCCCCTAGGGTGGACAAAGCTTTAACACGCTTATCCAAGAGGGTAGCCCTGCCGTCACAAGATACGGCCACCCTAAAAGATGCTGCGGGTAGAAAGCAAGAGGGTACCCTGAAGTCCATTTATACACATTCAGGTACCTTACTAAGGCCGGCAATTGCGTCGGCCTGGGTGTGTAGTGCTGTAGCAGCATGGACAGATACCTTATCTGAGTAACTGGATACCTTAGACAAGGATATTATATTAATGACCCTGGGGCATATAAAAGACGCTGTCCTATATATGAGAGATGCTCAAAGAGACATTAGCCTACTGGGCTCTAGAATAAATGCAATGTCAATTTCTGCCAGAAGGGTCCTGTGGACTCGGCAATGGACAGGTGATGCCGACTCAAAAAGGCATATGGAGGTTTTACTTTACAAGGGTGAGGAATTGTTTGGGGAAGGTCTCTCGGACCTGGTCTCCACAGCTACTGCTGGAAAGTCAAACTTTTTGCCATATGTTTCCTCACAACCTAAGAAAGCACCGTATTACCAAATGCAGTCCTTTCGATCACAAAAAGGCAAGAAAGTCTGAGGTGCGTCCTTTCTTGCCAGAGGCAGGGGCAGAGGAAGGAAGCTGCACAATACAGCTAGTTCCCAGGAACAGAAGTCCTCCCCGGCTTCCACTAAATCCACCGCATGACGCTGGGGCTCCACAGGCGGAGCTAGGCCCGGTGGGGGCGCGTCTCCGAAATTTCAGCCACAAGTGGGTTCACTCCCAGGTGGATCCCTGGGCGATAGAGATTGTGTCTCAGGGATACAAGCTGGAATTCGAAGAGATGCCCCCTCACCGATACCTCAAATCGGCCCTGCCAGCTTCCCCCTTAGAGAGGGAAATAGTGTTAGCTGCAATTCACAAATTGTATCTTCAACAGGTGGTGGTCAAGGTTCCCCTCCTTCAACAAGGAAAGGGTTATTATTCGACCATGTTTGTGGTACCGAAACCGGACGGTTCGGTCAGACCCATATTGAATTTAAAATCCCTGAACATATACCTGAAAAGGTTCAAGTTCAAGATGGAATCGCTCAGAGCGGTCATCGCAAGCCTGGAAGGGGGAGATTTTATGGTGTCTCTGGACATAAAGGATGCATACCTTCATGTCCCCATTTATCCACCTCATCAGGCGTACCTCAGATTTGTGGTACAGGATTGTCATTACCAATTTCAGACGTTGCCGTTTGGTCTCTCCACGGCACCGAGAATATTTACCAAGGTAATGGCGGAAATGATGGTGCTCCTGCGGAAGCAAGGGGTCACAATTATCCCATACTTGGACGATCTCCTCATAAAGGCGAGGTCCAGAGAGCAGTTGCTGATCAGCGTAGCATGCTCTCGGGAAGTGTTACAACAGCACGGCTGGATTCTAAATATTCCAAAGTCGCAGTTGATTCCTACGACTCGTCTGCCTTTCCTGGGCATGATTCTGGACACAGACCAGAAGAGGGTTTATCTCCCGATGGAGAAGGCTCAGGAGCTCATGACACTGGTCAGAGACCTATTAAAACCAAAACAGGTGTCGGTGCATCGCTGCACGCGAGTCCTGGGAAAGATGGTGGCATCATACGAGGCCATTCCCTTCGGCAGGTTCCATGCGAGGACCTTTCAATGGGATCTGTTGGACAAGTGGTCCGGATCACATCTTCAGATGCATCGGTTGATCACCCTATCCCCCAGGGCCAGGGTGTCTCTCCTGTGGTGGCTGCAGAGTGCTCACCTTCTCGAAGGCCGCAGATTCGGCATTCAGGACTGGGTCCTGGTGACCACGGATGCAAGCCTCCGAGGGTGGGGGGGCAGTCACACAGGGAAGAAATTTCCAAGGTCTGTGGTCAAGTCAGGAGACTTGCCTCCACATCAACATACTGGAACTAAGGGCCATATACAACGCCCTACGCCAAGCGGAGTCCCTACTTCGCGACCAACCGGTTCTGATTCAGTCAGACAACATCACCGCAGTGGCTCATGTAAACCGCCAAGGCGGCACAAGGAGCAGGGTGGCGATGGTAGAAGCCACCAGAATTCTTCGCTGGGCGGAGAATCACGTAAGCGCACTGTCAGCAGTGTTCATTCCGGGTGTGGACAACTGGGAAGCAGACTTCCTCAGCAGGCACGACCTCCACCCGGGAGAATGGGGACTTCATCAAGAAGTCTTCGCGCAGGTTGCGAGTCGGTGGGAACTGCCACAGGTGGACATGATGGCATCATGCCTCAACAAAAAGCTACAGAAGTATTGCGCCAGGTCAAGAGACCCTCAGTCGATAGCGGTGGACGCACTGGTGACGCTGTGGGTGTTCCAGTCGGTCTATGTATTTCCTCCTCTTCCTCTCATACCAAAGGTGCTGAGAATCATAAGAAAAAGAGGAGTGAGAACAATACTCATTGTTCCGGATTGGCCAAGAGGGACTTGGTATCCAGATCTGCAAGAAATGCTCACAGAGGACCCGTGGCCTCTGCCTCTAAGACAGGACTTGTAGCAACAGGGGCCCTGTCTGTTCCAAGACTTACCGCGGCTGCGTTTGACGGCATGGCGGTTGAACGCCGGATCCTAGCAGAAAAAGGCATTCCGGATGAGGTCATTCCTACGCTGATAAAGGCTAGGAAGGACGTGACGGCTCAACATTATCACCGTATATGGCGAAAATATGTTGCTTGGTGTGAGGCCAGGAATGCCCCTACGGAGGAATTCCAGCTGGGCCATTTCCTTCACTTCCTACAGTCGGGAGTGACTTTGGGCCTAAAGTTGGGTTCCATTAAGGTCCAGATTTCGGCCCTATCCATTTTCTTTCAAAAAGAACTGGCTTCTCTGCCTGAAGTTCAGACGTTTGTAAAGGGAGTACTGCATATTCAGCCTCCTTTTGTGCCTCCGGTGGCACCTTGGGATCTTAACGTGGTGTGGAGTTTCCTGAAATCATACTGGTTTGAACCACTCAAGACGGTGGAATTGAAATATCTCACGTGGAAGGTGGTCATGCTACTAGCCTTGGCTTCGGCTAGGCGTGTGTCAGAATTGGCGGCTTTGTCACATAAAAGCCCTTATCTGGTTTTCCATGCGGATAGAGCAGAATTGCGGACCCGCCCACATTTTCTGCCTAAAGTGGTTTCATCCTTTCATATAAACCAACCTATCGTGGTGCCTGTGGCTACTACTGACTTGGAGGATTCCGAGTCACTGGATGTGGTCAGGGCTTTGAAGGTTTATGTAGCCAGAACGGCTAAGGTCAGGAAAACAGAATAGTTGTTTATCCTGTATGCTTCCAACAAGCTTGGGGCGCCTGCTTCAAAGCAAACTATTGCTCGCTGGATCTGTAACACGATTCAGCAGGCTCATTCTGCGGCAGGGTTGCCGCTGCCTAAATCAGTTAAGGCCCATTCCACAAGGAAGGTGGGCTCTACTTGGGCGGCTGCCCGAGGGGTCTCGGCATTACAGCTTTGCCGAGCGGCTACTTGGTCAGGTTCAAACACCTTTGCAAAATTCTACAAGTTTGATACCCTGGCTGAGGAGGACCTTGTGTTTGCTCATTCGGTGCTGCAGAGTCATCCGCACTCTCCCGCCCGTTTGGGAGCTTTGGTATAATCCCCATGGTCCTTACGGAGTCCCCAGCATCCACTAGGACGTTAGAGAAAATAAGATTTTACTTACCGGTAAAACTATTTCTCGTAGTCCGTAGTGGATGCTGGGCGCCCGTCCCAAGTGCGGACTTCTTCTGCAATGCTTGTATATAGTTATTGCTTAAATAAGGGTTATGTATAGTTGCATCAGGGTTGATCTGATGCTCTGTTGTTGTTCATACTGTTAACTGGGTAAGTGTATCACAAGTTATACGGTGTGATTGGTGTGGCTGGTATGAGTCTTACCCTGGATTCCCAAAATCCTTTCCTTGTACTGTCATCTCTTCCGGGCACAGTTTCTCTAACTGAGGTCTGGAGGAGGGACATAGAGGGAGGAGCCAGAGCACACCAGAATCCAAATTCTTTCTTAAAGTGCCCATGTCTCCTGCGGAGCCCGTCTATTCCCCATGGTCCTTACGGAGTCCCCAGCATCCTCTACGGACTACGAGAAATAGATTTACCGGTAAGTAAAATCGTATTTTTCCTTCTTGCTATTGCCTCTGCTTGCAGGGTATCTGATTTGGGGGCACTCTCCTGTCAATCCTCCTTTCTGATTTCCATACGGACAGGGCCATCGTACGAACACAAGCAGGCTACCTTCCTAAAGTGGTATCCAGGTTCAATCTTAATACAGAGATTGTGGTTCCGGCCTTCCAATCTCCGGATCTCTCTCCAGGTTAAGCTTCCTTGAATGTGGTCCATGCTCTTTGGATTAATGAGGATCGCATTAGCTCATTCAGGAAAATGGATGCTTTCTTTTTCATATGTCGTAGAGGATGCGGATGTCCACTTCAGTACCAGGGGTATACACGGTTCCGCAGGAGCCATGAGCACTTTAAGACTTTTCAAGGGTGTGAACTGGCTCCTCCCTCTATGCCCCTCCTCCAGACCTCAGTTTAGAAAATGTGCCCAGGCAGACTGCGCACATATTTCAGGAGTTTCTCTGAAAGACTTTATGTTAGGTTTTTTATTTTCAGGGAGGACTGCTGGCAACAGTCTCCCTGCTTCGTGGGACTTAGGGGGAAGAAGTAGGAACCAACTTCCTGAATAGTTTCATGGCTCTGCTTCTGGCTGACAGGACACCATTAGCTCCTGAAGGGTACTGAACACCAGCTGCGGCTATGCGCTCACTTCCACAGCCCGCCGTCACCCCCCTTACAGAGCCAGAAGTCAGAAGACAGGTGAGTGTGAGTGTACAGAAGAGGATCTACAGTCATCGTGACGGCTAAAAGGTACCGCGCAGCGGGCGGGAACGCTGCGCGCCATGCTCCCCTTCATCACAGGCACAGCGGGGTGCTGGACGCAGGGGGGGGGGGGGGCCTGGGCAGCATGAAACCTAATCAAAACTGGCTAATAAGGGGACATAAGTTGCTGAGTCACAGTCCTACCCCCGCCAGTATAAAAATTAGTATTGAAATTACTGAGGGGAAATGAGGGGAAACGCGCCATTACGGGGGCGGGGCTTCCTCATCAGTCAGCCAGCACACTGCTCAGCCCCATTTTCTCTTCAAGCAAGCTGCAGAGAAGAACGCTGGTCCTCCACTTCTGAACAAATATCAGGGTGCAAAACAGGGGGGGGGGGGGGGCCAGTATAAATTGGTGCTGTATTGTGAATTTATCATTATAAAAGCGCTACAGGTCTGTGGCCATTTTTGTGTTGCACAGGGTTTTTATCACTAGCGCTTGGTTGTGAGCTGGCAAATCCTTTCTGTGTCCTTCTGACAGATTTTACTGTGGGTCTGTCCCCTATAAGTCCCGGAGTGTCTGTGGTGTGGTTGTGCACGTGTGTCGAGCCTGAATGGGTGAAAGAATTACGTGATAGTGTGAATCATATCAGTAAGAGATTGGATAAGTCTGAGTCTCATGCAGAAAACTGGAGAAAATCAGTGGAGGATGTGATTTTTCATAGTTCTGCCTTTTCATCCACAGGCGACCCCTCTGGGTCACATAAGAGACCATTTGCACAAATAGTACAAACTGATACCGACACGGACTCTGATTCCTGTGTCGACACTAGTGATTCCAGGGGAATAGATACTAAATTGGCAAAAAGCATTCAATACATGATTGTTGCTATAAAGGAAGTCTTGGAAGTTACGGAAGCCCCTCCTTTACCTTAGGAGAAGGCTTATTTTTATACGGAAAAGAAAATTAATGTAACTTTCCTTCCTTCTCACGAGCTAAATACTCTCTTTGAGGGAGTTTGGGCAAACCCTGAAAAGAAATTTCAGATTCCCAAAACAATTCAGGTTGCTTATCCCTTCCCGGCAGAGGACAGGAAAAGATGGGAGTCACCCCCCCGTTCTAGACAGTGCCCTGTCACGTTTAATTAAAAAGGTGATTCTCCCTGCACCTGGGACGGCTTCACTAAAGTAGCCGGCAGACCGCAAGTTGGAGACTCCGTTAAAATCTACTTATGTGGCCAATTGTACGCTACTCAGGCCCACCATTGCTTGTGCGTGGGTGAGTGGTGCTATTGAAAAATGGTCAAACAACTTGTCATCTGAAATTGACATGATAGATAGAGACGAGATACTCCTAACGTTAGGTCATATTAAAGACGCTGCTAGAAGCCATGAAAGATATTGGGCTCTTGAGTTCAAAAGCTGATACCATGGCAGTCTCAGCTCAGAGGGCGTTGTAGATTCGCCAATGGAATGCTGACTCAGATTCCAAAGGAAATATGGAGGCTCTCCCGTATAAAGGTGAGGCCTTGTTTGGAGATGGGCTGGATGCTTTAGTCTCTGCAGCTACCGCAGGTAAGTCAACATTCTTGCCTTATGCTCCTGCGCTGGCAAAAAAGACACATCACTCTCAGATGCAGTCCTTTCGGCCCAACAAATACAAAAAGGGTAAAGGTTGCCGTTTCTTTGCAGGTAGAGGGAGGGGAAGAGGAAAAAAGTCCACAGCGTCTCCAGGAACACAGGAGCAGAAATCAACCCCTGCTTCTGCCAAATCTGCAGCATGACGCTGGGGCTCCCGTGCGGGAGTCCGCTCGGGTGGGAGCACGTCTAAAAGTTTTCAGTCAGCTCTGGGTTCAATCTGGCCTGGACCCATGAGTCTTGCAAATAGTGTCCCATGGATACAAACTGGAGTTTCAAGACGTCCCCCGATGCCATCGACCTTGCCAGCTTCTCTTCTGGACAGAGAAGTTGTAACAGCTGCAATTCAAAAATTATGTCAGGATCAAGTCATTGTCCTGGTACCATTGTCACAACAGGGAGAATGTTTTAATTCAAGCCTCTTTGTAGTTTTGAAGCCGGACGGCTCGGTCAGACCAATTTTAAACCTGAAATTTCTGAATCTCTGCCTGAAAAGATTCAAGTTAAAGATGGAATCTCTGAGGGCAGTAATTTCCAGTCTGGAGGAAGGGGACTTCACGGTGTCCGTAGACATAAAAGATGCTTACTTGCATGTTCCCATTTATCCTCCTCATCAAGCTTATCTGAGATTCGCAGTACAGGATTGCCATTACCAGTTCCAGACGTTGCCGTTCAGACTCTCCACGGCACCGAGGGTATTCACCAAGGTGATGGCAGAGATGATGGTCCTCCTTCGTAAACAAGGAGTCAATATAATTCCTTACCTGGACGATCTCTGATAAAAGCGAGATCCAGGGAATGGTTGGTACAGAACATTGCACTCTCCCTGTCAGTAATCCAACAACACGGTTGGATCATGAATTTTCTGAAGTCGCAGTTGGAACCGACGACAAGATTGTCCTTTCTGGGGATGATACTGGACACAGAAGTACAGAGGGTATTTCTTCCAGTAGAAAAGGCTCTGGAAATCCAGAGAATGGTCAAACAGATTTTGAAGCCAACAAGAGTGTCGATCCATCAATGCATTTGGTTGTTGGGAAAGATGGTAGCGGCCTACGAGGCCATACAGTTTGGCTGATTCCATGCCAGAGTATTCCAGTGGGACCTGTTGGACAAGTGGTCCAGATCCCACTTACAAATGCACCAGAAGATAATCCTGTCCTCCAAAGCAAGGATTTCGCTCCTGTGGTGGCTACACAGTTCTTACCTATTAGAGGAACGCAAGTTCGGGATTCAGGACTGGGTCCTAGTAACCACGGATGCAAGTCTCCGAGGCTGGGGAGCAGTCACAAAGGGAAAAAGCTTCCAAGGAAAATGTTCAAGTCAGGAATCCTGTCTTCACATAAACGTTCTGGAATTGAGAGCCATTTACAACGGCCTTCTACAAGCGGGGCATCTTCTTCAAGATCAACCCGTGCAGATCCAGTCGGACAATGTAACAGCAGTCGCGTACATAAACCGTCAGTGCGGAACGAAAAACAAAGCGGCAATGGCAGAGGTGACAAAGATCCTCCTCTGGGCTGAAAGACATGCAAGAGCTCTGTCGACAATTTTCATTCCGGGAGCAGACTTCCTCAGCAGACACGATCTCCATCCAGGAGAGTGGGGCCTCCACCAAGAAGTCTTCACAGAGGTGACAAGTCTTTGGGGAGTTCCTCAAGTAGACATGATGGCATCTCGTCTCAAAAAGAAGCTTCAGAGATATTGTTCCAGGTCGAGAGATCCTCAAGCAATAGCAGTGGATGCACTGGTGTCACAGTGGGTGTTTCGGTCGGTGTATGTCTTCCCTCCACTTCCACTGATACCAAAAGTTCTCAAGCTCATAAGAAGAACAAGGGTTCGAGCAATCCTCATTGTCCCAGACTGGCCAAGGAGGGCGTGGTATCCAGATCTTCAGGAGTTGCTCATAGAAGATCCTCGGCCTCTTCCTCTTCACGAGGACCTGCTGCTGCAGGGGCCGTGCGTGTATGAAGACTTACCGCGGCTACGTTTGACGGCATGGCTGTTGAGCGCCGGATCCTAGCCTAAAAGAGTATTCCCAAAGAAGTCATCCCCACTCTTATTCAGGCCAGGAAAGGAGTAATGTCTAGACATTACCGCCGTATTTGGAGAAAATATGTCTTGGTGTGAGTCCAAGAAGGCTCCTACGGAAGAGTTTCACTTGGGACGTTTTCTCCATTTTCTGCAGGCGGGTGTGGATGCGGGCCTAAGATTAGGATCAATCAAGGTCCAGATTTCGGCCTTATCTGTTTTCTTTCA
Organism: Pseudophryne corroboree; assembly: GCF_028390025.1. NCBI lineage: Eukaryota > Metazoa > Chordata > Amphibia > Anura > Myobatrachidae > Pseudophryne > Pseudophryne corroboree. The sequence continues at coordinate 776,778,852 of NC_086447.1, read as the reverse complement.
AAAACAATTGACCTCCCTTCCAGAAGTTCAGACGTTCGTGAAAGGGGTGCTGCACATCCAACCTCCATTTGTGCCTCCGGTGGCACCATGGGACCTTAATGTGGTGTTGCAATTCCTTCAATCGGATTGGTTTGAACCTCTACAGGAGATAGAATTGAAGTTTCTCACTTGGAAAGGGGTCATGCTATTGGCTTTGGCATCCGCAAGGCGGGTGTGTGAGTTGGGGGCCTTGTCTCACAAGAGCCCTTACCTGATCTTCCATGAAGATAGGGCAGAGTTGAGAACTCGCCAACAATTTCTTCCGAAGGTGGTTTCGTCCTTCCATATAAACCAGCCTATTGTGGTGTCAGTGGCTTCTGACACCTTCACTGCGTCAAAGTCTCTTGATGTGGTTAGAGCTTTGAAAATTTATGTCGCAAGAACAGCTAGGATACAGAAAACAGAGGCTCTGTTTATCCTGTATGCGCCCAACAAGATTGAGTGTCCTGCTTCTAAGCAGACCATTGCGCGCTGGATCAGAGGAACGATTCAGCACGCTCATTCCACGGCAGGATTAGCGATACCGAAGTCGGTAAATGCCCATTCTACTAGAAAGGTGGGCTCATCCTTGGCGGCTGCCAGGGGGGTCTCGGCGTTACAACTTTGCCGAGCAGCTACTTGGTCAGGGGCAAACACGTTTGCAAAGTTTTACAAGTTTGACACCTTGGCCGATGAGGACCTCAAGTTTGGTCAATCGGTGCTGCAGGGTCATCCGCACTCTCCCGCCCGTACTGGAGCTTTGGTATAACCCTATGGTACTGAAGTGGACCCCAGCATCCTCTAGGACGTATGAGAAAACAGGATTTTAATACCTACCGGTAAATCCATTTCTCCTAGTCCGTAGAGGATGCTGGGCACCCGACCCAGTGCGTACTTTACCTGCAGTTGTTAGTTTTGTAGTTATACAAGTGTTGTGTTACGATTATTTTCAGCATGTTGCTGCAATTGTTCATGCCCGTTGGCATGTGTTAAGTTGAATGCCATGTTGTGCGGCTTGGTTGATGTGTGAGCTGGTATGAATCTCACCGTTAGTTTAAAAGTAAATCCTTTCTTCTAATTGTCCGTCTCCCTGGGCACAGTTCCTATACTGAGGTCTGGAAGAGGGGCATAGAGGGAGGAGCCAATTCACACCCTTGAAATGTCTTAAAGTGCCCATGGCTCCTGCGGAACCGTCTATACCCCATGGTACTGAAGTAGACCCCAGCATCCTCTACGGACTAGGAGAAAAGGATTTACCGGTAGGTATTAAAATCCTGTTTTTATATGATTTCTACAAGAGGGGCTGGCCTGCTAATAAAAAGACTTTAGCTCGATGGCTTCGCATGACCATTTTGCAAACTTGCACGCAGGCTAACCTGCCTGTCCCACCTAGTTTACTGCCCATTCTTGTTCTTTGGGACCCTCGTGGGCAATCTGTTATTGCTCCTCTGCTGAACAACTGTGCAGGGCAGCCACGTGGTATTCCATCCACACCTTTCTCAGGTTCTATGCCTGTTATACCTTTGCCTCTCAAGGTGCTTCCTTTGGGCATCGAATTCTCCTCTCTACTCAGGAGAGTCCCCTCCCTTAATGGAAACTGCTTTGGGACATCCCCAGTGTAATCCCTGTGGTTCTATATGGACTCTGAAGAAGAAAAGGAAAGTTACGGTAGACTTACCTTTGTTAACTCTCTTTCTTCTAAATCCATAGGGTCCACAGGGCATCCACCCTGATGCACCTGGCTTCTAGGGGTCTTTCTACATGGCCACTGAGTTCCCCTCTTCTACTGTGAGTGTGTTCTTGTGTGTACTATTCTTCCTTCTCCTCTATCCTGCACCTGCTTTGGGCTTGTTCACTAAACTGACTAACCTTGGGCGGGGGGTGGGGTGTAGGGGAGGAGGAACCAGTGCATCCTAGGAACTAAAACTTTTAACTGTTTGGTGGCTGGATCAGCTTCAACCACCTTCACCCCAGCGTAATCCCTGTGTACCCTATGGACTTCAAAGAAAGAGAGTTAACAAAGGTAAGTCTACCATAACTCTCCTTTCTTTGGCATCTAAAATCATGACTGTCCTATTAAAAACGGGATTGCCTCAACAGAGGACACTTATTAATCTCATTATTGTCAGTATCACTCATTATTTAGTTGTGGATCACAGGCTCACAGTTGGAACCCCCATGACCTTTTTCTTTGCAAAACTACTGCTACTAACTGATGATCTAATTAACTTTGTTAATTTATTTTAAAACTAGTGTTTGTACCTAGAACCAGACAAATACATTTATCTACTGTTCTAGGTCTAAAAAAGTTTTAGGACCCCCTGTACAGGTATGTGAGACACATATTCCAAAGTGCCTTCCACTTACTATTCTAGAGATCCAAGCCTTGTAGCTTCCTGTACATTGTGTTGGACTAGCGGCGGCTATGTCAGTACCATGGGTAGCTGTACTACTACCCTTTTGTTAGTATGAAACAAACAGGAATTCATCAGAACTGTGCTTGTCCACAGTAAAAGTATTAGAGCATACCTATCAACTGTACTAATTTAAGAGAAACAGTCTAGTTTTGCTGGCTCTATCCCTACTTCCCATTCGGGTCATCTTTAGAGGTATGCAGAGCAGAAGTGAACAGGTGCCACGCACACATATCATTGGGGGTAATTCCAAGTTGATCGGAGCAGGATTTTTGTTAGCAATTGTGCAAAACCATGTGCACTGCAGGGGAGGCAGATATAACATGTGCAGAGAGAGTTAGATTTGTGTGGGGTGTGTTCAATCTGCAATCTAATTTGCAGTGTAAAAATAAAGTAGCCAGTATTTACCCTGCACAGAAACAAAATAACCCACCCAAATCTAACTCTCTCTGCAAATGTTATATCTGCCTCCCCTGCAATGCACATGGTTTTGCCCAATTGCTATCAAAAATCCTGCTGCGATCAATTTGGAATTACCCCCATTGTTTCATCAATATTGGGAATAGAACAGACATGGTCCAGTGCATTGGAAGCCCATGTCACACTCCAATATGAGTGAATTCACCCTTGTGGTGTGTGAGCACACCCCGTTTTTCGGCATGGTGCGCACTGTCCTGACACCTCTAAATTTGGGAAGTATGCATTACCGTGCCTCCATTTCATTCAAGTACACCCTCCATCTTTATTTAAAAAGAGTATTCTTTCATTAATAGAGTTTACAAGTAAAGCTATAATGAAGGTGATTTCTGTTATAAACAATCTTCATAGATGAATATATTTCAAGATCATTTTGCAGGAAAATTCGACTGTTTATTAATCACTAATAAGGCAGCTTATCTTCACTCATGAATTTGTAGTATACATGGCAATCCAGTAGATGGCGCACCAAGACAAATACTACACATAAAGTAGCTGGTCATGTTACTTGCAACCTTTCAGTGTTACTGTAGGTTAAGTAGCAACAGATTTGGGATCTACAAGGTAATATTTGTTTGCCTAAATTGGACCATGTGAATGATTGCCCTTTGAATTTGATTTTATGGTTTACATGAAAAAAAATAGAAACCTGTATATTATTGCTTATTGTCGCAGGGATAAACGCTCAGGGCTGCAGGCATAGATCTTAGGACCAGCTGCTTCTCCCATGGGCAGCTTTACGTGGCTTGCTCACGAGTTAGTAGTCCTGAGCATCTTTTTCTTTTAACCCCTGTAGGAAGAACTGCAAATATTTTTTACAAAGACATTTTGTGATTAATGTGTACAATACAAAATATACATCACAATATTAGTTGGCACTACTGTCTATGTAAAATTAGTTCCGCTAGCAACAACAGACTTCCAGAAGAATGAAGCTGCTGACAAATGCTAGTTTTATTATATAATATAAATGTTTATCAAATAGAATAATTATTTTGAGCACATACAATATGACTCTATAAAACAAAACATTTCTGAAAATACTGTAATTCATACTATAGGCAGTCTATTATTCCTATTAATAATAATAATACCTTTTCTTTATAAAGGTATACAATGTGTATGCAGCACATGCAGGGTAAACATATAAAGCAGTAACAGGCTATCCGAGTATACATACAATGCTTAATGGCAGGCCACAGCATAAAGACGTAACATAAGTTCCTAACATTAATATAATTATACGATAGATTGAGTCTTAGGAGGTCATTCAGACCTGATCGCTCACTAGCAGTTTTTTGCAGTCCTGCGATCAGATAGTCGCCGCCTACAGGGGAGTGCAATTTAGCTGTGCAAGTGTGCGATCGCATGTGCAGCTGTGCGGTACTAAAAAACTGTGCAGTTTCTGAGTTGCCCAGAACTTACTCAGCCACTGCGATCACTTCAGCCTGTCCGGGGCCGGAATTGAAAGAAGACACCCGCCCTGCAAACGCTTGGGAACGTCTGCGTTTCCCTAACCACTCCCTGATAACGGTCAGTTGCCACATACAAACGCCTTCTTCCTGTCAATCACCTTGCGATCGGCTCTGCGAATGGATTCTTCGTAAAGCCCGTCGCACAGCAACAATCCACTTTGTACCTGTGCGATGCGCCTGCGCATTGCGGTGCATACGCATGCGCAGTTCTGACCTGATGCGATCAGGTCTGAATGACCCCCTTAGTGCACTGCTGTCCACGTTATGTTAGTTACGGTACTGTATGTCATTATTTGCATTTAAAGCCACACTACCACCTAGAAAAATATGTAAGTTGCCCTTTCACATTCTATGCACATTCTGTGATTTCCCTTTAGTTAGGATCTCATGTACATCTTCTGTATATGTAGTAGATATAGTATTCCTTTGGCTCATTTAATAGTAATGTCAGGTATTTTAAATTTCTCTCTTCTGTACTGTATGTCACTTGTGCACGGTTCATACACATTTAATTATTGTGTCGTTTTGTCATTTAGTATCAAGGTCATCAACTTTCACAAGTGAGATTACAATCACAAGTGTTCAATAGAGTGGCTATGAATCCCTGCAAGGAATTCTGACATAAATCACGACTAAACTCTGGAGGGGATTCTAAAAGAGATTTCAATCTACAGTATATTTATTTTCAAAATATATGACTAATAGATATCAATCATGATTGCAGAGTAAATGTTGCACTTTATTATTAAAGCAAAATTACATACAAAATAAAAATAATTACTTAATGCTTTGCCTATCTACCCATGCTGGGTGTGGTATAACTGGTTGACAGTCATCAGGTCGACCGGAGAATGTCATCATTCATCATGTCTATCCGGATGATATGTCGGCACGAGGAACTGTCAACTGTCTGTCCTAGGTCCTCTAGTGGCTTCTTACCAGCTTCTGGAGGTAGCGGCAGCTCCTGCATTTTTTTCTGTATATCGGTGGTGCTGTGACCAGTGACTGGTGAGCGTGCATATTTCTCCTATCCCTAACCCTCCCCCTAGAGCCTAACCAACCCCCCCCCCCCTCCAATGAGGTTGACCTTATGAACGGCAACATAGCTACTTTTGACCATTCGACAGTATACCAGTTTAAATTCTGAAGTAAAGACTAGGACCGTGGCACCTGTCTCCTGTCCCAAGACTGACATACCATTGTAAGAACAGCATATTCCAGGATCGATAGTGGGATACATCATGCACAAGCAGCATTTGGTGCCTTGGTTGCAACCAGTGGGCCTGAATCAGGTCCAGTTGTTAGTGCGATGCATACCGCAAATGAACTATGGCCCTCATTCCGAGTTGTTCGCTCGCTAGCTACTTTTAGCAGAAATGCAAACACAAAGCCGCCGCCCTCTGGGAGTGTATCTTAGCATAGCAGAATTGCTAACGAAAGATTAGCAATTGCTAACGAAAGATTAGCAATTCTGCTAATATTAGCAGAATTGCTAACGAAAGCAATTTCCTTGCAGTTTCTGAGTAGCTCCAGACCTACTCCTAGATTGCGATCACCTCAGTCCATTTAGGGGGTCATTCCGAGTTGTTCGCACGCAAGCTGCTTTTAGCAGCTTTACACACGCTAAGCCGCCGCCTACTGGGAGTGAATCTTAGCTTCTTAAAATTGCGAACGAAAGATTCTCTAAATTGCGACCACACACCTCTTAGCAGTTTCTGAGTAGCTCCAGACTTACTCGGCATCTGCGATCAGTTCAGTGCTTGTCGTTCCTGGTTTGACGTCACAAACACACCCAGCGTTCGCCCAGACACTCCTCCGTTTCTCCAGCCACTCCCGCGTTTTTCCCAGAAACGGTAGCGTTTTTTCGCACACACCCATAAAACGGCCTGTTTCCGCCCAGAAACACCCACTTCCTGTCAATCACACTCCGATCACCAGAACGAAGAAAAAACCTCGTAATGCCATGAGTAAAATACCTAACTGCATAGCAAATTTACTTGGCGCAGACGCACTGCGGACATTGCGCATGCGCATTAGTGACTAATCGCTCCGTTGCGAGAAAAAAATACAGAGCGAACAACTCGGAATGACCCCCCTAGTTCCTGGTTTGACGTCACAAACACGCCCAGCGTCCGACCAGCCACTCTTCCGTTTCTCCAGCCACTCCTGCGTTTTTACCTGGCATGTCTGCGTTTTTTACCACACTCCCTGAAAACGGCCAGTTTCCGCCCAGAAACACCCACTTCCTGTCAATCAGCAGAGCGATTAAAAAGCTTTGTTCGCCTGTGAGTAAAATAGCATAGTTTTGTGTAAATTTGCTTAGCGCATGCGCCCTGAGATGCATACGCATGCGCAGAACTGCCGGATTTTAGCCTATTAGCAATTCTGCTAAAATTAACAGCGAGCGAACAACTCGGAATGAGGGCCAATGTTCAGTACTATATGATGGACCTGTACTGCGTATGTGCACTACAGGTGTGCGCATGTGCGCTACAGGTTTGTAACGTCATTCGCACCACGGCATCAGACTGTCAGTGATTGTCTTTCTCCAGATGGAGGCGTGTCTCTGCCGTTGCAGAGGAGGAACAAGGCCAGGATCTTTGTCACAGGACAGAAATTTCCTGGCCTATTGGTAGGTCTTGCAGTGGCCAGTCTGCGCCAAAACCATGGGTCACGCAGCCGGCTGATGTTGTCAGAGATGATCCGATACTGTGTCCTTCAATAGGCACTTTTTTTTCTTTTTCTTTTTTACAAATCAGATCAAATTAAACTCAAATTTCTAAGTAATAATAAATTATCCTTAAGCATATACTGTACATATGTAAATATAGTCACTATAAATAAACAAAACACTTATACTGTACTCCCCATACTGTGTCTGTACACATTCATTTAAACCAGTCTGTTCATAGAATTTTGATCTCTCAATTATTTCACATTGAGTGGTCTTCAGTTTTCACACTTTCTCCACAGACCATGTCACAGAATACAGAAAGAACGTTTGATATGATTTATTTTCTCTGCCTGTAAATGGTTCTAGTTGTTTGCCTTTTGCTCATCATAAATTATAGGATTGAATGGTGCAAGTTTGCATGTCCTGTTTCTATTTAATACTGTGCAAAGTTTCACCAGACTTCCTGTGCGTTTAAATCAATTATTTTAAAATCAGTTTCATACTTTAATTGAACAACTTACTTGCATCGTGCAGCAGAATTGGTTCACAAGAGAAGAGAAGCAGAAGACATGTTTGATTCTTCTTCCATTAGAAAACCTTACTCAGCCACAGTAGCTGGTTAAACTAGAAGATGATCATATTTTATTCATTAGGTAAATGCATCTGCCATGTAAGTGTCCAGCTCTGCGTGTAATAATGAGTGCTGGTTGGACTCGGAATTTCGCGCAGCTACATTATTTTGAGATTTTCATTTCAAATACTCAAAGACCAGATTTATAGAGCTTTTTTTTTATATCATGTTTCTTCATATCCGTGTAAAACACCAGCCAGCACTTTTGAAAATTAATGTGCTTAGAATTGCCCATTATTTGTAATTAATCACTTACTAATGTATTATTTTGTCAACGCTTAAGGAGCCATGAGGCATAATTAATGAGGTGTAATTTGTCCAAATCTGCAAAAAGCTCCCAACAAAATATGAATCGATCATAATAAATAAATAAATAACTTATAACCAATCAGATCATCCACCTGGTGACATCAGCAGAATATGGGAGTATTATTATGCTATACCACTTTCAGCCAGAAAACCCGGCATTACCTGGCATTTTAGTGCCGGGCCGTGTTGCCGGGCTATGTCTGACCCCCCCCCCCTTCACACAGAGAAGGAAATTACCAGGTCAAGAATTTCAACACGATAATTTGCTCAGCAAAATGGGTATTTTGTCTGTGTGAAAGGGTCAACGGGGTCGAAATTCCTGGGTCTCCAACCCTGGTAAATTCCAGATCCAAATTTCAACCCGGGTTGACCCCTTCACAGAAAAAGGACCCGTGATTTTCATGAACTTACCGGGTAGAACTGCTTCACTCTGTACTTTATTTTTGTGTGTGAAAGGGGTATTAGTGAGGGGATCAGTACGATATCCCAGCGGACAGGAGACCGACGGCGGGAGCCTGACAGCCGGGATGCAGCGTGTCCCCTCGCGGGCTTGTAGGGCTCGCCATGCTTCGGGCCCGGTGGCGCACCCTCCAGGTGGTGGCGTGGACCACCACCCAAGAGGTCTTAACCAGTCAGCGGTCAGGACTCCGACCGCCAGTATTTCAGCTGGTGGCGGGATTCCGGCGTCAGTATCCTGACCACCGGGATCCCGACAGGTGGTCAATTGACTGCCTCCCTTAGTGAGGACGGGACTGCATGTGATGGGGATAATGGAGACTACTGGAAAGTCACAGACTGTAATTTGTGTAGTGGAAACATTGGGCTCCGCCAATAGCACAGAATTGTAATATGAGGCCACTGAGATATTGGGCCTAATTCATAACTGCCCGCTAATGCTGCCGCATCGCAGTTTGCCGTACATCGGCAAACTGCGCACGCACAGTTGCCGCATTACCCCTGTGCGGTCATTCAAATTGCGGATGCATCCCCGAAAGATACTTCCTCAACATTATTGACAGTGGCGGGCGTTGAGTGGGCAGCGACACAGCGTTTCATGGGTGTGGCAGGCCAAACGGGGGTGCACCAGGAGCGTTTTTGCGGCGAGTGCGTAACGTCACATGCAGCTGCTCCAATTTAAAAAAATGCCGGCAGACTGCCTGACAGTGCAGCCAGACTGCGCTGGTAGGGGTCAACCTTAATTCAGTGTATCCGCAATTAAATTGAGGATGCATCGTAAGGCGGCATCACACATGCTCGGTGGCCTTGTCCTGTGCTGGGCGGCCCCCAGCATGTGAGGAAATAGACACAGATCTTGCTGCGTATGTAGCGATCTGGGTCCATTTCTGAATAACCCCTATTGTGCATGTCATTTTGAGCCAGTGCCGTAGCCCCAGCCCCTCAGACATCATTACGTCACACAAGACAGGGCCAGGTCCAGGATTTGGCCATGTCTTACGGATGCATTGGGTGGCTCTTAAGGTTACAGCAGCCATTCCAGACACCTTACAAGCCAAATATGGGTACCACTGGTCACACAAAATTCACTAAGAATTACAATATTTCCCTATACTGTCCCTGACATTCCCCTGTTAATTAAATTGTTTGTGTCAAAGTAACTAATTTACGAATACACTTGTTTATCAAATGTGTAAATAACGTACTGACCAGTAGCAATAATTTACATACTTTCCCTTTTTGGTAATATCTGGATAATGGGTTTCCTGATTAAAGATCACTTAATTATTTGTGCATGTGTATATACTTCATGCGCACACATAGGAGCATATGTATCGATTTTAGGCCTGACAATTGTAATTTCTTATTGCATTGGAATAAGAAGTTATCATGTATGAAAAAACAGAGGGACTGCAGCTGCCGGCAGGAATGGAGGGACTGTAGCAGGTACCGGAGATATCTGCAGCAGTCCCTCCTTCATACATTCAGAGGATACATAAAGGAAAAAAATTTAAGTACATCAACAGCAAGAGACTAAAGAAGGACAAAAGGGGAATCTTAATCAAAAATGATAATGACAGCAAACAAACTAAATAAGTTTTTTTCAATGGTATTTACCAGAGAGGACCAAATGCTGGGTCTAACACAAAATCTCAACAAAGATAATGTCCCACTGCTAAATGCTTATTTATGTGAGAAGGTAGTCTGTGACCGATTAAAAAAGTTAAAGATTAATAAGTCACCTGGTCCCGATGGAATTCACACGAGGGTTCTTATGGAGCTGCACGCTGAACTAGCAAGACCTCTATTTTTGATCTTCATGGATTCGGATAAATCGGGTATGGTTCCCAAAGACTGGCGTATAGTGGAGGTAGTGCCGATATTCAAAAAGGGCAGCAAAGCTGAACCAGGTAATTATAGACCAGTTAGTCTTACATCTATAGTGGGGAAAGTATTCTAAGGGACAGTATTCAAAATTTCCTTGACGCAAATAAGATCATTAAAAGGAACCAACATGGATTTGTGAAGGACAGATCATGTCAGACCAACTTACTTGGCTTTTATGAAACAATAAGTGCGAACCTTGATCAGGGTAAGGAGGTGGATGTAATCTTTTTAGACTTTGCCAAAGCTTTCGACACTGTACCACACATGCGTCTTATCTATAAGCTACAAGACATAGGGCTAGGGAGCACAATATGCACTTGGGTCAGTATTTGGTTAGATAATAGGGAGCAGCGCGTTGTGGTCAATGGATCATTTTCAAATTGGACTAAAGTACTAAGTGGTGTGCCACATTATATAAATCACTAGTGAGGCCACATCTTGAATACTGTGTGCAATTTTGGGCACCATATTACAAAAAGGATATCCTGGAGCTAGAAAAGGTTCAGAGGTGGGCGACCAAATTAATCAAGGGCATGGAGACGCTGAAATACGAGGAAAGGCTTGCAAGGCTAGGTATGTTTACATTGGAAAAGAGGAGACTAAGAGGGGACATGATCAACATCTACAAATATATAATGGGTCAATACACAGAGCTTGGGAGGGACCTGTTTTCTATAAGATCAGCACAGAGGACACGTGGTCACTCGCTTAGGTTAGAGGAGAGGAGTTTCCGCACATTGATGCGAAAAGGTTTTTTCACAGTAAGGAATACGTGTTTGGAATTCCCTGCCTGAGAGAGTAGTAATGGCGGACTCAGTTAACACCTTTAAGAATGGGTTAGATAAATTCCTATTGGATAAAGATATTAAGGGTTATGGGGGGTAATTCCAAGTTGATTGCAGCAGGACATTTTTTAGCAGTTAGGCAAAACCATGTGCACCGGCCCGTGGAGCGCAAACAGCGCGTCACCCAGGCGGAAGTCCAAGTCTGGGAGGCGCGGCCAGCAACAGCATCCCCGGCAACACTGCCAACAGGCCCAGGTCACCAGGCAATGATGCTATACACAGTAAAGGAACAAAATCAACAACATAAAAAAATAAACGTAAATATAGGGATCTATTGATACTGCGGAGTATTGGTTTATCAATTACGAATCATTTTTAGACTATTATATGTACCGGTTAGCATAACATTTAAGTTCAAAAACCACAATAACTGTGCAGTAACAAATTGATCCCAAAAAATAAACAATAATAATAAGGTGTATAAACAAAGTGAGAGATAACTATACCATCAATAGCCAAAAACAAGATCAGGGCATACTCTCTATCCTATACGGGGCCCATCAGAAATTACTTGAAGGAAAGGACTAAAGGAAAATTCCTCATTTAAAACATGGGGTACCATTGCATCCGTACGCTTTTACCAGTCAGCATATAAATGCAATTGACACAACCAGGACATTTATAGGCACCAGTTTGAAGTTGTAGCCAGTTTGTTCCCCTACCCACGCGTGGGCTAATGTCAGAGAAGGTCACTTTTTCTTTCAGATTACGGCTCCGCTTATAGCAGAATAATGGTGGCTTATTGCAGTAGTTCTGCATCACAGGATCTGATTGCAGTATGTGCCAGTGTTTGCGAATTGACTGGCGAGCATTGCCAGAGGAAATAGAGTACGTGCTGGCAAAAACCAAGCGCTCTGGTTCGAGCTTAACCCGTGGCTGTAATAATTAATCACGTGACAGTTGCACACATCTATCTATTGCCTGTTGTACTTCAGTGGTGTCGTATCCTCTGTCGATGAATTTGTTACCCATCAATGTAAGAGCATCAGGTAGTTCCTCACGGTTAGAGGTAATTCTTGCCACACGAACTAATTGAGAAAAAGGCAGCCCCTTTTTTAGAGCTGGTGGATGGAAGCTGGATGCAAGTAAGAGAGAGTTTTTATCAGTGGGCTTCCTGTAGATTCCTGTTGACAGTACCCCATTGCATATTCGCACAGAAACATCAAGGAAATTGATCTCTGAAGCATCATGATTACTAGTGAATCTGATGGACCCCGGCAAATTGTTGAGTTTATTAACAAAATTAATTAGCATGTTTTCGCCACCGGACCACATTATGAAAAGATCATCAATATATCGTACATAGATTTTAATGTACCCCCGAGAACAATGTGTCCCCCATGATATGGCGCTTTTCATACTGATGCATAAATAAATTGGCATATGATGGGGCCATATTAGACCCCATCGCTGTGCCTTTAAGTTGTAAATAGAAAGAGTTGTTGAACAAAAAATAATTTTTATGGAGCACCACCTCCATCAACAACAAAAGAAATTCCATAGGAGGACGGCATACTGTGGACTATGGCTCAAACATTCCTTTACAGCAGAGATTCCTTCTGTGTGGCCAATATTAGTGTATAAACTGGTGACATCTAGAGTCACCAGTATGCATTCAGAAGTCAGTGTACCAATGGTATTCAATTTACAGAGAAAATCTGTGGTATCCTTTATATAGTAGGGGGTAGCTTGAGCTACCGGTTGTAAATAGAAATCAATGTACTGGGAGACTGGCTGGCTTAAAGACCCCCGTGCAGAAATAATAGGCCTCCCTGGTGGTTTCTCTAGTGACTTGTGTACTTTCGGTAGAGTGTAGATCAATGGGATCTTGGGAAACTCCTGTATAAGAAAGTTAACCGTGGACTCATCAATCCAATTATTAGATAGGCCCATATAGACAATTGAATCAATTTCCTTTTTAAAGCGCTCTGTTGGATCAAAAGGGAGGAGCTTATAGCAGTCAAAATCTGATCATTGACGTAGCACCTCGTTAATGTAATCTAGATGGTTCTATGAATTGGAATGCATAGATCATCGATTAAAAAGGCCTATCAGAAAGTAGATGGGAATACGCCACCGGTTGCAAGACACTATGTTACACATGGACATAAGCTGAGTGATTTTGGATATATGCAGATCGACTACGTTCCACCTTTGAGAAGGGGAGGTGACAGACATTAATTACTGTTACAACAAGAGTGTCGATGGATATATCGTATGGATGCATTGGTACCCCATGGTTTAAATGAGGAATTTTCCTTTAGTCCTTTCCTTTAAGTAATTTCTGATGGGCCCCGTATAGGATATAGAGAGTATGCCATGATCTTGTTTTTGGGTATTGATGGTATAGTTATCTCTCCCTTTGTTTATACACCTTATTATTATTGTTTATTTTTTGGGATCAATTTGTTACTGCACAGTTATTGTGGTTTTTGAACTTAAATGTTATGCTAATCGGTACATATAATATTCTAAAAATGATTCGTAATTGATAAACCAATACTGCGCAGTATCAATAGATCCCTATATTTACGTTTATTTTTTTATGTTGTTGATTTTGTTCCTTTACTGTGTATAGCATCATTGCCTGGTGGCCTGGGCCTGTTGGCAGTGTTGCCGGGGACGCTGTTGCTGGCCGCGCCTCCCGGACCTGGACTTCCGCCTGGGTGACGCGCTGTTTGCGCTCCACGGGCCGGAACTTCCGGTCACGTGGTGCGCAGCGTGCGTTCCAATGACGGGTGTTTCCGGGATTGGGGAGCGTGGTGTGACCGGCCCCGGGGCGGCACGGGACTCCAGGTGCCGGTGATGAGCTTGATTAGGGGAGCATAAATAGTGCTCTCCCATGATGCAGCATTTTGCACAGCACTTTGACACTTTAGCACCAGGCACTATGGCACCTTAACTGGTTTTCCCCTGAGGAAGGAGCATTGAAAACGGCTGTTTGGGATTTTGCCAGTCTGTACTTGCCCTGCATACGATGAGTATTTGCTGAATCCAGATGTTTGTGCTTTACTGCTACATGAAGTTAAAGGCTGATTGAATAACATGTCTGCTATATGAAGTAAAAAGCTGATTGAATATTAAGCAGTGTGCTGGTTCTGTCTACACACTGGCTGGAAAGTTATGGATGGACATGTGTTGAGATATATATATATATATATATATATATATATTTATTATTATTATTATTATATTTTATTTATAAGGCGCCACAAGTGTTTTGCAGCGCCTTACAAAGGACAGTACAGGGAGACAAAACTTAGCAGTACAGTAAATAAATAACAAAAATAGGAGGACAAACAAAAAGAGGAGTTTGAAGAGTTATAACCTGTATATCCCCTGGGGATATACTGCAAATATTATTTGATCAATAGGCCCCATATTGCCTTTCCAGATAAAATATAACATTTTTATGTAAAAAAACAAAACACAAAACTATTATCTGCCACTTGTCAATGCTATGGAAGTACTGACTTTTCTCTGACGTCCTAGTGGATGCTGGGACTCCGTCAGGACCATGGGGATTAGCGGCTCCGCAGGAGACAGAGCACAAAAATAAAAGCTTTAGGACTAGGTGGTGTGCACTGGCTCCTCCCCCTATGACCCTCCTCCAAGCCTCAGTTAGGTTTTTGTGCCCGTCCGAGCAGGGTGCAATCTAGGTGGCTCTCCTAAAGAGCTGCTTAGAAAAAGTTATTAGGTTTTTTATTTTCAGTGAGTCCTGCTGGCAACAGGCTCACTGCAACGAGGGACTTAGGGGAGAAGAAGTGAACTCACCTGCGTGCAGGATGGATTGGCTTCTTAGGCTACTGGACACCATTAGCTCCAGAGGGATCGAACACAGGCCCAGCCATGGAGTCCGGTCCCGGAGCCGCGCCGCCGACCCCCTTGCAGATGCCGAAAAGTGAAGAGGTCCAGAAACCGGCGGCAGAAGACTTTTCAGTCTTCATGAGGTAGCGCACAGCACTGCAGCTGTGCGCCATTGTTGTCAGCACACTTCACACCAGCGGTCACTGAGGGTGCAGGGCGCTGGGGGGGGGGCGCCCTGGGCAGCAATGATAATACCTTGTTCTGGCTAAAAATACATCACATATAGCCCCTGGGGCTATATGGATGTATTTAACCCCTGCCAGGTCTCACAAACACCGGGAGAAGAGCCCGCCGAAATAGGGGGCGGGGCCTATCTCCTCAGCACACAGCGCCATTTTCCTGCACAGCTCCGCTGCGAGGAAGGCTCCCAGGACTCTCCCCTGCACTGCACTACAGAAACAGGGTAAAAAAACAGAGAGGGGGGGCACTTTTTTGGCGATATTGATATATTAAGCTGCTATAAAGGAAACAACACTTCTGTAGGGTTGTTCCTATATATTTATAGCGCTTGGGTGTGTGCTGGCAAACTCTCCCTCTGTCTCCCCACAGGGCTAGTGGGGTCCTGTCTTCGATAAGAGCATTCCCTGTGTGTCTGCTGTGTGTCGGTACGTGTGTGTCGACATGTATGAGGACGATGTTGGTGTAGAGGCGGAGCAATTGCCGGTAATGGTGATGTCACCCCCTAGGGAGTCGACACCGGAATGGATGGCTTTGTTTATGGAATTACGTGATAATGTCAGCACGTTACAAAAATCAGTTGACGACATGAGACAGCCGGCAAACCAGTTAGTACCTGTCCAGGCGTCTCAGACACCGTCAGGGGCTGTAAAACGCCCTTTACCTCAGTCGGTCGACACAGACCCAGACACGGACACCGAATCTAGTGTCGACGGTGAAGAAACAAACGTATTTTCCAGTAGGGCCACATGTTATATGATCACGGCAATGAAGGAGGCTTTGCATATCTCTGATACTGCAAGTACCACAAAAAGGGGTATTATGTGGGGTCTGAAAAAAACTTCCTGTAGTTTTTCCTGAATCAGAGGAATTGAATGAAGTGTGTGATGAAGCGTGGGTTAACCCCGATAGAAAACTGCTAATTTCAAAGAAGTTATTGGCATTATATCCTTTCCCGCCAGAGGTTAGGGCGCGCTGGGAAACACCCCCTAGGGTGGATCAGGCACTCACACGCTTATCAAAACAAGTGGCGTTACCGTCTCCTGAAACGGCCGCCCTCAAGGATCCAGCTGATAGGAGGCTGGAAACTACCCTGAAAAGTATATACACTCATACTGGTGTTATACTGCGACCAGCCATCGCCTCTGCATGGATGTGCAGTGCTGGGGTGGTTTGGTCGGATTCCCTGACTGAAAATATTGATACCCTGGATAGGGACAGTATTTTATTGACTATAGAGCAATTAAAGGATGCTTTTCTTTATATGCGAGATGCTCAGAGGGATATTTGCACTCTGGCATCGAGAGTAAGTGCGATGTCCATATCTGCCAGAAGAAGTTTATGGACGCGACAGTGGTCAGGTGATGCGGATTCCAAACGGCATATGGAAGTATTGCCGTATAAAGGGGAGGAATTATTTGGGGTCGGTCTATCGGATTTGGTGGCCACGGCAACAGCCGGGAAATCCACCTTTTTACCTCAGGTCCCCTCCCAACAGAAAAAGACACCGTCTTTTCAGCCGCAGTCCTTTCGTTCCTATAAGAACAAGCGGGCAAAAGGACAGTCATATCTGCCCCGAGGCAAAGGAAAGGGTAAGAGAGTGCACCAAGCAGCTCCCTCCCAGGAGCAGAAGCCCTCCCCGGCTTCTGCAAAGCCCTCAGCATGACGTTGGGGCTTTACAAGCGGACTCAGGGGCGGTGGGGGGTCGACTCAAGAATTTCAGCGCACAGTGGGCTCACTCACAGGTGGACCCCTGGATCCTGCAGGTAGTATCTCAGGGTTACAGGTTGGAATTCGAGAAGTCTCCCCCTCGCCGGTTCCTAAAGTCTGCTCTGCCAACGTCTCCCTCAGACAGGGCGACGGTATTGGAAGCCATTCACAAGCTGTATTCTCAGCAGGTGATAGTCAAGGTACCCCTCCTACAACAGGGAAAGGGGTATTATTCCACACTATTTGTGGTACCGAAGCCGGACGGCTCGGTAAGACCTGTTCTAAATCTGAAATCTTTGAACCTGTACATACAAAAATTCAAGTTCAAGATGGAGTCACTCAGAGCAGTGATAGCGAATCTGGAAGAAGGGGACTTTATGGTGTCCCTGGACATCAAGGATGCTTACCTGCATGTCCCAATTTGCCCTTCACATCAAGGGTACCTCAGGTTCGTGGTGCAAAACTGTCATTATCAGTTTCAGACGCTGCCGTTTGGATTGTCCACGGCACCTCGGGTCTTTACCAAGGTAATGGCCGAAATGATGTTTCTTCTGCGAAGAAAAGGCGTATTAATTATCCCTTACTTGGACGATCTCCTGATAAGGGCAAGGTCCAGAGAACAGCTGGGGGACGTAGTAGCACTAACCCAAGTTTTGCTGCAACAGCACGGGTGGATTCTGAATTTTCCAAAATCTCAATTGACCCCGACGACACGTCTGCTGTTCCTGGGAATGATTCTGGACACGGTTCAGAAAAAGGTGTTTCTTCCGGAGGAGAAAGCCAGGGAGTTATCCGAACTTGTCAGGAACCTCCTAAAACCAGGAAAAGTGTCTGTGCATCAATGCACAAGAGTCCTGGGAAAAATGGTGGCTTCTTACGAAGCGATTCCATTCGGCAGATTCCACGCACAAACTTTTCAGTGGGATCTGCTGGACAAATGGTCCGGATCGCATCTGCAGATGCATCAGCGGATAACTTTGTCTCCACGGACAAGGGTGTCTCTTCTGTGGTGGTTGCAGAGTGCTCATCTGTTAGAGGGCCGCAGATTCGGCATACAGGACTGGGTCCTGGTGACCACGGATGCCAGTCTGAGAGGCTGGGGAGCGGTCACACAGGGAAGAAACTTCCAGGGAGTGTGGTCAAGCCTGGAGATGTCTCTTCACATAAATATACTGGAGCTAAGAGCGATTTACAATGCTCTAAGCCTGGCAAAACCCCTGCTTCAGGGTCAGCCGGTGTTGATCCAGTCGGACAACATCACGGCAGTCGCCCACGTAAACAGACAGGGCGGCACAAGAAGCAGGAGGGCAATGGCAGAAGCTGCAAGGATTCTTCGCTGGGCGGAAGATCATGTGATAGCACTGTCAGCAGTGTTCATTCCGGGAGTGGACAACTGGGAAGCGGACTTCCTCAGCAGACACGATCTACACCCGGGAGAGTGGGGACTTCATCCAGAAGTCTTCCACATGATTGTGAACCGTTGGGAAAAACCAAAGGTGGATATGATGGCGTCCCGCCTCAACAAAAAACTGGACAGGTATTGCGCCAGGTCAAGAGACCCTCAGGCAATAGCTGTGGACGCTCTGGTAACACCGTGGGTGTTCCAGTCAGTGTATGTGTTTCCTCCTCTGCCTCTCATACCAAAAGTACTGAGAATTATACGGCAAAGGGGAGTAAGAACGATACTCGTGGCTCCGGATTGGCCAAGAAGAACTTGAAACCCGGAACTTCAGGAGATGCTCACGGAAGATCCGTGGCCTCTACCTCTAAGACGGGACCTGCTTCAGCAGGGACCGTGTCTATTCCAAGACTTACCGCGGCTGCGTTTGACGACATGGCGGTTGAACGCCGAATTCTAAGGGAAAAAGGCATTCCGGAAGAGGTCATCCCTACCCTGGTAAAAGCCAGGAAGGAGGTGACTGCACAACATTATCACCGCATTTGGAGAAAATATGTTGCGTGGTGTGAGGCCAGGAAGGCCCCGACGGAGGAATTTCAACTGGGTCGATTCCTACATTTCCTGCAAACAGGATTGTCTATGGGCCTCAAATTAGGGTCCATTAAGGTTCAAATTTCGGCCCTGTCGATTTTCTTCCAGAAAGAATTGGCTTCAGTTCCTGAAGTCCAGACTTTTATAAAAGGAGTACTACATATACAGCCCCCGGTTGTGCCCCCAGTGGCTCCGTGGGATCTTAATGTAGTTTTGGATTTTCTCAAATCCCATTGGTTTGAGCCACTCAAATCGGTGGATTTGAAATATCTTACATGGAAAGTAACCATGCTACTGGCCCTGGCTTCAGCCAGGAGAGTGTCAGAATTGGCGGCTTTATCGTATAAAAGCCCATATCTGATTTTCCATTCGGACAGGGCAGAACTGCGGACGCGTCCTCAGTTTCTGCCTAAGGTGGTTTCAGCGTTTCACCTGAACCAGCCTATTGTGGTGCCTGCGGCTACTAGCGATTTGGAGGATTCCAAGTTGCTGGACGTTGTCAGGGCATTGAAAATATATATATTTCAAGGACGGCTGGAGTCAGAAAATCTGACTCGCTGTTTATACTGTATGCACCCAACAAGCTGGGTGCTCCTGCTTCTAAGCAGACGATTGCTCGTTGGATTTGTAGCACAATTCAACTTGCACATTCTGTGGCAGGCCTGCCACAGCCTAAATCTATCAAGGCCCATTCCACAAGGAAGGTGGGCTCATCTTGGGCGGCTGCCCGAGGGGTCTCGGCATTACAACTCTGCCGAGCAGCTACGTGGTCGGGGGAGAACACGTTTGTAAAATTCTACAAATTTGATACCCTGGCTAAAGAGGACCTGGAGTTCTCTCATTCGGTGCTGCAGAGTCATCCGCACTCTCCCGCCCGTTTGGGAGCTTTGGTATAATCCCCATGGTCCTGACGGAGTCCCAGCATCCACTAGGACGTCAGAGAAAATAAGATTTTACTTACCGATAAATCTATTTCTCGTAGTCCGTAGTGGATGCTGGGACTCCGTCAGGACCATGGGGATTAGCGGCTCCGCAGGAGACAGGGCACAAAAATAAAAGCTTTAGGACTAGGTGGATGCTGGGCGCCCATCCCAAGTGCGGATTGTCTGCAATACTTGTACATAGTTATTGTTACAAAAAAATCGGGTTGTTATTGTTGTGAGCCGTCTGTTCAGAGGCTCCTACGTTTGTCATACTGTTAACTGGGTTCAGATCACAAGTTGTACGGTGTGATTGGTGTGGCTGGTATGAGTCTTACCCGGGATTCAAAATCCTTCCTTATTGTGTACGCTCGTCCGGGCACAGTATCCTAACTGAGGCTTGGAGGAGGGTCATAGGGGGAGGAGCCAGTGCACACCACCTAGTCCTAAAGCTTTTATTTTTGTGCCCTGTCTCCTGCGGAGCCGCTAATCCCCATGGTCCTGACGGAGTCCCAGCATCCACTACGGACTACGAGAAATAGATTTATCGGTAAGTAAAATCTTATTTTTTCCCAAACCGAGATCATTCAGCCACAAGGTGGCAGTATATGTGTAGATGTACTGTATAGTCCACTTAACTGATAGTAACACAAAAATATTGAATTTAAACATAAATGACTTAATGTAGGCCAGGTTAAGGCATTTGAGAAACCATGGTTAAAAGATAGCAGATAAATCTATCCTGGTGAAAATGGGTCATGTTGGAAGATAAGCTTTTTATTAATTCCTTTCAGTCTGAGGTTTGTTTAAATTGGTACAATCATTTATCAGGCAACATTAATTTAAAGGAATTCCGTTTCAATATTAAGTACCTAATCAGTCATTGTGATTGATTATATCTATATTTCATTATTTGTCTCATGGGATGCATAAGGTCTCAGTTAAATCTTTCTCATGACAAATGTCAACATGGGAGCTATAACATGAATTACACAGATTTAAAGTACTGTAAATTTGGGCTTAGAAATGGGGAATATTATAATTTTTTTGTTTCTTTATTGTTAAGGAACCATACGTCTGGTGATGAACCTTTCCCTTAGTATAGTAGAAAAACAAACATGTTTTAGACTGGTACTAGATTATTGAGTTCTGTAGGAAAATTGTTCTGGTTATATCATGTTCTATCATTTGAGGACATGACAAGTCATAGCTGTGTCAGCATATCTAGCCTTAATACGTCTGACAGTCTTTATTTTGGAATGCTGTGTCGGTACTGACCATTTTCATGCTCTTAATATGCAGTTGGGGAAACTTGATCTTAAAGGCTCACTTTATAGACAGTACTTTCCATTAGTGTTTTTGTAAATAGAGGTTGGTTTATTTAGCATTTTATCTCTAGGGTGTAGCTCTCTCTAACATTAAGTTTTTACACTGTGTTTTTCTGTAGAGATTCACTTGCTGAGCAAAATCCCTATTTTATAGTGATAATCTCTAGTATGAATTAAATATTTTGCTCATATCTGGGAATTCTGACTCTGACCTGCAGTGACTGGTGTTCTGCATGGAACCAAGCAAATGTTAATATGTATTCCCTGAAACGGGTTTATTGGGATGGACAATCAGCCCAGGAAATTTCTGTAGCAGCCTTAACGAGGTGGGGAGGTTTCGGGGTTCCGTGGAGGGGACGAGGTCTTGTGGCATACTGTATATAGATGGGTCTGAATCTGATGGTATATAAGGGGCATGTTGATGGCTGAGACTTTGCCCCAGGTGACAGAAGCATAGTTTCACCCCTGGGTTTACAGCTACCGATTGCAAAGTAACACTGAAGAGGAGGAGATGATGGTGCAGATAAGTGAAAAAGAGTATATGAGGGAAGATGCCCCTCTTGTGAGAGCTTACACTCTTTAGGGTAGGGGTTGTTGAACATGGGTGACACAGAATGTGAAGTCAGTTTGCTGGAGCAAAAATGGTGTGTTAGGTGGGTACTAAATCATTATTCATCACTAATAAAGCCAGAGGTGGCATAAAGCCTATGCAACCTTCAGTCAGTGTGTAGAATATGCCTGTCACGATCCGGGTATCTGGACGCCATTACTTACCCTTCAGATGCCTCCTAAGGCTGGCTCAGCATTCCAGGACCGGATCCCGCTGTTTCTGAGTTTCCACATGCAGAATGTCAGAGTGGTGATTTCATCAGCCGCGGCCTCCGCTGTGCCCGCGTGGTTAAATGTGCGCTTGTCAGTCTGGCGTCTCCTGTCTCCTGTGGCCGGCGTCGCCATTACTGTTTCAATTCTCACATGGATTACAAACCAAACTTCCCTCCAAGTGTCTGCATGGGCGCAGCCATCTTGGTTTTTGTCATCTGATCATTTCCACCAATCTGCTGTCTGTATTGTTGATTTGCATAATTGCCTAGCCAACCCCTTCCTTGCTGCAGGTATAAGTAAGCTGTGCCTGAACAAGGAAGGCGTCAGTGCTTTGGTTGTCTAACCTAGTTCCAGTTTGTCTCTCTCCTGTGGTTGTCTTCCAGGTTCCAGCTCCTGTCTCCAGACTTCTGCTATAGAGACCCGCACCAGCATTCCATCTGCGGTGTAGCCTGACTCTCCGATCCATTCTGGACTCACCTGTTTCCAGCTACAGCAATCACCTGCTTCCAGCCGAGCTTCCAGCAGTGTACAACTTCTCTTAAAGGGCCGGTGTCCTTTCTGCAGTTTACCACTCTCCACCGGTATTATTATTTCATCGCTCTCAAGTCAATCACCTGCTTCCAGCCCAGCTTCCAGCAGTGTACAGCTTCCCTTAAAGGGCCGGTGTCCTTTCTGCAGTTTACCACTCTCCACCGGTATTATTATTTCATCGCTCTCAAGTTCGTTTATTATTTAACTGGTTCCAGCCAGTATCCACTCCGTACCAACAACAGTCTGGTTCCAGCCAGTATCCACAGCAGCCGTTTTACCTTCAGCAGCCCAGCCTTTCCTGGAACACCAGCTGGTACGATCCTGGGTTCTCTCCATTGCTACAGTCAGGCCTGGTAAGGACTTTCCAACTAGAAGATTATTAGAACTGTCTCACACTACCAGTGCCTGTGGCCCTTGCCACCCTGTAGTACCCAGGAACTGTATTATTGCCCTGCTGACTTTTATGTTTTCTTATTTTCTGCTGTGTTACGGAGTTTGTCATAATAAACATCATTGACTTTTATCCTGGTTGTCGTGGTCACGCCTTCGGGCAGTTATTCTACATGTTACTTACATGTCTAGGGGTCTGATACAACCTCCCAGGTTCCGTTACATCTCAGCCCCTACAACTGAGGTTGCCTCCCGTCAACTCAGGCCCTCAGTTGTGACAGTAAGCACTGACCTAATGAATCCAGCCGGAGACCAGGATCAAGCGGCCAGGCCGATGCAAGAACTGGCAGCCCGACTTGAACATCAGGAGGCTGCACAGGGCCACATCATCCGCTGTCTCCAGGATCTCTCCACACGGCTGGATGGGATTCAAACGACCCTCCGTGGACCTGGCACGTCCGGTGCGTCCACTACAGTGACACCAGCTGTAACCCCACCCACCTTACCCATTTCCAGTCCACATCTTCATCTTCCAACGCCAGCAAAATTTGATGGATCTCCAAGGTTCTGCAGGGGATTTCTCAATCAATGTGAAATCCACTTTGAGCTTCTACCTGGCAATTTCTTCAGTGACCGTACCAAAATTGCCTATATCATCTCCCTTTTCAGTGGCTCAGCCCTTGACTGGGCATCACCTTTATGGGAGAAGTCTGATCCCCTGCTATCCTCCTATACTGACTTTGTAGCTACATTCAGGCGCATCTTCGACGAGCCAGGCCGGATAACATCTGCTTCATCTGAGATTCTTCGTTTACGCCAGGGAACACGTACCGTGGGACAGTATCTTATACAGTTTAAAATCCTGGCATCCGAACTGGCATGGAACGACGAGGCCCTGTATGCTGCATTCTGGCATGGCTTATCAGAACGCATCAAGGATGAGTTAGCTACCAGAGACTTGCCCTCTAAGTTGGATGAGCTAATTTCTCTTTGCACGAAGGTTGATCTACGTTTTAGAGAGAGAGCAACCGAGCGAGGAAGATCATCTACTCCTAAATCTTCTGCTCCTCCTTCTCGTCAACCATCTCCATCCAAGGATGAGCCTATGCAAATTAGTCGTTCCCGTCTATCTCCTGCTGAGCGCCGAAAACGTCTCTCTGAGTCTCTCTGTCTCTACTGTGCAGCTCCGTCGCACACTATCAATGCCTGTCCCAAACGTCCGGGACTCCAGATCCTAGTTCGCCAAGGAGAGGGCCGGCTAGGAGTGATGATCTCCTCTCCATCTCCTCATGACTGTAACCTCCCAGTGTCGCTCCAAATTGCTCAACGTTACAGGAACGTCATTGCCCTCCTTGATTCCGGAGCAGCTGGGAATTTCATAACCGAAGCTTATGTTAAACGGTGGTCCCTACCCACCGAGAGACTGTCCTCGTCCATCTCTTTGACTGCCGTGGATGGCAGCAAGATTTTTGACGCAGTCATTTCCTTAAGGACTCTTCCAGTTCGTCTGAGAGTGGGAGTTCTTCATTCTGAGTATATTTCTTTTTTAGTGATTCCAAGAGCCACACATCCAGTGGTTTTAGGCCTTCCATGGCTCCGTCTCCACAACCCATCAATTGACTGGACGACTACGCAAATACTGGCATGGGGTCCCTCCTGTGCTGGGACTTGTTTAGCCAAAGTTCTTCCTGTTTGTTCTTCCTTCCCCAGGTCAACTGATGTTCCGCCTCCTCCATATCAAGACTTCACGGATGTGTTCAGTAAAGCCTCTGCTGATATCCTTCCTCCTCATAGAGAATGGGACTGCCCAATCGACCTCATTCCAGGGAAGGTTCCACCGCGAGGCCGAACTTATCCGTTGTCTCTGCCCGAGACACACTCCATGGAAGAGTACATCAAAGAGAACCTGGCGAAGGGTTTCATCCGACCATCTTCTTCTCCAGCCGGCGCAGGCTTCTTCTTCGTTAAGAAGAAAGACGGTGGTCTGCGTCCGTGCATCGACTACAGGGGTCTGAACGACATTACCGTCAAGAACCGATACCCTTTACCCCTGATTACTGAGCTCTTTGATAGAGTTAGTGGTGCAACCATTTTCACAAAGCTGGACTTGAGGGGTGCCTACAATCTCATCCGAATCCGTGAGGGTGACGAGTGGAAGACCGCCTTTAACACCCGTGACGGACATTATGAGTACCTCGTCATGCCCTTCGGATTGAGCAACGCTCCAGCAGTCTTCCAGCACTTCGTGAATGAGATCTTCAGGGACATCTTGTACCGCCATGTCGTGGTTTATCTAGACGACATCCTCATCTTTGCTAATAATCTCGAAGATCATCGTTTCTGGGTAAAAGAGGTTCTTTCCCGTCTCCGTGTCAATCACCTCTATTGTAAATTGGAGAAGTGTGTGTTTGAAGTTAAAACCATTCCGTTTCTAGGTTACATTGTGTCCGGTTCCGGACTAGAGATGGATCCTGAGAAACTCCAAGCAATCCAGAATTGGCCTATACCCTTAAGCCTCAAAGGGGTCCAGAGGTTCTTAGGGTTCGCCAATTATTATAGAAAATTTATACGAGACTTTTCCACCATTGTGGCGCCTATCACTGCATTAACCAAGAAAGGTGCTAATCCGTCCAAGTGGTCCGAGGAAGCTACACAGGCCTTTCACCTTCTGAAGCAACGGTTCATCTCTGCACCAGTTCTGAAACAGCCTGACACCGACTCTCCTTTTATCTTAGAGGTAGATGCCTCCTCCGTTGGAGTAGGAGCAGTGTTATCCCAGAAGGCCAAAGATGGACATCTACATCCTTGCAGTTTCTTCTCCCGGAAGTTCTCCCCAGCTGAGCGCAACTATGCCATTGGCGATCAGGAGTTGCTAGCCATCAAGCTCGCTCTGGAGGAGTGGAGATACCTGTTGGAGGGAGCTTCCCACTCAATCACCATACTTACCGACCACAAAAATCTTTTATATCTCAAAGGCGCACAATGTCTCAACCCTCGTCAGGCCAGATGGGCACTTTTCTTTTCCAGATTTGACTTTAAACTCCAGTTCTGTCCGGGTTCTCAGAATCGTAAGGCCGATGCCCTTTCCCGCTCATGGGAGCAAGAAAATGAGTCCGAGTCTGCAGACAAGCATCCTATTATTAATCCGTTGGCATTCTCCACGGTAGGGATGGACTCTACGCCTCCACCAGGGAAAAGTTTTGTTAAGCCAGTTCTAAGGAAGAAGCTCATGCATTGGGCCCATGCTTCCCGTTTTGCTGGACATACAGGCATTCAGAAAACCCTTGAATTTATTTCTAGGTCCTACTGGTGGCCAACTCTGAAAAAGGACGTTATGGAATTTATTGCCTCCTGCCCAAAGTGTGCCCAACACAAAGTCTCCCGCCAGTCGCCTGCGGGGCAACTGGTTCCATTATCTGTTCCCCGTCGACCATGGACCCATTTGTCGATGGACTTTGTTTCCGATCTACCTATCTGCAACAAGTTTAATACCATCTGGGTGGTAGTTGACCGGTTCACCAAGATGGCACATTTCATCCCTCTCACCGGTCTTCCGTCAGCTTCCAAGTTGGCTCAAGTGTTTATACAAGAGATCTTCCGACTTCACGGTCTTCCTGAAGAGATCATCTCGGATCGTGGAGTACAATTTGTAGCCAAATATTGGCGAAGTTTGTGTCAAGCCCTCCAAGTCAAGTTAAAGTTTTCCACGGCTTACCATCCTCAGACCAATGGTCAAACCGAGAGGGTGAATCAGGACTTGGAGGCCTTCCTCCGTATATATGTGTCTTCCTCTCAAGATGACTGGGTTCAACTCCTTCCTTGGGCCGAGTTCAGCCACAACAATCAATACCATTCCTCATCTTCTTCTACACCATTCTTCATTAATTATGGATTCCACCCTAAAGTCCCAGAATTCCAACCGCTTCCCGCAACTTCTGTTCCAGCAGTGGATGTCACCTTGCGTCAGTTTTCAAATAACTGGAAGAACGTCCGCGCAGCCCTGCTTAAAGCCTCATTCAGGTATAAAAAGTTTGCCGATAGGAAGCGTAGAGCGGTTCCTGCTCTCAAGGTGGGTGATCGTGTGTGGTTGTCCACGAAGAATTTGAGGTTGAGAGTTCCCAGCATGAAATTTGCACCTCGCTACATCGGACCCTTCAAGATTGAACAAGTCATCAATCCTGTTGCCTACAGGTTACAGTTACCATCCTTCTTGAAAATACCCAGGACATTTCATGTTTCTTTGTTGAAACCGCTGATCCTGAATCGGTTTCATTCCGCACTTCCTCCAGCTCCCAAAGTTCAGACTCAACGGGGAGTCGAGTACGAGGTGGCCAAGATTTTGGACTCACGTTTCCGCTACGGTCAGTTACAATACCTCATTGACTGGAAGGGCTATGGTCCTGAAGAACGCTCTTGGACCAATGCCTCAGACGTCCATGCTCCTGCCTTGGTCCGAAATTTCCACGCAAAGTTTCCTTTAAAGCCTAAGAAGTGTCCTGGGGCCACTCCTAAAGGGGGGGGTGCTGTCACGATCCGGGTATCTGGACGCCATTACTTACCCTTCAGATGCCTCCTAAGGCTGGCTCAGCATTCCAGGACCGGATCCCGCTGTTTCTGAGTTTCCACATGCAGAATGTCAGAGTGGTGATTTCATCAGCCGCGGCCTCCGCTGTGCCCGCGTGGTTAAATGTGCGCTTGTCAGTCTGGCGTCTCCTGTCTCCTGTGGCCGGCGTCGCCATTACTGTTTCAATTCTCACATGGATTACAAACCAAACTTCCCTCCAAGTGTCTGCATGGGCGCAGCCATCTTGGTTTTTGTCATCTGATCATTTCCACCAATCTGCTGTCTGTATTGTTGATTTGCATAATTGCCTAGCCAACCCCTTCCTTGCTGCAGGTATAAGTAAGCTGTGCCTGAACAAGGAAGGCGTCAGTGCTTTGGTTGTCTAACCTAGTTCCAGTTTGTCTCTCTCCTGTGGTTGTCTTCCAGGTTCCAGCTCCTGTCTCCAGACTTCTGCTATAGAGACCCGCACCAGCATTCCATCTGCGGTGTAGCCTGACTCTCCGATCCATTCTGGACTCACCTGTTTCCAGCTACAGCAATCACCTGCTTCCAGCCGAGCTTCCAGCAGTGTACAACTTCTCTTAAAGGGCCGGTGTCCTTTCTGCAGTTTACCACTCTCCACCGGTATTATTATTTCATCGCTCTCAAGTCAATCACCTGCTTCCAGCCCAGCTTCCAGCAGTGTACAGCTTCCCTTAAAGGGCCGGTGTCCTTTCTGCAGTTTACCACTCTCCACCGGTATTATTATTTCATCGCTCTCAAGTTCGTTTATTATTTAACTGGTTCCAGCCAGTATCCACTCCGTACCAACAACAGTCTGGTTCCAGCCAGTATCCACAGCAGCCGTTTTACCTTCAGCAGCCCAGCCTTTCCTGGAACACCAGCTGGTACGATCCTGGGTTCTCTCCATTGCTACAGTCAGGCCTGGTAAGGACTTTCCAACTAGAAGATTATTAGAACTGTCTCACACTACCAGTGCCTGTGGCCCTTGCCACCCTGTAGTACCCAGGAACTGTATTATTGCCCTGCTGACTTTTATGTTTTCTTATTTTCTGCTGTGTTACGGAGTTTGTCATAATAAACATCATTGACTTTTATCCTGGTTGTCGTGGTCACGCCTTCGGGCAGTTATTCTACATGTTACTTACATGTCTAGGGGTCTGATACAACCTCCCAGGTTCCGTTACATCTCAGCCCCTACAACTGAGGTTGCCTCCCGTCAACTCAGGCCCTCAGTTGTGACAATGCCCTGCTTTCATGTTAGCATTTTAAGACGTACGAGAGAGAGAGATATGTCAGGCAGAAAGAGACGTGGTAGAGATCAAGAGACAGGGAGAAAGTGAGAGACGTGGAGAGTGCGTGAGTGGATGAGAGAGACATGAAAAAGATAAATGGGTGGGAGAGAGAAATGTTGGGTTGAGAGCGAGAGACAAGAGGGTGAGAGTGTAAAATGGAGGTGTTGATGGCGAGAGATGTGGGGGTGAGAGCGAGAGACATGGGGGAGAGAGAGCGCAAGAAGTGTGGGGAGACAGTCAAAGACGTGGGGGGTGAGAGAGAGACGTGGGAGGTGAGATCTAGAGATGGAGAAACGTCACATGTAGTCTCAGAGAAAAATATCTCACATTAACAAAAAGACAATATTAAATGTATAAAAAAAGTAACACACCTCATATTGCAGAATATCACTAAAAAGATGTTCAATATCTCAATATAGATAAGAACCTCTCTACATAAAGTAACACCAGCAATGATGGTCTAAGCGCCCATAGGATAGAGATATATATGCATATAGCATTGCATTTAGACAGAACAACACAACCAGTGTAGTCTGTAGAATAGTATTGAGCAAAACCTGGACTTCACTGTCCCACTGAGTAGATCCCAGTTTGTGTTTGGATAGAACTTACGGACCTTAGCTTTGAGATGCTGGCGGAGGGAGGGAAGAGGTGTGCAGAGGGAGCTGGTGTGCCATGAATGTAGCCAGCTAAAAATGTTCTCTACAGAAGCAGAGCTGCAAGCAATGGAGGGGACTTTTGAGATAGATATGGGGTGAAAGAGAATAGATGAATATAAGAGAAGATGTATATACTGTGTAAACTCCAGTCAGTGCCATCCACGGCCTCCCCTGCTCACCTGACTGCTGGAGGCCCATGGGAGGAGCTGCTGTGGCTGGGCATACGCAGCAGCCCTACTGCGGCCATCTTACTTTAACTACCAAATGAGTTTCTGCGCATGTGCAGAAGCACTCTGACCGCTACACGATTGGAGCTGAGCTCTGATAGCGGTTTGCCGCTGTCCAGCCAGGCAGGCAGTGCGAGACGGTCCTGTAGAGGGGGGGGGGGAGATTGGACTTCCTGTAGAGGGGGGGATTGGACTAGTGAGCAACTACTAACATTCCTGGTGGTCCAATCCGCCCCTGCCCTCAATTTATCTGACCTAGAACATGATAGAATTTTATCAATAAAAGTGTTGTAGGGTTTCTAACACTCTGGGAAGAAATGGCAAATGAGATATCTGTTCTAGCCCCTGGTTCCATATGGAAATGGATTTCATTGTCCAGTGTTTTAGGAAGCCCGCTGCTAGGTCAGGCAAGCCACATTCCTGCCCTTGACAAGATGCTAGTGACAACATCATTGGGGTTGTAAAAGAGAAGTAACTTTACCATAAATGGTAAATAAACAGGCGCTGCAACTGGACTGGTTCTCTAAGCGGCCGTTGGGAAAGGTGATAGTTGGTCACCCCAGTAAATATAAACATATACAAACAAAAGAAACCAACTGCGCTTTTATAAAAAAAATCACAATTTTATATTTGTTAAAACCAATACGTAAACATCAATAAAGATACAAAAATGACATGAATGACAATGATCATACTAAAAAACATGCTAAAAACTGAGCCTTAATAAGCCAATCTCTGGACCACAATTAGTCTCTCCTTGGGCAGTCTATGTGAAGTCGATGCTGGTAAGTAGAAAGATCTTGCAGGGAATACGTATGCATATAATTTTTGTAACATCCAAACTGGAGAAGAATAGTTACCAAGTCCCTGGTGGTGTTTCAGCCGGATATTCCACCTAGCGAGGTTCCAGAGTGTTCTCTTTATCCAACGCAATAGCAGTGGTGGTTCTCCCTTTATTAATCTCCACAATTAGGGGACTGGAATCTCCTGATGTGCAAACAACCTGTGCACCGTCCTGCGGACTTTCTCAGCAATGCCCTGGTCAGATGTATGGCTTTCTAACGCGTTTCGCTGTCACTTGGCAGCTTTATCAAAGGACCTTTGATATATGGAAAATTATGTGAATAGAATAGGGTGCACAAGCAGCTTCTGCTGCCTAGAAAACACTGTAAAAGTTGCATTTCGTATGCAGATACAGGCATGGTTACACACAGAATATAGGCAAGCCACATATTATTTTAATCAGCAAAAGCTTTTTTTGCAAAAACCTGTAGATGCTACTTTGATTGAAGAGGACCTGCTTCTTGGATTTTGGGAGTATTAAATTGGAGAACACGGATGTTCACAGGAGTGTTATTTCAATAAATTACTGCAACATTTTACTGCAGGTCTGGGGTTGTTTTATTTTCCTAAATGTAGCTATTTTCTTGCTCACTGCTGGCTCTCAATGGAGTCTAAGATGCCGGCTTTAAGAAGTGTCTAAGACGCCGACTGTCAGGTGTTGCTGTGTCTACATTTTGGTTATGAATTTTTATTATGATTGTCAACATTATGACTGTAGACATTTTGACTGTGTCTACATTTTAACTATCAATCTTATGACCCTGTCGACATTTTGGCCATGTTGACATTGACAACCGACATTTTAGTGTCAACCTTTTGATTTTCTTTGACTGTGTGAATTTCGACTACATCCTTCCAGTCCAGTGTAAACCCACATCTCCATTTCCCCCGTTCACCTACCCTTCCTACCCACAACATTTGCTATTTGGGTTTGGTAATTACAAGTCACACCCAAGGGTGGAGGCGCATGTTCTTAATTCTTTTTATTCATGCTTGATTCTCTTTATTCCAAAATGACCAGCTCAGACATTTAGGTGTTTAGAGTGTAACTCTGAAATGGAGATTAATTCTGCATTAGTGCATTGCCTTGTGTCTAGGAGTTTGTTAGGTAATAATCACTTTCTGTCCTCTTTCTATCCAACCGTCACATCAGGTTTGATCAGAGGGAGACAGAAGAGCTGCACGGAATCGCAGTTATGCAGACCCATCATATCATTTGCATGCAGGCTTCGTACAAGGAACTGACTGGCGTAGAGTGCTTGGGCATCTCTGCTGATTACTGCTCAGCATTGAAAAGACACATATAGGAAATAATGATTTCTATAGTAGGAGTCATAGATGTGTAGGGTAGATACCTGATTCAGGAGAGATCAGACTAACCTCCAACATAGGGGGTCATTCCGAGTTGATCGCACGCTGCAGATTTTCGCTGCGCTGCGATCAGGTCTCTACTGCGCATGCATATGCACCGCAATGCGCAAGCGCGTTGTACAGGTACAATGCGGATCGTTTATGAGCTATGGATTTAACGAAGAATCCATTCTCACAGCCGATCGCAAGAAGATTGACAGAAAGAGGGGGTTTATGGGTGGCAACTGACCGTTTTCTGGGAGTGGTAGGGAAAACGCCGGCGTGTCCGGGCGTTTGAAGGTCAGGTGTGTGACGTCAATTCCGGCACCAAAAAGACTGAAGTGATCGCAAGGGCTGAGTAAGTCCAGACCTACTCTGAAACTGCACAAAATGTTTTTGCAGAGCTCGGCTGCAAAGGCGTTCGCACACTTGCAAAGCGAAAATACACTCCCCCGTGGGCGGCGACTATGCGTCTGCACGGCTGCTAAAAACAGCTAGCGAGCGATCAACTCAGAATGAGGGCCATAAGCCAAACTTCATGCTGCAGCCTGCTGTCCCCATTCATCTCCAGGAACAGTCTGGCTCAATTTACCAAACTTTTTGTAACTTGTAGCTACAGTATCACTTTACTTTAAACTTTTTGCCAGTAGCGGATGTTATCAGTGCCACTGTCCTTAGCAAGGGGATTTTGATGAATTGCACATAAAAGATATCTGTAATAGCTACTCATAGTGGCAATATAACTTGTCGGAGCACAACTGCAATACATCCTAAATATACCCCAATGGACTCCGGTCTATAACTACAAAGTACTGACAGTGGCCTGGGATTCAAACTTGGGACTCCAGCAAGTCCTACAATGCTACTAATACAGTATGACAGCAAACACACGACACAGCTGAAGCCCTCCTCCTGCATAAATAGTAGTGACCCAAGGCAATGGCTATTGTATTGCATGCACCTTATAGTTGTATCAATCACATTAATGTATTGATTGGTCTCAAAAGGAAACATAGCAGATTTGAGTCATAAATGAGTTTAATTTACTTGTTTGCAACCGTTTAATTTACTTGGCTTCACACTTTGTAAATTGGAAGATTAACTTTGATAGCCTTAGTAGACACACTGACAACCAATTAAAACTGATGTAACATTTAACTCCTGCTGGACTTC
Organism: Pseudophryne corroboree; assembly: GCF_028390025.1. Classification (NCBI taxonomy): domain Eukaryota; kingdom Metazoa; phylum Chordata; class Amphibia; order Anura; family Myobatrachidae; genus Pseudophryne; species Pseudophryne corroboree. The sequence continues at coordinate 776,745,820 of NC_086447.1, read as the reverse complement.
AAAACAAAAATAGTTTGTAGGGTTCTGTTGGTATTGATGAAATCTCCCCAGTTGGCGGTATGCAGAGATTGTTAGCAGCGACGGTTAGTAAGAGAATAAAGACAGTTATTTCACTGCATTTTAAAATGCTGTATTTACGGGGATAAATGTAGAGTTTGGATTTGCCAGCAGTTTTATTGTTTTAATCTACTTTAACTTTAAAACTTGATTGTGGTGATTTGGAGCTGGGAAGCATACTTTCTGATCCAAATTCCAATTTGGAACAATGTATGCACACCTTCGTGAAATGGCCCCACACACAAAAAACGGGGCATTGTTACCCCAAGTTGGGAACATACCAGCACTTCCAAACATGCTGCATATGCACAGGGTAATGCAAGTCCCTGCCACAGGGTTGGCTGGTTTAGAAGCCACCTTTTTTTAAAATCAAATGTTGGTTGTTTTTTTAAATTAAAAAAAAAAAAAACACTCTGGTCTCATGGTTTTTGTATTATGCTGTGACTACAGGCAAGGTGCCATGACGTTTTACAAAATAGACTATTATAAGGGAATCCCCCTGGTATTATTCTATATTCTTGGTGCTTGTCGTCTTGAGTGAGCTGAAACAATGCAGTAAAGTCCCACACACAACAGACTAAGGCCCAGATTTATCAACCCTCGGAGAGTGATAAATTGCACGGTGATAAAGTGCCAACCATTCAGCTCCTGTCATGTTACAAGCTGTGTTTCAAAAATGACAGTTGGGAGCTGATTGGTTGGTACTATATCACCGTGCAATTTAACACTCTCAAGGCTTGATAAATCTGGACCTAAGACTCCACAAACTCCTCCCCTAACAATCCTGTAGGACAGCAGAAAACTACAACTACAGATACGTCCTCATACATCGTTGCTGCAGCTACACCAAACAGCCCCTCTTGGCACGGCAGGTTGCATGAGAATCTTCTAGTATAAGGCTTTTTTTTTTTCCAGAAAATACATCTCAGTCACAACGCAATGCGACCAAGATGCATTTTAGGAGACTGTGCTGATTAATTTGATATATACACTTTCTGCCGCGTGGTACACTAGGCTCCACAAGGATTAACATTGGGGTGTAGAGTAAGATCTTGATCCGAGGCACCAACAGGCTCAAAGCTTTTGACTGTTCCCAAGATGCACAGCGCCGCCTCCTCTATAACCCCTCCTCCATGCACAAGGAGCTCAGTTTGTAAGTTGGTGCCATGCAGTAAGCAGGCACTTAACAGTAGGGCTGCCTCAGGCAGTCTATTGATAGCTTTAATGACGGTCTTTCTGACTTGTCTGTGTGCGGCTCCCTCACCCCCAGCGGCGCTGTATACTCCCGCGCCCTGGTTGCCGGGTCACTGCAGCGGAGGCGCCGGCTTCTTCCAGACTTGAGTCACACACACACCGCCGTTCTCCCGGATCGCGGGTCCGCAGACAAGGGGAAGGTAAGGGGCTTCTGTGCCCGCTCTTTACCGCGATCCAGCGCGGCTGTAGGAGGTGGGCCGCGCGTGCTGGTGTGGACACTGAACACTAGGCAGCCCGTCCACTAGCCACCAGGGTCATGTAATGGGCACAGGTCAGGCGGAATTTTATTATTAAACCTCCGTTTTACACTGCCTTCAAGCACCCGATGGGGATGCCAGCAGGGGAAGCAGGTCGGACCTGTGGCCCCTCCCCCCAGCCCCAGGGCGCCTTTTCTACAAATGTTCCCGCCCTGGAGTTGCTTCTCTCTCCCTCACTTCCGGTCAGCAGCCATCACAGACAGAGCCTTGCTGTTCCTGGGACTGCGAGGGCAAATACTCCTCTGTGGAACCGCCTGATTGCCAGTGCTGTGCTTCCTACAGGACACTTACGTATTCTACCTGTCACTGGGACTGTGTTAGTTAAGAAAGAGCGCATACATTCAGGGTTGTGTGGTACAAACACCCTGTGATATACATCCAGTGTTTACTGTGCATTGTTATATCTAGTGTTAACACATATAGCCATACTGAGTATCACTTTGTATTACTAGTCCAGTGCAGTTTTATGGTACATAATTTCTGCATGGTGAACGTGTGACTTTTATATGTGTGTGTGCATGTAGCTGCTGCGTGGTTGCCTTACTGAAGGGTATTTCACTCAGTGGGCTATTCCTATATTGCTATACCCGTGGGGGCCAAGTGTTTCAGGTTTTTTCTTTATGTTTAATATAGGATCATGTCACAAGATATACTGACGGTGTATTTTTACTTGTGATTTATAGTCACCATATAATCTATATATCTCGGACTCGCAGTCTGTGCTATCATAGGCACATTTTTCTGAGAGTTCTTGATAGGTAAAGTGCTGCTACACTTTGTACCAGGTTGCCCACTATTGTGCACATTGCTATGTCTGCTACACGTGGCAACAACGCTGGGGCTTCTCCCACACTGCATGGTTGTGAGGCCGCGGACGTAACGGAGGATAATATGGCAGCTGAGAGTTCAGGTTCAGGGGGTTCCTTACCTCCCAGTGGGTCAGTAGTGCCTGGGACATCACAAGACCCACTTTGGGCTCCATTTTCCACATTGTTAAATACGCTTGTGACTAAATTGATGCCCCCTGTGGGACTACCTGTGCCACTGCAACAGTTTATGGTCCCTGCTGTAAACCCGCCATGGGCGGATCAGCTTTCTACTCAGTTACAGCATTTGAACCGATCTATGACCAAATCTAAGTGTCACTCTCGCCCGCCTAAGACTAAGTCGTCTTCTAAATGGGCCATTACCTCCTCCCAATCCACTGCTATATCAGACATGTCCTCTGATGAGGACGGGGCATATACTGACCCCACAGACACTGCCACTGATGTCTCTGATAGGGAAGGGAAGTCATTTGTGGATGTCCTGGATTTGATTGAGGCAATCAGGCTCATTCTTCAGGTGTCTGATGATCCTAAGCCTGATACTGTCTCCAAGAAACCGGATGGGTTTACATGTAAGAAGGTAGTTAAACAAGTTTAACCCCATTCTGAACACCTGGTTGACATACATCAGGAATCCTCCGGGGACAAAATTTACACAGAGCAAGAGACTGTTGGCTCGCTATCCTCTCTCTGCGGAGGTGTGTAAAAATTGGGAAACCCCTCCGCCTGTAGATTCTCATGTGGCGCGTATGGTTGTTTCCTCTACTCTGCCAGTAACTACCGTCACCTCTCTGAAGGAACCGACGGATCGACGTGTGGAGGCCTGTTTAAAAGCGATTTATACCCTATCGGGGGCTGTGCATAGACCAACAATTGCAGCGACTTGGGCTGCTGAAGCTGTTGAGGTGTGGGCTCAGGAACTGGAGGCGGAACTGCCTTCCAATGCATCTGAGCATGCTCGACAATGTCTCTCGTATATTGCCACGGCTTCTCTGTACTTTAAGGAGGCGGCCTCCGATGCCGGGGTGCTCGCGGCCAAGGCTGCTACTACGTCCGTCTTGGCCAGACGTATCCTTTGGTTGAGATCCTGGTCAGTGGATATGGATTCCAAGAAAACCCTGGAGGTGCTTCCTTCAAGGGAGACATTCTCTTTGGAGAAGACCTCAATAAGATTGTGGCTGATCTGGCTACTGCTAAAACAGCTTGCCTACCTAGTACGGCTCCTTCAACTCAGAAGGCTAAAAGTACTTTCCCTCGGCCCTTTCGTCCTCCAGGAAAAGCAAAGGGTCAGGCGTACCCAAAGCAAGCTCGGGCTTCAAGACCTGCCAAGCCCAGACCGAAGCATGCCTGAGCCGCCCGTCAGCCGGCTTCAAAGACTGACAAGCCTGCCGCTTGACGGGGCGGAACTCACTCTGGGGGATCCCAAGGTGGGGGGCGGACTTTTAGGTTTTGCCCAGGAATGGTTGAAGACCACGTCAGATGCCTGGGCGAGGGAAGTCGTCGCTCGAGGTTACGCCATACCCTTCAAGAATCGTCCCCTGCAGCGGTTTTGCCTGACAGATGTGCCTCTGGATCCGGCAAAAGCAACACGTTGCACTCGGTGGTACATTCCCTCCTGACCACAGGAGTGTTAGTACAGGTGCCTCTGGCTCAGAGAGGCAAGGGGTACTATTCACCTCTGTTTCTAGTCCCGAAACCGAACGGGTCCTCGCGGCCAATTCTCAATCTGGAGTCCTTGAACAAACATGTGCGGGTCTCCAAGTTTTGTATGGAAACTCTGCGCTCTATTGTTCTGGCCATGGAGCCTGGGGACTATATGGTCTCCCTGGACATACAGGATGCCTACCTGAATATTCCTATTGCGGTATCTCATCAGCAGTACCTGCGGTTTGCGGTGGGCAACCTTCATTACCAATTTTGGGCGTTACCCTTTGGTTTGACGATGAGTTTTCACCAAAGTGATGGCGGTCATGACGGCTTCACTCCACCATCAAGGGGTCAGGATCCTACCGTACTTGGACGATTTGTTGATCCTGGCAAATTCCCCAGAACTTCTCCTGTGTCATCTCAATCTGACGGTCCAGTGCATGACGACACACGGGTGACTGATCAACTGGAAGAAATCCTCCCTGGTTCCTGCTCGGAGCATGTTTCACCTGGGAGCGTTATTGGACACTCACAACCAACGGGGGAAAGTCCTGAAGTTTCAGAGCAAGGGTGGTCATTCCGAGTTGTTCGCTCGCTAGCTGCTTTTAGCAGCATTGCAAACGCTAGGTCGCCGCTCTCTGGGAGTGTATCTTAGCTTAGCAGAATAGTGAACGAAAGAGTAGCAGAACTGCTAATAAATATTTTCTTGCAGCTTCTGAGTAGCTCCAGACCTACTCCTAGATTGCGATCAGCTCAGTCGTTTAGTTCCTGGTCTGACGTCACAAACACGCCCTGCGTTTGGCCAGCCACTCCACCGTTTCTCCAGACACTCCCGCGTTTTTCCCTGACACGCCTGCGTTTTTTAGCACAGTCCCGGAAAACGCTCAGTTACCACCCAGAAACGCCCCTTTCCTGTCAATCATTCACCGATCAGCAGTGCGACTGAAAAGCGCCGCACGAACACCAGCAAATCTACTAAGTTTTGTATTAAATAACTTAGCGCATGCGCTGTGCATACCATGCGCATGCGCATTTAGCAACAAATCGCAGCATAGCGAGAATCGGCAACGAGCGAATAACTCGGAATGACCCCCAAGATTCAATGCTTCCTATCTCGTCCGCAAGTGTCGATACATTCAGCAATGCAAGTGCTGGGTCTCATGGTGTCTGCTTTCAACATGGTGGAGTATGCTCAGTTCCACTCTCGCCCTCTGCAAAAGTTAATTCTGACCAAGTGGGACGGCCTGCCTCACCGGATCAGATCTCACATGATCTCATTGTCTCCGAAGGTCCACCTGTCACTGAGCTGGTGGCTGCAGGACCAACAATTGAGCAGGCGCCGTCCCTTCTGGATATCCGACTGGGTCCTACTGATGATGGATGCCAGTCTGAGAGGTTGGGGCGCGGTGTTGGAACAACACTCTCTTGAGGGTCGGTGGACCGAGGAAGAGTCTCAACTCCCGATAAATATTCTGGAACTATGGGCAGTGTTCAATGCGTTGACAATGGCCCGGCATCTGATACAGAACAGATCTGTTCAATACAATCAGACAACGCCACCACGGTGGCGTACATCATTCATCAAGGCGGCACTTGAAGACGCATGGCAATGAGGGAAGTATCACGGATTCTTCAGTGGGCAGAATGCTATCTGCCGGCCATATCCGCAGGGTTCATTCCGGGCATCCTAAACTGGGAAGCGGACTATCTCAGTCGTCAGGACGTACACGCAGGAGAGTGGAGCCTGCAGCCGGAGGTGTTTCAACTTCTCGTGGACACGTGGGGCCTTCCAGATGTGGATCTGATGGCATCTCGACACAATCACAATGTTCCGGTCTTCGGAGCAAGGACAAGGGATCCTCAAGCTGCGTTCGTGGACGCTCTGGCAATTCCATGGAATTTTCAGCTGCCCTATGTGTTCCCTCCGGTGTCACTCCTGCCCAGAGTAATACGGAAGTTCAAGCAAGAAGGAGGAAACCTGCTTCTGGTCACTCCGGCGTGGCCCAGACGGCATTGGTTCTCCGACCTACTGGGTCTCTCGTGGGATCGTCCTCTTCTACTTCCACAAAGACCAGACCTTCTCGTTCAGGACCCTTGTCTTTACCAGGATTTGGCCCGTGTGGCTTTGACGGCATGGCTCTTGAAGCTTCCGTCCTGAGGGTCAAGGGTTTTTCTGAGGCGGTCGTTCAAACTATGTTGAACGCCCGTAAGCTGGCTTCTGGTTGGATCTACCAAAGGGTCTGGAATGCTTACTTTACTTGGTGCGCGTCTCATAATCTTGACGTTTTCAAGTTTAGTACGGCCAAACTGTTGGCCTTTCTACAACAAGGCCTGGACTTAGGCCTGCGTCTGGCCTCCCTCAAGGTTCACATCTCTGCCTTGTCGGTTTGGTTTCAGAGAAAAATTGCTACCCTGCCTGATGTCCATACATTCACTCAGGGTGTGTTGCGGATTCAGCCTCCTTATGTGCCACCTGTGGCCCCTTGGGACTTGTCGGTGGTTTTGGAGGCCTTACAAGAGTCTCCATTCGAACCTCTTGCATCTGCTGACCTTAAGTGGCTTTCCCTTAAGGTTCTATTCTTGCTGGCGATTGCTTCAGCTAGAAGGGTCTCGGACTTGGGTGCTTTATCCTGTGAGTCCCCCTATTTGATTTTTCACCGTGACCGGGCGGTTCTTAGAACACGGACAGGTTATTTACCCAAGGTGGTGTCTTCCTTCCACCTTAACCAGGACATTGTGGTTCCGGCCTTTAATTCTCCTGAGTTGTCTACCAAAGAGCGATCTTTGGATGTGGTACGGGCTCTCCGTATCTACGTGAAGAGAACTTCCTCCGTTAGGAAGTCTGATTCTCTTTTTGTGTTGTTTGGTTTTCACAAACGTGGCTGGCCTGCTTCCAAGCAGACTCTGGCCAGATGGATTAGAATGGTGATTGCACATGCTTATGTACGGGCTGGTCTTCCAGCTCTTGCTACCATTAAGGCCCATTCTACTCGGTCGGTTGGACCTTCTTGGGCGGCCCACCGTGGTGCGACCCTTGAACAATTGTGCAAGGCGGCTACGTAGTCTTCCGGGAACACGTTTATTAGGTTCTATGCCTTCGATACCGCCGCTTCCCAGGATGCTTCCTTTGGACGCCGTGTTCTTGTGCCCGCTGCAGTGCGTCCCCTCCCATAAGGAAATTCCTTTACGACATCCCCGATGTTAATCCTTGATGGAGCCCAGTGTACCCCGCAGCAAAAAACGAGATTTACAGTAAGAACTTACCTTTGTTAAATCTCTTTCTGCGAGGTACACTGGGCTCCAAAGGCGCCCACCCTGACGCACTTAGCTTCTTTGGGTTGGTATTGGCATAGCCACTGACACCCTCTCCTGTGGTGAGTGTGTGGTGTACTTGGCTACAAGTGGTTGTCGTCTCTGGTACCTGCTGCTGCATTGGGCTGGTTAACGAAACTGAGCTCCCTGTGCATGGAGGCGGGGTTATAGAGGAGGCGGCGCTGTGCATCTTGGGAACAGTCAAAAGCTTTGAGCCTGTTGGTGCCTCGGATCAAGATCCTACTCTACACCCCAATGTTAATCCTTGTGGAGCCCAGTGTACCTCGCAGAAAGAGAATTAACAACGGTAAGTTCTTACCATAAATCTCGTTATATCTATGTGTGACTGAGTCTCTGAATCTGTATACGAAGTGGTACAATGTAGCATTCCACAGCATTTTTCCAATACAGGTTTTGTTCTGCTCCGTATACAGACTACGTCACACACAATAAACAAGTGTCATATAGCAAATGCATCAGCACAGTCTTCCCGTGCATCCTAATCACATAGCGACTAAGACGCATATTCTGCAAAAAAAAGATGCCCAACGTTATCAGAGTTGCATGGGACCTGGCGTCTCACTCACACTAGGCAACTCGCAATGAATGGCTTATTGAGGCTAGATGTAGATGGGGACACATCTGTAACATTCTCCATATTAAAGGGTAAGTAACTCAACCACAAGAGGCAATGGAGGTCATTCCGAGTTGTTCGCTCGCAAAGCGATTTTAGCAGAGTTGCTCACGCTAAGCCGCCGCCTACTGGGAGTGAATCTTAGCATCTTAAAAATGCGAACGATGTATTCGCAATATTGCGATTACACATCTCGTAGCAGTTTCTGAGTAGCTTCAGACTTACTCGGCATCTGCGATCAGTTCAGTGCTTGTCGTTCCTGGTTTGACGTCACAAACACTCCCAGCGTTCGCCCAGACACTCCTCCGTTTCTCCGGCCACTCCTGCGTTTTTTCCGGAAACGGTAGCGTTTTTTCCCACACGCCCATAAAACGGCCTGTTTCCGCCCAGTAACACCCATTTCCTGTCAATCACATTACGATCGCCAGAACGATGAAAAAGCCGTGAGTAAAATTACTAAGTGCATAGCAAATTTACTTGGCGCAGTCGCAGTGCGAACATTGCGCATGCGCATTAAGCGGAAAATCGCTGCGATGCGAAGATTTTTACAGAGCGAACAACTCGGAATGAGGGCCAATATACAGAGAAACACCTCATGGTTTAATCTTCTTCATGTTTTTTTTTTCAATTCAAAACCTTCAGTCCTATTGAGATGTCTCTGAAAGTACTTTGTATGTTTTAATATGTTCAGTCTACTACATATATTCAGATGTAATAGGAATAATAAGCATTAAAAAAATGGTTTTACTGAAAGATGTAAATGAAATCATATCAAAGCCTAATAACTTTTTGAACTGTTATTGTTAGAAAGCATTAAACATGGTTGATCAAGGTTTCTGATACAGAGCAATGTTTTGCAGTATTAATATAATGAGCAGGATTATTTTTTTCCCTGTCTGGGTCCTGTCTGAGAGAGCTTACATACTAGGGTAAACAGTTGGAGGGCGAAGAAGAGAAGGTCAACGGAGTAGAGAAGAGATTGAGATGGAGGGATGACATGGGGGGATCCAGGTTACCTCTGCAGAGGATGCTACTTAATGAGCCTGAGATTAGTGGTCAGGTTTCATAGAATAATGGGATTTATGTTTAGTTGGATATAAATGCTTTGTGTAGCTAGTTTTTTAGTAAAGACATTTTTATCACACTGGGCATAATGATGATAACCGGCGGCCACATCTGATTGGCTGAATGCATTGAAATCTCTCCAAATTATGCAAATTTTCTCATAATATTGTTGCTGCAGGATTAGATTGAAATGAGTGGTGGGTCTACATTATGTAAAACGTGTTTCCTATTCAGCTTGTAAAGTGGAAGGTGATTGATATGTTATTGTGCACTTACATGATCCCTCTGACTTTATCAATTACACTGTCTACCTATGTACTGTAATGTTTATGTATTGTGTATTGATTTCTTGAGAATTTCCTACAATCACTATCTCCATCTCTATCACTATTGAGAACTCAGCAATCATCCCTGCCCCACAAGCTCGCTGCCTAGGTGTCATTCTTGACTCTGAACTGTCCTTTTTTCCCCACATTCAATCGGTCTCAAAATCATGTTACATGCATCTAAGAAACATATCCAAAATATGACCATATGTTACACAAGACACAGCAGAAACTCTAATCCATGCTCTCATTATCTCCCGCATTGATTATTGTAATAGTCTCCTGACTGTTCTTCCCAAACATAGGCTCTCACAACTACAATCCATTTTGAATGCAGCTGCGAGGCTAATATTCCTCGCTAGACGTTCATCATCTGCAGATCTGCTCTGTCAGTCCCTCCATTGGTAACCGGTGTTCTACCGTATTAAATATAAAATACTTTCTCTAACGTCCTAGTGGATGCTGGGGACTCCGTCAGGACCATGGGGAATAGCGGCTCCGCAGGAGACTGGGCACAAAGTAAAAGCTTTAGGACTAGCTGGTGTGCACTGGCTCCTCCCCCCATGACCCTCCTCCAAGCCTCAGTTAAGATTTTGTGCCCGAATGAGAAGGGTGCAATCTAGGTGGCTCTCCTGAGCTGCTTAGAGTAAAAGTTTAAATAGGTTTTTTATTTTCAGTGAGACCTGCTGGCAACAGGCTCACTGCATCGAGGGACTAAGGGGAGAGAAACGAACTCACCTGCGTGCAGAGTGGATTGGGTTTCTTAGGCTACTGGACATTAGCTCCAGAGGGACGATCACAGGCCCAGCCATGGATGGGTCCCGGAGCCGCGCCGCCGGCCCCCTTACAGATGCTGAAGCAAGAAGAGGTCCATAAATCGGCGGCAGAAGACTTTCCTGTCTTCATAAGGTAGCGCACAGCACTGCAGCTGTGCGCCATTGCTCTCAGCACACTTCACACTCCGGTCACTGAGGGTGCAGGACGCTGGGGGGGGGGGCGTCCTGGGAAGCAATGAATTTACCTTAGTTGGCAAAAAATACATCACATATAGCTCCTGGGCTATATGGATGTATTTAACCCCTGCCAGTTTTCCAGAAAAAAGCGGGAGAAGAGCCCGCCGTGAAGGGGGCGGGGCCTATCTCCTCAGCACACAGCGCAATTTTTCCCACACAGCTCCGCTGGTAGGAAGGCTCCCAGAATCTCCCCTGCATCCTGCAACTACAGAAACAGGGTAAAAAAGAGAGGGGGGCACTTATTTGGCAAAATAACAGATATAAGCAGCTTTAAGGGATAGACACTTATTGTAAGGTTGTCCCTATACATATATAGCGCTCTGGTGTGTGCTGGCAAACTCTCCCTCTGTCTCCCCAAGGGGCTAAGTGGGTCCTGTCCTCTATCAGAGCATTCCCTGTGTGTGTGCTGGGTGTCGGTACGTGTGTGTCGACATGTATGAGGAGGAAAATGATGTGGAGGCGGAGCAGAGTGTCTGTAACAGTGATGTCACCCCCTAGGGGGTCGACACCTGAGTGGATGTACTGTTGAAAATTACGTGACAGTGTCAGCTCTATATATAAAAAAACAGTGGTTGACATGAGACAGCCGGCTACTCAGCTTGTGCCTGTCCAGACGTCTCATAGGCCGTCAGGCAGATGGCAGATACAGACGCCGACACGGATACTGACTCCTGTGTCGACGGTGAAGAGACAACCGTGATTTCCAGTAGGGCCACACGTTACATGATTGAGACAATGGAAAATGTTTTATACATTTCTGATAATACGAGTACCACCAAAAAAGGGGTATTATGTTCGGTGAGGGAAAAACTACCTGTAGTTTTCCTGAATCTGAGAAATAAAATGAGGTGTGTGATGATGCGTGGGTTTCCCCCCGATAACAATTAATAATTTCTTAAAAAGTATTGGCTGCATACCCTTTCCCGCCAGAGGTTAGGATGCATTGGGAAACACCCCCTAGGGGGGATAAGGCGCTCACACGCTTGTAAGAACAAGGGCTCTACCCTCTCATGAGATGGCCGCCCTTAAGGATCCTGCTGATAGAAAGCAGGAGGGTATCCAAAAAAAAAAGGTATTTACACACATACTGGTGTTATACTGCGACCAGCTATCGCCTCAGCCTGGAGGTGCAGTGCTGGGTTGGCATGGTCGGATTCCCTGACTGGAAATATTGATATCCTAGATAAGGATAGTATATTATTGCCTATAGAGCATTTAAAAGATGCATTTCTATATATGCATGATGCACAGCGGAATAATTGCCGACTGGCATCAAGTATAAGTGCGTTGTCCAATTCTACCAGTAAAATGGTCAGGTGATGCGGATTCCAAACGGCATTTGGTAGTATTGCCTTTGAAAGGGGACATTTGGGGTCGGTCTTTTAGACCTGGTGGCCACGGCAACAGCTGGGAAATCCACGTTTGTACCCCAGGTCGCCTCTCAAAATAAGACGCCGTATTATCAGGCGCAGTCCTTTGTTGGCAAGCGGACAAAAGGTTCCTCTTTTCTGCTCGTGACAGAGGGAGAGGAAAAAGGCTGCAGAGATCAGCCAGTTCCCAGGAACAGAAACCCTTTCCAGCCTCTGCCAAGCCCTCAGTATGACGCTAGGGCTTTACAAGCTCAGGCACGGTGGGGGCCCGTTCTCAATTAATTTCAGTGCGCAGTGGGCTCACTCGCAAGTAGACCCCTGGATCCTTCAGGTAATATCTCAGGGGTACATATTGGAATTCGAGACGTCTCCCCCTCGCCGTTTCCAAAAGTCGACTTTACCGACGTCTCCCTCTGACAGGGAGGCGGTTTTGGAAGCCATTCACAAGCTGTATTCCCAGCAGGTGATAATCAAGGTACCCCTCCTGCAACAGGGAATGGGGTATTATTCCACACTATTGTGGTACCGAAGCCAGACGGCTCGGTGAGACCGATTCTAAAATCTAAAATCTTTGAACACTTACATACAGAGGTTCAAATTCAAGATTGAGTCACTCAGAGCAGTGATTGCGAACCTGGAAGAAGGGGACTACATGATGTCTCGGGACATCAAGGATGCTTACCTTCATGTCAAAATTTACCCTTCTCACCAAGGGTACCTCAGGTTTATGGTACAGAACTGTCACTATCAGTTCAGACGCTGCCGTAGGGATGGTCCACGGCACCCCGGGTCTTTACCAAGGTAATGGCCGAAATGATGATATTCCTTCGAAGGAAGGGAATTTTAGTTATCCCTTACTTGGACGATTCCCTGATAAGGGTAAGATCCAGGGAACAGTTGGAGGTCGGTGTAGCACTATCTCAGGTAGTGTACGGCAGCACGATTGGATTCTCAATATTCCAAAATCGCAGCTGGTTCCGTCGACGTGTCTTCTGTTCCTAGGGATGATCCTGGACACAGTCCAGAAAAAGGTGTTTCTCCCGGAGGTGAAAGCCAGGGAGTTATCCGAGCTAGTCAGGAACCTCCTCAAACCGAGCCAAGTCTCAGTGCATCAATGCACAAGGGTTCTGGGTAAAATGGGGGCTTCCTACGAAGCAATCCCATTCGGCAGATTCCACGCAAGAACTTTCCAGTGGGACCTGCTTGACAAATGGTCCGGGTCGCATCTTCAGATGCATCAGCGGATAACCCTGTCACCAAGGACAAGGGTGTCCCTCCTGTGGTGGTTGCAGAGTGCTCATCTTCTAGAGGGCCGCAGATTCGGCATTCAGGACTGGGTCCTGGTAACCACGGATGCCAGCCTGCGAGGCTGGGGAGCAGTCACACAGGGAAGGAATATCCAGGACTTATGGTCAAGCCTGGAGACATCACTTCACATAAATATCCTGAAGCTAAGGGACATTTACAATGCTCTAAGCTTAGCAAGACCTCTGCTTCAAGGACAGCCGGTGTTGATCCAGTCGGACAACATCACGGCAGTCACCCACGTAAACAGACAGGGTGGCACAAGAAGCAGAAGGGCAATGACAGAAGCTGCAAGGATTCTTCGCTGGGCGGAAAATCATGGGATAGCACTGTCAGCAGTATTCATTCCGGGAGTGGACAACTGGGAAGCAGACTTCCTCAGCACGACCTCCACCCGGGGAGAGTGGGGACTTCACCCAGAAGTCTTCCACATGATTATAAACCGTTGGGAAAAACTCGACAGGTATTGCGCCAGGTCCAGGGACCCTCAGGCAATAGCTGTAGACGCTCTGGTAACACCGTGGGTGTACCAGTCAGGGTATGTGTTCCCTCCTCTGCCTCTCATACCCAAGGTACTGAGATTGATAAGATGGTGAGGAGTAAGCACTATATTCGTGGCTCCGGATTGGCCAAGAAGGACTTGGTAACCGGAACTTCAAGAGATGCTCACGGAGGATCCGTGGCCTCTACCTCTAAGAAGGGACCTGCTCCAGCAAGGACCCTGTCTGTTCCAAGACTTACCGCAGCTGCGTTTGACGGCATGGCGGTTGAACGCCGGATCCTGAAGGAAAAAGGGCATTCCGGATGAAGTCATCCCTATCCTGATCAAAGCCAGGAAGGATGTAACCGCAAAAACATTATCACCGCAATTGGCGAAAATATGTTGCGTGGTGCGAGGCCAGTAAGGCCCGACGGTGGAAATTCGACTGGGTCGATTCCTACATTTCCTGCAAACAGGAGTGTCTATGGGCCTGAAATTGGGGTCCATTAAGGTTCAAATTTCGGCCCTGTCAATTTTCTTCCAAAAAGAACTAGCTTCAGTCCCTGAAGTTCAGACGTTTGTAAAAGGGGTTCTGCATATACAGCCTCCTTTTGTGCCTCCAGTGGCACTTGGGATCTCAATGTAGTTTTTTGGGTTCCAAAAGTCACATTGGTTTGAACCACTTAAATCTGTGGAGTTAAAATATCTCACATGGAAAGTGGTCATGCTGTTGGCCATGGCTTGGGCCAGGCGCGTGTCAGAATTGGCGGCTTTATCCTGTAAAAGCCCTTATCTGATTTTCCATTCGGACAGGGCGGAATTGAGGACTCGTCCTCAATTTCTCCCTAAGGTGTTTTCAGCATTTCACTTAAACCAACCTATTGTGGTGCCTGCGGCTACTAGGGACTTGGAGGATTCCAAGTTGCTGGACGTAGTCAGGGCCCTGAAAATATATGTTTCCAGGACGGCTGGAGTCAGAAAATCTGACTCGCTGTTTATCCTGTATGCACCCAACAAGCTGGGTGCTCCTGCTTCTAAGCAGACGATTGCTCGTTGGATTTGTAGTACAATTCAGCTTGCACATTCTGTGGCAGGCCTGCCACAGCCAAAATCTGTAAAAGCCCATTCCACACGGAAAGTGGGCTCATCTTGGGCGGCTGCCCGAGGGGTCTCGGCTTTACAACTTTGCCGAGCAGCTACTTGGTCAGGGGCAAACACGTTTGCTAAATTCTACAAATTTGATACCCTGGCTGAGGAGGACCTGGAGTTCTCTCATTCGGTGCTGCAGAGTCATCCGCACTCTCCCGCCCGTTTGCGAGCTTTGGTATAATCCCCATGGTCCTGACGGAGTCCCCAGCATCCACTAGGACGTTAGAGAAAATAAGAATTTACTTACCGATAATTCTATTTCTCATAGTCCGTAGTGGATGCTGGGCGCCCATCCCAAGTGCGGATTGTCTGCATTACTTGTACATAGTTATTGTTACAAAAATCGGGTTATTGTTGTTGTGAGCCATCTTTTCAGAGGCTCCTTCTGTTATCATGCTGTTAACTGGGTTCAGATCACAAGTTGTACGGTGTGATTGGTGTGGCTGGTAATGAGTCTTACCCGGGATTCAAAATCCTTCCTTATTGTGTACGCTCGTCCGGGCACAGTATCCTAACTGAGGCTTGGAGGAGGGTCATGGGGGGAGGAGCCAGTGCACACCAGCTAGTCCTAAAGCTTTTACTTTGTGCCCAGTCTCCTGCGGAGCCGCTATTCCCCATGGTCCTGACGGAGTCCCCAGCATCCACTACGGACTATGAGAAATAGAATTATCGGTAAGTAAATTCTTATTTTTACTTATATACAAGGCTATTAACCAAAATGCACCAAAATACGTCTCTTCGCTCATCTCAAGATATCTTCCTAATTGACCTCTTTGCTCTGCACAAGATATGCGTCTCTCATTCACACGTATTACTTGTTCCCACTCAAAATTACAGGACTTTATCCGGGCTTCACCCACTCTATGGAATGCCCTCCCACGCACAATAACACTCACCTCTAGTCTCCAAACCTTTAAACGTTCCCTGAAAACTCACCTCATCAGACAAGCCTATCAAATTCCAGACCCACCCGCATAAACCTTCAATGCTTCCCTATCTAATTACATCCTCTCTGTACAGTACACATAAACCTCACATATTTTGTCTTTCTTTTTTCTCACACCCTCCTGACCCTTTGCCAAAATTGCTGGGTGATCATATCATACAACCCATTAAGAACCTAGCAATCTGGTGGACCATTATGCAATAGGTAGCATCTATCCTTGTGTATCAATGCCTATTTCCCTATAGATTGTTAGCTTGCGAGCAGGGCCTTCCTACCTCTATGTCTGTCTGTTTTTACCAAGTTTTGTTCTATTACTGTTGTTCTAATTGTAAAGGGCTACGGTATAGAGATGAGCGGGTTCGGTTTCTTTGAATCCGAACCCGCACGAACTTCACTTTTTTTTTCACGGGTCCGAGCGACTCGGATCTTCCCGCCTTGCTCGGTTAACCCGAGCGCGCCCGAACGTCATCATGACGCTGTCGGATTCTCGCGAGACTCGGATTCTATATAAGGAGCCGCGCGTCGCCGCCATTTTCACACGTGCATTGAGATTGATAGGGAGAGGACGTGGCTGGCGTCCTCTCCATTTAGATTAGATTTAGAAGAGAGAGAGAGAGAGAGAGAGATTGCTGTGATACTGTAGATTAGAAGAGAGTGCAGAGTGCAGACAGAGTTTAGTGACTGACGACCACAGTGACCAGTGACCACCAGAGACAGTGCAGTTGTTTGTTTTATTTAATATATCCGTTCTCTGCCTGAAAAAAACGATACACAGTCACACAGTGACTCAGTCTGTGTGCACTGCTCAGCCCAGTGTGCTGCACATCAATGTATTGTATATAAAGCTTATAATTGTGGGGGAGACTGGGGAGCACTGCAGGTTGTTATAGCAGGAGCCAGGAGTACATGATAAGTAATATTATATTAAAATTAAACAGTGCACACTTTTGCTGCAGGAGTGCCACTGCCAGTGTGACTAGTGGTGACCAGTGCCTGACCACCAGTATATTAGTAGTATTGTATACTATCTCTTTATCAACCAGTCTATATTAGCAGCAGACACAGTACAGTGCGGTAGTTCACGGCTGTGGCTACCTCTGTGTCGGCACTCGGCAGGCAGTCCGTCCATCCATAATTGTATTATATACCACCTAACCGTGGTTTTTTTTTTCTTTCTTTATACCGTCGTCATAGTCATACTAGTTGTTACGAGTATACTACTATCTCTTTATCAACCAGTGTACAGTGCGGTAGTTCACGGCTGTGGCTACCTCTGTGTCGGAACTCGGCAGGCAGTCCGTCCATCCATAATTGTATTATAATATATACCACCTAACCGTGGTTTTTTTTTCGTTCTTTATACCGTCGTCATACTAGTTGTTACGAGTATACTACTATCTCTTTATCAACCAGTGTACAGTGCGGTAGTTCACGGCTGTGGCTACCTCTGTGTCGGAACTCGGCAGGCAGTCCGTCCATCCATAATTGTATTATAATATATACCACCTAACCGTGGTTTTTTTTTCGTTCTTTATACCGTCGTCATACTAGTTGTTACGAGTATACTACTATCTCTTTATCAACCAGTGTACAGTGCGGTAGTTCACGGCTGTGGCTACCTCTGTGTCGGCACTCGGCAGGCAGTCCGTCCAACCATAATTGTATTATATACCACCTAACCGTGGTTTTTTTTTCATTCTTTATACCGTCGTCATACTAGTTGTTACGAGTATACTACTATCTCTTTATCAACCAGTGTACAGTGCGGTAGTTCACGGCTGTGGCTACCTCTGTGTCGGCACTCGGCAGGCAGTCCGTCCAACCATAATTGTATTATATACCACCTAACCGTGGTTTTTTTTTCATTCTTTATACCGTCGTCATACTAGTTGTTACGAGTATACTACTATCTCTTTATCAACCAGTGTACAGTGCGGTAGTTCACGGCTGTGGCTACCTCTGTGTCGGCACTCGGCAGCCCGTCCATAATTGTATATACCAGTGACCTAACCGTGGTTTTTTTTTCTTTCTTTATACATACATACTAGTTACGAGTATACTATCTCTTTATCAACCAGTCTATATATTAGCAGCAGACACAGTACAGTGCGGTAGTTCACGGCTGTGGCTACCTCTGTGTCGGCACTCGGCAGCCCGTCCATAATTGTATATACCACCTAACCGTGGTTTTTTTTTCTTTCTTTATACATACATACTAGTTACGAGTATACTATCTCTTTATCAACCAGTCTATATATTAGCAGCAGACACAGTACAGTGCGGTAGTTCACGGCTGTGGCTACCTCTGTGTCGGCACTCCGCAGCCCGTCCATAATTGTATATACCAGTGACCTAACCGTGGTTTTTTTTTCTTTCTTTATACATACATACTAGTTACGAGTATACTATCTCTTTATCAACCAGTCTATATATTAGCAGCAGACACAGTACAGTGCGGTAGTTCACGGCTGTGGCTACCTCTGTGTCGGCACTCGGCAGCCCGTCCATAATTGTATATACCAGTGACCTAACCGTGGTTTTTTTTTCTTTCTTTATACATACATACTAGTTACGAGTATACTATCTCTTTATCAACCAGTCTATATATTAGCAGCAGACACAGTACAGTGCGGTAGTTCACGGCTGTGGCTACCTCTGTGTCGGCACTCGGCAGCCCGTCCATAATTGTATATACCAGTGACCTAACCGTGGTTTTTTTTTCTTTCTTTATACATACATACTAGTTACGAGTATACTATCTCTTTATCAACCAGTCTATATATTAGCAGCAGACACAGTACAGTGCGGTAGTTCACGGCTGTGGCTACCTCTGTGTCGGCACTCGGCAGCCCGTCCATAATTGTATATACCAGTGACCTAACCGTGGTTTTTTTTTCTTTCTTTATACATACATACTAGTTACGAGTATACTATCTCTTTATCAACCAGTCTATATATTAGCAGCAGACACAGTACAGTGCGGTAGTTCACGGCTGTGGCTACCTCTGTGTCGGCACTCGGCAGCCCGTCCATAATTGTATACTAGTATCCAATCCATCCATCTGCATTGTTTACCTGAGGTGCCTTTTAGTTGTGCCTATTAAAATATGGAGAACAAAAATGTTGAGGTTCCAAAATTAGGGAAAGATCAAGATCCACTTCCACCTCGTGCTGAAGCTGCTGCCACTAGTCATGGCCGAGACGATGAAATGCCAGCAACGTCGTCTGCCAAGGCCGATGCCCAATGGCATAGTACAGAGCATGTCAAAACCAAAACACCAAATATCAGTAAAAAAAGGACTCCAAAACCTAAAATAAAATTGTCGGAGGAGAAGCGTAAACTTGCCAATATGCCATTTACCACACGGAGTGGCAAGGAACGGCTGAGGCCCTGGCCTATGTTCATGGCTAGTGGTTCAGCTTCACATGAGGATGGAAGCACTCAGCCTCTCGCTAGAAAACTGAAAAGACTCAAGCTGGCAAAAGCACCGCAAAGAACTGTGCGTTCTTTGAAATCCCAAATCCACAAGGAGAGTCCAATTGTGTCGGTTGCGATGCCTGACCTTCCCAACACTGGACGTGAAGAGCATGCGCCTTCCACCATTTGCACGCCCCCTGCAAGTGCTGGAAGGAGCACCCGCAGTCCAGTTCCTGATAGTCAGATTGAAGATGTCAGTGTTGAAGTACACCAGGATGAGGAGGATATGGGTGTTGCTGGCGCTGGGGAGGAAATTGACCAGGAGGATTCTGATGGTGAGGTGGTTTGTTTAAGTCAGGCACCCGGGGAGACACCTGTTGTCCGTGGGAGGAATATGGCCGTTGACATGCCAGGTGAAAATACCAAAAAAATCAGCTCTTCGGTGTGGAGGTATTTCACCAGAAATGCGGACAACAGGTGTCAAGCCGTGTGTTCCCTTTGTCAAGCTGTAATAAGTAGGGGTAAGGACGTTAACCACCTCGGAACATCCTCCCTTATACGTCACCTGCAGCGCATTCATAATAAGTCAGTGACAAGTTCAAAAACTTTGGGTGACAGCGGAAGCAGTCCACTGACCAGTAAATCCCTTCCTCTTGTAACCAAGCTCACGCAAACCACCCCACCAACTCCCTCAGTGTCAATTTCCTCCTTCCCCAGGAATGCCAATAGTCCTGCAGGCCATGTCACTGGCAAGTCTGACGAGTCCTCTCCTGCCTGGGATTCCTCCGATGCATCCTTGCGTGTAACGCCTACTGCTGCTGGCGCTGCTGTTGTTGCCGCTGGGAGTCGATGGTCATCCCAGAGGGGAAGTCGTAAGCCCACTTGTACTACTTCCAGTAAGCAATTGACTGTTCAACAGTCCTTTGCGAGGAAGATGAAATATCACAGCAGTCATCCTACTGCAAAGCGGATAACTGAGTCCTTGACAACTATGTTGGTGTTAGACGTGCGTCCGGTATCCGCCGTTAGTTCACAGGGAACTAGACAATTTATTGAGGCAGTGTGCCCCCGTTACCAAATACCATCTAGGTTCCACTTCTCTAGGCAGGCGATACCTAGAATGTACACGGACGTCAGAAAAAGACTCACCAGTCTCCTAAAAAATGCAGTTGTACCCAATGTCCACTTAACCACGGACATGTGGACAAGTGGAGCAGGGCAGGGTCAGGACTATATGACTGTGACAGCCCACTGGGTAGATGTATGGACTCCCGCCGCAAGAACAGCAGCGGCGGCACCAGTAGCAGCATCTCGCAAACGCCAACTCTTTCCTAGGCAGGCTACGCTTTGTATCACCGCTTTCCAGAATACGCACACAGCTGAAAACCTCTTACGGCAACTGAGGAAGATCATCGCGGAATGGCTTACCCCAATTGGACTCTCCTGTGGATTTGTGGCATCGGACAACGCCAGCAATATTGTGTGTGCATTAAATATGGGCAAATTCCAGCACGTCCCATGTTTTGCACATACCTTGAATTTGGTGGTGCAGAATTTTTTAAAAAACGACAGGGGCGTGCAAGAGATGCTGTCGGTGGCCAGAAAAATTGCGGGACACTTTCGGCGTACAGGCACCACGTACAGAAGACTGAAGCACCACCAAAAACTACTGAACCTGCCCTGCCATCATCTGAAGCAAGAAGTGGTAACGAGGTGGAATTCAACCCTCTATATGCTTCAGAGGTTGGAGGAGCAGCAAAAGGCCATTCAAGCCTATACAATTGAGCACGATATAGGAGATGGAATGCACCTGTCTCAAGTGCAGTGGAGAATGATTTCAACGTTGTGCAAGGTTCTGATGCCCTTTGAACTTGCCACACGTGAAGTCAGTTCAGACACTGCCAGCCTGAGTCAGGTCATTCCCCTCATCAGGCTTTTGCAGAAGAAGCTGGAGGCATTGAAGAAGGAGCTAAAAGGGAGCGATTCCGCTAGGCATGTGGGACTTGTGGATGCAGCCCTTAATTCGCTTAACAAGGATTCACGGGTGGTCAATCTGTTGAAATCAGAGCACTACATTTTGGCCACCGTGCTCGATCCTAGATTTAAAGCCTACCTTGGATCTCTCTTTCCGGCAGACACAGGTCTGCTGGGGTTGAAAGACCTGCTGGTGACAAAATTGTCAAGTCAAGCGGAACGCGACCTGTCAACATCTCCTCCTTCACATTCTCCCGCAACTGGGGGTGCGAGGAAAAGGCTCAGAATTCCGAGCCCACCCGCTGGCGGTGATGCAGGGCAGTCTGGAGCGACTGCTGATGCTGACATCTGGTCCGGACTGAAGGACCTGACAACGATTACGGACATGTCGTCTACTGTCACTGCATATGATTCTCTCAACATTGATAGAATGGTGGAGGATTATATGAGTGACCGCATCCAAGTAGGCACGTCACACAGTCCGTACTTATACTGGCAGGAAAAAGAGGCAATTTGGAGGCCCTTGCACAAACTGGCTTTATTCTACCTAAGTTGCCCTCCCACAAGTGTGTACTCCGAAAGAGTGTTTAGTGCCGCCGCTCACCTTGTCAGCAATCGGCGTACGAGGTTACATCCAGAAAATGTGGAGAAGATGATGTTCATTAAAATGAATTATAATCAATTCCTCCGCGGAGACATTGACCAGCAGCAATTGCCTCCACAAAGTACACAGGGAGCTGAGATGGTGGATTCCAGTGGGGACGAATTGATAATCTGTGAGGAGGGGGATGTACACGGTGATATATCGGAGGGTGAAGATGAGGTGGACATCTTGCCTCTGTAGAGCCAGTTTGTGCAAGGAGAGATTAATTGCTTCTTTTTTGGGGGGGGTCCAAACCAACCCGTCATATCAGTCACAGTCGTGTGGCAGACCCTGTCACTGAAATGATGGGTTGGTTAAAGTGTGCATGTCCTGTTTTGTTTATACAACATAAGGGTGGGTGGGAGGGCCCAAGGATAATTCCATCTTGCACCTCTTTTTTCTTTTCTTTTTCTTTGCATCATGTGCTGATTGGGGAGGGTTTTTTGGAAGGGACATCCTGCGTGACACTGCAGTGCCACTCCTAAATGGGCCCGGTGTTTGTGTCGGCCACTAGGGTCGCTAATCTTACTCACACAGTCAGCTACCTCATTGCGCCTCTTTTTTTCTTTGCGTCATGTGCTGTTTGGGGAGGGTTTTTTGGAAGGGACATCCTGCGTGACACTGCAGTGCCACTCCTAGATGGGCCCGGTGTTTGTGTCGGCCACTAGGGTCGCTAATCTTACTCACACAGCTACCTCATTGCGCCTCTTTTTTTCTTTGCGTCATGTGCTGTTTGGGGAGGTTTTTTTGGAAGGGACATCCTGCGTGACACTGCAGTGCCACTCCTAGATGGGCCCGGTGTTTGTGTCGGCCACTAGGGTCGCTAATCTTACTCACACAGTCAGCTACCTCATTGCGCCTCTTTTTTTCTTTGCGTCATGTGCTGTTTGGGGAGGGTTTTTTGGAAGGGCCATCCTGCGTGACACTGCAGTGCCACTCCTAGATGGGCCCGGTGTTTGTGTCGGCCACTAGGGTCGCTAATCTTACTCACACAGTCAGCTACCTCATTGCGCCTCTTTTTTTCTTTGCGTCATGTGCTGTTTGGGGAGGGTTTTTTGGAAGGGCCATCCTGCGTGACACTGCAGTGCCACTCCTAGATGGGCCCGGTGTTTGTGTCGGCCACTAGGGTCGCTAATCTTACTCACACAGCTACCTCATTGCGCCTCTTTTTTTCTTTGCGTCATGTGCTGTTTGGGGAGGGTTTTTTGGAAGGGACATCCTGCGTGACACTGCAGTGCCACTCCTAGATGGGCCCGGTGTTTGTGTCGGCCACTAGGGTCGCTTATCTTACTCACACAGCGACCTCGGTGCAAATTTTAGGACTAAAAATAATATTGTGAGGTGTGAGGTATTCAGAATAGACTGAAAATGAGTGTAAATTATGGTTTTTGAGGTTAATAATACTTTGGGATCAAAATGACCCCCAAATTCTATGATTTAAGCTGTTTTTTAGTGTTTTTGGAAAAAAACACCCGAATCCAAAACACACCCGAATCCGACAAAAATAATTCGGTGAGGTTTTGCCAAAACGCGTTCGAACCCAAAACACGGCCGCGGAACCGAACCCAAAACCAAAACACAAAACCCGAAAAATTTCAGGCGCTCATCTCTACTACGGTATATGCTGCACTATATAAGAAACTGTTAATAAAATAAATAAATCATTCTGAAGCCTTCCTGTCATATTCCAGGTGCATTTACTCCTGTTGTCTGTAGGTGTGCTGAGGCCGACTTTGTATCTTCAGTTGGCTGCATGTCACATTTACACTTCAATCTGCAGGGGTAGCAAAATTATTTTTCTTTGACTTTCCATGATGAATAGGGTACATCAAATCAATCTCCTTTGTACTTCTTTCTATTAGTCACATTACCCATTAAGATAACCTTCCTGTCTTAAAACCAAACCAATTTTTACATTCATTTTTTCTTTTTCATCCACTAGGGGTCACTGGAGTATTCTTGGGATATGGACGGCTTCCACAGGAAGTAGGCACTGAATAAATTAATTTTGGAACTATACCTCCCCTCCATATCCCTGAGTACCTCAGTGTTTTTTCTGTGCTCGACACAGTTAGTAGGCTTGTGGCTTTGCTGCCACAGAGGTCCACATTTCATTGGATTTTTTTCTAAGTTTTTCTTTTTTCAACGATTTACCACATCCCTTCCCCCCTTCCAATAGGCGTGGGTCCGGGATAAGTGAAGGCTGCTTTAGCAGCTGTGGGTGTCGGACCTCTCTAAAAAGAGCTCCCTCACTACCACCTGCAGGACTAAAACCTGCAGTAAAGGCTGGACGGAACTTACAGAGAAGCCCCGTCATAGCCCTCACCACAGGGTCCAGGTATGTTGAACGGGGCGGTCAGCTCACGCTGCCGCCCCACTGTGATACTGTCTGTGTGTGTGTGTGTGTGTGTGTGGCCCAGGCCCTCGATGCGCTTCGGGCTCCCTCTCCACCGTAGCCCGGCTCCGTGTAGAGAGAACGGTATACAGAGCATGGGGGGACACACAAATGAGAGTCAAAAGGCAGGTTTCTTAGCCTAGTAAGTAACTTTGCTGCCACAGTGATGTTCCCTGCACACAGAAATGTCAGGGTCACTGGATAAAATCTCATGATTCAACTCTTATTGATAAGGGAATACAGCAGCGCTGCATATGTATTACAAAAGGCTATGAAGTCTTTGTTAAAACAAGATTAACCATGTTTCCTGTTGTATTTCCAGAATTTCCTGTGTTACATCTCTCCTCCATTGAAGGCGCAGGGGTGTTAAGGGGAATTTGGGAGCAGGCATATGGCTGGCGTGCACTGCACTTAGCCAGATATATATTTATAGAGACACCTTAGTGCTATTTACTGAGTCGTGCAAGTTGTCTGTCTTTGTTTTTGTTTTGAGTATTATCTGTCTGCATGAGTAAGACACCAGCAATTACTAATAAGCAGTTTCCCTGCCATGTCTAAAACATGGATATACATAATTGTTTATATCATAACTGTTTATAATGATATTATCCTAAAGACTGCAAATCTGAATCAGGGTTGTGGCAGCCAAATACTGGCTTTGTTCATTTGTTGTAAAGTAAGATATGTTATAACAATTGGTCAGCACATGGTGCTTATAAAACAGTATCTGTGGAGCCGTGTGAGTTCACTCACCTGCAGCAGCTTTGGCTTAATTCACTTGGCCACACCACACTGGATACGCCCAATCTCATCTGATTTTGGAAGCTAAGCAGTGTTGGGCCTGATTAGCCACCTGGGAGTACAAGGTGCTGTAGGTATTTTTATTCTACAGCCACACCACACTGGATACGCCCAAACTCATCTGAGCTTGGAAGCTAAGCAGGGTTGCATACTGTTTTGACATCTGGGGGAAACTGGTGATCCAACTAGATTGCATACTAATACATGCTGGTTTAAACTGTTAAAAAATAGCTCAGTTTGGCCTTACACTATCAATATAAACCTACCATAGGTTTTACAGTCAGGATAGCTCTCCAGAGCGCGCTCCCGGCGCCGGCCACTAGAAGGGCCCATTAACTAAGCTGTGGTCAAGCAGCAGTCATCTCAGGTTTTAAGCCTGTGCGAGGTCACATTTAGTTTCAGACTTGTAAAAATGTGTTATACCTGTGTATCAGGGAGACTCTGTAGCCTACTGGTTAGGCTTCCCGCCAACAGTGTAGATGCTGCTTGCAGGGTCATTGGTTCGAATCCTGGGTTCAACTACTGTCTATACACCAGATAGTGTTAACAGTCTCAGTACATAATTGGCCATGGGTTTCCTCAGTGAGTACATTGGAAATGCTTCCATATGGCTTAGCTTACATGTGTTTGTGGATGATGGTTGTATCCTCAATTGGATGTTGCACTGTGTTTGATATTATTATAAAAAAATGTATGTGTGTGTGTATATATGTATATATGTATGTGTATATATATATATATATATATATATATATATATATAATATGCTGACATTAAAAGTCTATTTTGCAGTAAGCAAGAATAATTGGTCAGCACTCAGTGCTTATTAACACTATCTGTTGAGCACTGCAAAACATGGCCACACCGCAGCAGCTTTGCTTATTGTTTTTACAGGTGGCTCTGTAGCCAAGTGGTTAGGCTTTCCAGCCACAGTGAACATTGTGTTTGCATGGACACTGGTTCAGATCCTGGTTTAACAGGTGTTTAAAAAAAAAAAAAAAAATCCATGGTAGGACAATTTTTTCTTTTAATGTTACTTCCTGGTTCTTTCTCGGAAGTTGCTGCCCTACAACACTTAGACTCTGGAGGAGCGGGGTGTTGTTAGGAGTTTAATTTATTAATTGTTTTTGTACAGCATGACTCTACAGGAAGATTCACTATTGCTGGTAACCACATGCACGGTAATGCAGGTTTATACACACGTTACTTCCGTGGTGTACTTACTGGTTGGAGTACATGATCTCTTGCACTTACATGTGCAGCAGAGTACTGCAATGAAAGCATGCTGGGCCCATAACCCAGAGGTAGGCAGATTGAAACTATCCTCTGCTATATGCATTTATGCATAATCAAACAAGCAGCTTCGCTGCAAAGTCGGTCACACAGTGTGTCGGACAAATACGAATCTGGACCAGTGGCGCAATGTATAACGCATCTGACTATGCATAACAAGATTGTAGGTTCGTCTCCTACCTGGCTCGTTTAAGTTGCCGTGATCGTATAGTGGTTAGTACTCTGCGTAAAGACTGCACAGACAGTTTCAGTTACATTGTTGCGGTCGATTTGCCGCCAGCCCTCATAGCACCAGGCCAGTACGTCAGGTTCTCAGCGAAGGCTGAACAATTTCCAATCAGAGACAATTGCATTTATTGGGTGTTTTACTACATATCGGAGTATACCCTACACAGCAGTAGGGCTGTTGCTTCGCCCTGCTTTGGTAAGGGTTTGAGGTAACAAGGCTGTAGTGGCAGGGCATTCCAGTTCAGGTTTGCCCTAAATAAAGACCACCTTACACTTCTTGCTGCCTACAGCTTCTTTGGACGTTGGCAGTTGGTTCTTGCGTTTTCAGCTTCCTAACAGGCGGAGTCGGATTCCAAACGAGATAGATCGCAGACCAAGTGGGGAGGAAAATCTGATTTCCTACCATTGTCTACGCGAATTCCTGAATGAGTCCGTCTCAACGACTTCAATTCCTAGGTATGATTCTCAATACGGTAAATCAAAGAATTTACATACCCGAACAGAAAGTACAGGTCATTCGTCATCTGGTACAATTAGTGCTCAAGCCACGCACAGTCTCGGTTCACTTGTGCATTCGCCTATTAGACAATGGTGGCGGCTTTCGAAGCGCTTCAGTTCGGAGGACTTCACTCACGTCCTTTTCAATTGGATGTGTTCGCACAGTGGTCGGGCTCGCATCTGCAGATTTACTGCAGAAGTGAGGTTGTCTCCAAGGGCCAGAGAGTCTCTACTCTGGTGGCTCAAAGTACAGAATCTAACCGCAGGAAACGGTTCGGTGCCTGGAATTGGATAATTCTCACGGCGGACGCAAGTCTCAGAGGTTGGGGAGCTGTAGTTCAAAATTATCAGCTCCAGGGTCTCTGGGCGGATCACGAAAGATTGCTGTCTATAAATGTCCTGGAACTCCGGGCAATTTACAATGCGCTACTACAAGCAGTGCACAGGCTGCAGGCTCAGGCTGTTCAGGTGCAGTCAGACAATGCGACAGCAGTCGCATACATCAACAAACAAGGAGGAACGAAAAACCGTATGGCAATGCGGGAGGTACAGATGTGTCCACGTGCATCTTTGCTGTGTCCCGTCATGTATGGCACGGTTTTGCATGCTATATACTCAGAGATTTAGTCATGTCTTGTGGTTTTTTTCTTAATTTGCTGCCTTAATATGTTACTTTATACATATTCTTTTATGGCAAACAAAATTTTTAAAATTCATCCACTCACTTCTCATGAAAAACAGTTTAGCTGTGTTTTGCATGTTGTGCCAAATTTGTAAAAAAAAAAAAGCAAAGATGTAAGCAGTCACATCTGTAGCTTGAATCCTCTATTGGGCCGAGTATCACCAAATGATATTGTCGGCAGTAGTCATTCCGGGAGTGGACAACTGGGAGGCGGATTATCTCAGCCGTCTGAATTTTCATCCAGGAGAATGGGCATTAAATCCAGAAGTATTTCACATGCTGGTCCAGAAGTGGAGTTACCCGCAGGTGGACCTGATGGCATCTCGCCACAATCATCAAACGCCCTAGGTCGTGTCCAGAACGAGAGATCCAAAGGCAGTGGCGGTGGATGCTCTCACAATCGCGTGACCATACAGTCTCGCGTATCTATTTCCACCGTTTCCGCTGCTCCCTCTGTGGCTAAAACGGATCAAAGGAGAGTCCGTCACAGTTATACTAGTGGCGCCTCTTTGGCCTCGGAGAGCTTGGTTCTCGGATCTCCGCGGTCTACTCGCAGTCGGTCTTTGGCCGCTCCCACTACGTTCTGACCTGTTACAGCAGAGTCCGTTCCTTTTACCCGATTTAGCGCGGCCGCGTTTGACTGGGTGGCTGTTGAGACAGCCCTCTTAAGAAGAGAGGGCATTCCAGAATCGGGTATTCCAACCATGTTACGAGCTAGGAAGCCGGTTACGGCAGCTCATTATTAAAGAATTTGGCGTGCCTAGGTTAGATAGAGGTCTGAGTTTATCCACACTAAAAGTGCGGATATCGGCGTTGTCCATTTATTTTCATAGTAGATTGGCCCTATTGCCGTCGGTTCACACCTTTTATGCAGGGTGTCCTCAGAGTTCAGCCTCCATTCACTCTACCTACTGCGCCATAAGACTTGAATCTGGTTTTTAGATTTGTTAGTCTTTTTATTATGAACCCTTACAACAAGTGGATATTAAATTTCTCACTTGGGAAAATAATGTTTCTTTTAGCCTTAGCGTCAGCAAGGCGTGTTTCAGATTGGGTGCTTTGTCGTGCAAACCACCGTATTTAGTGTTTCATGATGACAGAGCGGAATTCCGAGCGAATTCTGCTTTTATACCAAAGGTTGTGTCATCTTTTCACATCAATCAACCAATAGTAGTTCCTATGTTAACAGGAGACTCTGGTAGGTTGGATGTGGTACGCGCATTACGCATTTATGTATCCCGAACGTCGACCGTTCGTAAGACGGATACGTTGTTTGCTCTCTATGATGCTGCCAAGATGGGTTGGCCAGCTTCTAGGCAGACCTTATCCAGTTGGATTAAAGTGACCATACGTCAGACTTACCTTCATGCTAGGTTACAGCCGCCTGCATCGATAACAGCTCATTCCACACGAGCTGTGGGAACATCATGGTCAGCGAGTCGTGGAGCTTCTACGACACAGCTTTGCCGGGCGGCTACATGGTCATCGGTGCACACGTTTGTGCGCCTCTACAAGTTTGATACGTTTGCGGCATCAGCATCTAGCTTTGGCCGCCTAGTGTTACAGGTGCCAAACAGCTCTCCCGCCCGCGGGAGAAACTTTGGTACGTCCCAAGAGTACTCCAGTGACCCCTAGTGGATGAAAAAGAAAATAGGATTTTGGTACTTACCAGGTAAATCCTTTTCTTTGAATCCATAGGGGGCACTGGACGCCCACCCAGAGCAGTTTACCTGGTTTGGGGTAGGTTCAGTAGATCTTATGGTAACACACTTTCACCGACTGGTTCAGATTAACAAGTTATGGTGTCAACTGTTTAGTTCTCAGTAATGTTGGGTCAACTTTATTGTTGTCCGTTATGTTATATGTAATGCTCCATTGTCAACCTCTCTATCGCTCCTGTTCGGCTCAGTAAAAAACACTGAGGTACTCAGGGATATGGAGGGGAGGTATAGTTCCAAAATTAATTTATTCAGTGCCTACTTCCTGTGGAAGCCGTCCATATCCCAAGAGTACTCCAGTGCCCCCTATGGATTCAAAGAAAAGGATTTACCTGGTAAGTACCAAAGTCCTATTTTTTCTGTCCAGATCACTCTCTTTTTAACTCTAATTGTCAGTTTAGGTCAGAAGGTTGATCTATATCTGTAACCATTTGCCTTTAATTATCAGTTCATGCAAGGCAGTATAACCATGTATATTCAATTACAGGAAATAGAAACATCTTAATTATACCAAATTATTACAGGTATTTACTAAAGGTCCCCACACCCTAAATCGATTGTAGGGGCGATGTGCACGATTTTGATATATCCGATCGATATATATCAGTAGTAAAAGTGCAAATCATTTGCATTTCACTAACAATAATGATGCACGATCCCGCAGGTCGTTTGATGTCTCTTTAGATCTTCCCTGCTGCAAGGAAGATCTGAAGCTATCCCGCGGTCCATTAACAAACATCGGTGTCAGCCGTACATGCAGCTCAAATTGGACTCATCGTCTAAAGCTGCATTCTCCGTCCGGCCGCGGTACGAAGTCACTGTGCGATATCGTTAGTGATATCGCACATTGTGTATGCCCACCGTCGGGCGGCCCAACCCAGGAGGGTAAACACTAGGCAGTGTCGCTCACCGAGAACATCGCCTAGTGTGTACCCACCTTTAAGATCTATCTTATGATCTTATGTGTTTGCACAAAATCATTTGACCAGGACTGCTGGGAAACTGCCGGGGACTTCACGGGAGTTGTTGTAGTGTGTGGGCACCTTTAGATTCAGCTGTAGCCAAAAACAGACAGATAACCTGCCAACAGGTGACTTACTTATGGTAACTGTAAGCTTTTAGACAGTACAGTGGCTTGCCTTCATGGTTGGTAACATCTGAATTATTATATAATAATAAGCTTTCATGGTAACATCTGAATATATTATATAATAAGCTTTCATCTGAAACTAGAGTAAATAATAATAATATTATTAATATGTAATTTTTATTATGTTATTGAATACGTAACATAGTATCTAAGGTTGAAAAAAGACAATTGTCCATCGAGTTCAACCTATTTGTGGTCTCCTATGCACGATTATTTTGTATAACATTTTGACTGAAGTTGATGACTGCCGTTACGTTTTACTCCTCTTTTTTATAATAACCATAGTGCGTGACTATGCCCCGTAACCCTGGATATCCTTATCCATTAGGAATTTATCTAACCCATTCTTAAAGGTGTTGACTGAGTCGGCCATTACAACTCCCTCAGGCAGGGAATTCCAAACACGTATCGTCCTTAATGTAAAAAAGCCTTTACGCCGTATTGTGCGGAATCACCTCTCCTCTAACCTGAGCGAGTGTCCACGAATTCTCTATGTTGATCTAACCAAAAACAGGTCCTGCGCAGGTCCTTTATATTGTCTCCTTATATATTTGTAAATGTTGATCATGTCCCCTCTTAATCTCCTCTTTTCCAGTGTAAACATGCCTAGTCTTGCAAGCCTTTCCTCGTATTCCAGCGTCTCCATACCCTTAATTAGTTTGGTCGCCCGCCTTTGAACCTTTTCTAGCTCCAGGATATCCTTTTTGTAGTAAGGTGCCCAGAATTGTACACAGTATTCAAGGTGTGGCCTCACAAGTGATTTATATAACGGGAGTATAATACTCTCGTCCCTAGCATCAATTCCCCATTTTATGCATGCTAATATTTTATTAGCCTTCTTTGCTGCAGTCCTACTTTGGGTACTACTGCTTAGTTTGCTATCTATGAGGACACCTAAGTCCTTTTCCAGTACAGAATCCCCTAATTTTACCCCATTTAGTAGGTAGGTGTTATTTGTGTTCTTGTTACCACAGTGCATTACCTTACACTTGTCTGTATTGAAGCGCATTCTCCATTTCGCTGCCCAAGCTTCTAATTTAACTAAGTCGTTCTGAAGCGACTCAGCATCCCCCTCCGCATTTATAACTTTACACAACTTGGTATCATCTGCAAAAATTTACACCATGCTCTCTAGACCTTCTGTTAGGTTGTTAATGAAAATATTGAATAATAGCGGTCCTAGTACTGAACCTTGCGGCACACCACTTAGCACTTCAGTCCAAGTTGAAAAAGATCCATTAACCACAACGCGCTGCACCCTATTATCTAACCAGTTTTTGACCCAAGTGCATATTGTGCTTCCTAGCCCTGATTCTTGTAGCTTGTAGATAAGTATCATGTGTGGTACAGTGTCGAATGCTTTGGCAAAATCTAAAGAGCTTACATCCACCTCTTTACCCTGATCTAGGTTTGCGCTTACTGTTTCATAAAAGCCAAGTAAGTTGGTTTGACAGGATCTGTCCTTCATAAACCCATGTTGATTCATTTTAATGACATTATTGACTTCAAGGAACTTCTGAATACTATCTCTTAGAATACCTTCCAATACTTTCCCCACTATAGATGTAAGACTAACTGGTCTATAATTACCTGGTTCAGCTTT
This sequence comes from Pseudophryne corroboree, assembly GCF_028390025.1. NCBI lineage: Eukaryota > Metazoa > Chordata > Amphibia > Anura > Myobatrachidae > Pseudophryne > Pseudophryne corroboree. Next base: position 776,713,774 of record NC_086447.1, on the reverse strand, counting down.
ACTTCCGTTTTTGAATATAGTCACTACTTCCGCTATACGTCAGTCTTTGGGAACCATACCTGATATTACTGAATCCTTAAAGATCAAAAATAGCGGTTTTGCAAGTTCAGAGTGAAGCTCCATTAGAACCCTTGGGTGAATACCATCGGGACCTGGTGACTTATTAATCTTTAAATGTTTTAATCGGTCACAGACTACTTCCTCGCTTAGATAAGTACCGATCAGTGGGATATTCTCATTATTGAGATTATGTGTTAGTCCCTGAATTGGGTCCTCTCTAGTAAATACTGTTGAAAAAAACTAATTTAGTGTGTCCGCTATGTCATTATAATTTTTGCTTAAGACTCCCAACTTATCTTTTAAAGGGCCTATACGCTCCTTCTTTAATCTCTTGCTATTAATGTATTTAAATAATTTTTTGGGATTCGCTTTGCTTTCCTTTGCTACTAGTTTTTCAGTTTCTACTTTAGCCACTCTTATTTCCTTTTTGCAAATTTTGTTACATTCCTTATAGTGCTGAAATGACTCTGCTTCCCCGTCAGATTTGTATATTTTAAATGCTCGCCTTTTCTTGCCCATAAGTTCCTTTATCTTTTTGTTAAGCCACATCGGTTTATGATTTTTATTCCTTTTTTTGCTGCTCATAGGAATAAATTTGAGTGTATTTTTAGCTAGCAGGAATTTTAGTACCTCCCATTACTCCGTAGTATTTTTTCCTAAAAACAAACCTTCCCTCTCAATATCCCTGAAAAATACCCTCATCTTTTCAAAATTCGCTTTGCTAAAGTTTAGAGTCTTAGTTGAGCCAGTATAGGGCTGTTTATGAAAACTGATATTGAATGTGACCATATTGTGGTCGCTGTTTCCTATGGGTTCCCTACTATAATACCTGATACCAAATCCCCATTGTTTGTTAATACCAGGTCTATGATTGCATTGTACCTTGTTGGTTCCTCAATTAGTTGAACTAAAGCCCAGTACCTACGGGCTGATCAAGGAGAGATGTGTGCTGAGCGAACCGCTCAGCACACATCTCTCCTGCCGCTCAGCACAGCGCGATCTGTGCTGAGCGTGTGGGGGGAGACGGGGGGGGGGGGGGCGCTCACTTCACCCAGCGGGTGAAGTAAGTGACCCGCTAGATTGGCCTGCATGCAGGCCAATCTAGCAGCAGCGATAGCGATGTGCGGGGCCGCGCATCGCTATCGCTGAGGGGGCTACACACGGAGCGATCATGCTGATATTCTAAGCAATCTAGTCAGATTGCTTAGAATATCGCTCCGTGAGTACCCCCTTAAGTAGTTTTTATTAAATGTGTTTAAAAACATTGCCCCTAGCAGTATCACATGAATCGTTTTTCCAGTTTATCTCTGGATAGTTAAAATCTTCCATCACTACTACGTCTCCTACTCCTGCTCTTTCAATTTGCTTTAGTAACAATTCCTCATCAGGTACGTTGATACCAGGCGGCCTATAGCATACACCCAATACAGGTTGAGTATCCCTTATCCAAAATGCTTGGGACCAGAGGTATTTTGGATATCGGATTTTTCCGTATTTTGGAATAATTGCATACCATAATGAGAAATCATGGCAATGGGACCTAAATCTAAGCACAGAATGCATTTATGTTTTATATGCACCTTATACACACAGCCTGAAGGTAATTTTAGCCAATATTTTTTATAACTTTGTGCATTAAACAAAGTGTGTCTACATTCACACAATTCATTTATGTTTCATATACACCTTATACACACAGCCTGAAGGTCATTTAATACAATATTTTTAATAACTTTGAGTATTAAACAAAGTTTGTGTACATTGAGCCATCAAAAAACAAAATCTCACTCTCACTCAAAAAAGTCCGTATTTCGGAATATTCCGTATTTCGGATATTTGGATATGGGATACTCAACCTGTACTAACTTTTTTATTCCTTTTTCACCGCATGCAATTTCTACCCATAATGTCTCAACAGTGTCTACAGTCCCCTCCTGAATATCTTCCCGTATATCAGGTTTTAAAATCGGCTTTACGTAAAGACACACCCCTCCACCCTTTTTATTTAGTCTGTCTCTCCTAAACAGTGTATAGCCCTCTAGATTGACTGTCCAATCATGAGATTCGTACCACCAAGTTTCAGTAATTCCTATAATATCATACTGTTTGCTTGCTGCAAGTATTTTTAGTTCGCCCTTTTTACCATTACGTATTATCAGAATTGTTAAAGATATGGGGTGATGCCATTACCATGCCTGCTATCTTCATTTGCTGTTTCTAGATAAGCTTGCTAAATACCCACGCGTAAACCACACCAACGTCCGTCCTTTCACCACATTAAGTAGCATCCAACTCTCACAGAACTCTGTATTATTGCTGCTGTATCTTTCTGTATAATAGCTACAGTATCTTTCTGTATAATAGCTACAGTATCTTTCTGTATATATGCTACTGTATCTTTCTGTATAATAGCTACTGTATCTTTCTGTATAATAGCTATAGTATCTGCCTAATAGCTACTGTGTCTCTCTGTATAATAGCTACAGTATATTTCTGTATAATAGCTGCAGTATCTTTGTGTATAACAGCTACAGTGTCTTGGCAGTATAAAAAAAAAACAACCACAATGCAAAAATATATGCAAGATAGTACAGTATTTTTTTAATATTTTTAGTACAGGTTGAGTATCCCTTATCCAAAATGCTTGGGACCAGAAGTATTTTGGATATCAGGTTTTTCCGTATTTTGGAATAATTGCATACCATAATGAGATATCATGGTGATGGGACCCAGGTCTTAGAACAGAATGCATTTATGTTTCATATACACCTTATACACACAGCCTAAAGGTAATTTTAGCCAATATTTTTAATAACTTTGTGCATTAAACAAAGTGTTTGTACATTAACACAATTAATTTATGTTTCATATACACCTTATGCACACAGCCTGAAGGTCATTTAATACAATATTTTTAATAACTTTGTGTATTAAACAAAGTTTTTGTACATTGAGTCATCAGAAAACCAAGGTTTCACTATCTCACTCTCACTCAAAAAATTCCGTATTTCGGAATATTCCGTATTTCGGAATATTTGGATATGGGATACTCAACCTGTAAGAGAATCTTACACACAGAATGTGTTCATTCAGCATACATGTAGGTACAGTATTTGCCTTTTCCATATTATCCCTATCAGATACAATGTACTCCCATAGAACTACTGTGCACAGTACAACATCAGTGACTTTAGCATTTCTGACTACAACTTGAAATGTTTTAAAAGTGGTCAAGCAACCAGAAAATTCAAAATTGGACCACTTGAGATAGGCTATCCCTTCACCAGTATCCAATTCCCATTTCTACTTCAATAATGTGTATAAAAGGCTTGACAAAGTTAAGAGTAGGGGTACATAAAGAAAAGAAAAGGAGGGGGGATGACAAATAATTCAGGGACTCCAATTTTTATTTAATTGTACTAGTGTGATTTTTTTTGTATAATCCAATATTAATTTTGAGCGAAAATTGGTAGTGCTTTGACTTAAATCTCATTAAGAGACTGGGTATTATGTGCATAAATATTTCAACATCATAAATAATTTAAAAATAAGTTTCCCCAATATTACTTTGCACATTGTATATTGTTTTACAAATTTGTTTATTTACATATGTCATATTAAAATTGTTTAACAACTAGAGTTAATACAAAGTTGAGTAGAGAGGCTGTGATGGGGTAGGTGTTGGTAGAATGTGATTGGTTGATTCTGCTGACCAATCATAAGCCAGCAATATCTGCCTCATAACCCTTGTTCAAGATTTTTTTCCCAGGCGCCACCTGGGGTTGTAGCTGTAGTCATGAATCGACAAATGTTTAAAAAATTATTAATTATAGTATAATGTGTACAATTTTAAAAAAATGTCTTTACTTTGATCATGTACAGCACGGTATCACCAAATTTTAAAAACCTAATGGCAGCTTCCCATTAGCCACAATATTTGTTGGTATACAGTGCTAATCTATAACATATGTGACCAGATGCCTCATACCTGGGATTTAAAAGCAAGTATTTTTTAACTTTTGTTCCACATTAATATAAATATGAGATTTTATTGAAGGTTTTGTATTTTAAAGCATCTCGGGGTCAGCGTATATAGAGAGATGGATTTACCAGTTACAGTTAAAAACCTTAAAGAATTACATACACAGCTTCATACCTTCCAAAAGTCGGTGATGAAGAAATGAAAATGTATTATCACACCAAGAACTTCTTATTATGTAGCTTATCCCTTTCATTCAATTAAAATCAGCAGGTATTGTCTGTCTCTGATACTGATAAAATTGCAACTCTACTTCACCTATACGATGGTCTTCGATTTGGAAGCAGAGATGATTTAATCCCTTTTTGTCACCCTCTGAAAACTTCCGGACAGTCAACATGTTGTTAATGCCCTCAACTGACAGATTTGTTTTTATTTCCATTTTAAAATCTAACGGTATATAGAGACATAAATCAGATCCCTTACATAAAAAGCACCTTCTGTACGTGGAATTAAATAAAAGTCTGGTTTTGATGAACAAGTAAAAATTAGAGACTTGGGACCCGTTTCCAATTCGCGGGTGGGACCCGGCATTGGCGATGTGAAAGGCGCATTAGCCTCTACCACCTCTGATGGGAGGCTGTTTTGCTGATCAACTTTTAAGCACCGCCTTGTCAGGTAATGGGTCCTGTCCAGTACTACAGTACTATGCTAATCTGATTTTATGTGCTGCTGTCCACCCACAGCTTTAAGATTCTCAAATACTGGGGGTCAGCATGGAAGCAGAGCATCTGTACACTCATTAAGTCGATAACAGAAAGGTAACAGCTCCACAAGGCTTCCCTCAAACTTTTGACTAGGTAAGGCCTCAGTGGGTAGGAGGTCGCACTGCCAATGTATACGTAAGATACTGTCACGAACCGGTCTCTCACCTTTGCGGGTTCTGGGGTTCATCCGTTGCCAGTGCGGTTGCTCGCGGTGCTGTGCGCCCGTGTGGGGACACGGCGTGATCAATGGCACAGGTAATGCAGAGTCTGGGAACTGTGAGTGCGGGGACCAAATGGCCTAAGGCACTGCGGTGTGTCTGCTGTATAGGAGGTGGCCATGTTGGAGACCAAATAGCTAATACTGAGCACTTGTGAAAACACCTGTGGGCAGGTGTAAGCCAATCCCGTGCTTGTGCTGCCTTTAAGTAGGCTGGGATTATGTTACTCTGGGCCAGTGCTTTGTTGTATCAACGCTGTGCTCTAGCTCTGAGCTCTCTCCGTGCATTCCTGTGTGATTCCCGTGGTCCAGATATCGCCTCCGTTCCCAGAGGTCCGTCTGCAGCCTTCACTGCTGAAAGATCCACCGGCTCTCCGCTGTGCTGTCAGTTAATTGCACTCCTATTGGAAATAGTTGGATTCCCAGTGTCCTGCATGAGGTTACCTTGTCAGTCTGCCTATCATTCAAAGTCTGGAGGATTCTGTTTCTCTCAGCTGTTCGTTTGTTCAACTCTGCATTTAACCCATTCATCACCTTGTCTTCTACTACAGTTTCACAGTGATCTCCGGAACCCGCAAGTAACCCAATTCAGTACTTTTTATTTGCTATGTTGTCATTACAAGGATAATTCATCACAGTTTCTCAGTTAACCCTCAAAACTCCATTGCAAATTCTTACAGTTAATTCACCATGTCTGCATTAACCAGTTAAACACAATCTGCAGTTCAGCATCAAAGCTTGTTTATATTTGGACAATTCAACATTTATTCTTCAGCTTGTTTTTGCATATGTTTCCATGAACATTTCTTTTATTTATTTTTGAGTTTTCTCTTGCATATTATTTCTGCCATTCTTGCAATATTTCAGTATAATGATGATTAACAACTAGTCATTTAACTCCTTACTGAATTGTTATTTAATAAATATATGAAGCGGAACTTTCTTCGTCCTCCCTGCTTTCTTCATACCCCAGCACCTACACCTGTGGTTGGTTCCGGGTTAACGGATTCACAAAAACACCCGGGCCTGACAGATACGTACAGACATGTTGACAGAGATGCCGTTAGCTCCTGCACGCTGACCAGCTTTAATGAAATAACCTCTTGGCGGAGCTTGTAGAAACACTACTACTTTGGAGGTGAGCACACTTGCTGGTAATTTGATATGCTGTATGACACTTGTCTATCTACAGTATGTGCTACTTAGGAGCAGATTTAACAACAAGTGATATTCTTGATATCACTCCTTACGAATGCTAAATGGTGCTCCAGCCAATCAGCTGCTGTCATGTGTTTGAAAAATGTCAGGAGCTGATTGCCTGGAGCACCATTTAACATACATAACACAACAAAAATATCACTCGTTGTTACATCTGCCCCTAAGTCTGTATACAAAACACAGTGGAACTTGACATGTAAAAAAGCCATGGCTACTGCATTGTATCACTTCGTATACAGATTCAGAGACCCAGTCACACATAGATACAGTAAAACAAGTGTTGCATATCAAATTAATCAGCATAGTCTCGTGGTGCGTCCTAGCCACATTGCATTGCGACTTAGAAGCATTTTCGGCAAAAAGATACCTGACGCTAGCAGAGTCTCGCAGGACCTGGCGCGACAAGAAGAACTGGCGCAATTGCAGCAATGATATATGAGGACACATCTGTACATACTCTTTTAAGTCCAAACAAATCCGTAATGTTTCTTTGAAATTAGGATTTCTTATAATTAAACTTGCCAGTAACTTTCCATAAAGTTTTGCTCCATAGAGAAACTGTCACAAGGCCAAACATGGGAGCGAGTCCTGGTGGAATGCTAACGATAAAGCAAACTGCAACAATACTTATTAATAAATAATAGCCCTTAATAATTTAGAATTAAAATGTATCTGTACTGTTACATTTTAATCCTAAATTATTAAAATAGATGTTTTATTTATACTCCATAAATGGTGGTAAGAACTCTGTCACTGACCACACACTATCAGCACTAACAAACGTTACAGATTAGCTGACAGTTTAGGGGGCACTAAAACGAACAAAAAAAAATGGAAATCTTCTTTTACAGAAATAATGTGATTCTGCAGCTTTTGCGCTTTGTTTCTTTATCAGCCAGCCAGAGTTTATTGCCCTTGTTAAGGGGGGTACACACGTAGCGATGTGTACTTCAACTCTAGTCAGTCTCACTAGATTGCTTAGAAAAGAAGCACACATCACTCCGTGTGTATGCACAATAACGATGTGCGGCCCTGCTTGCTGCTATCGCTGACTCTGGATTGGCCACAATCTAGTCAAATCGCTCACTTCACCGCTCTGTGAAGTGAATGAGTGTGTCGTCCCCCCCCACTCAGCAAACATCGCGCTGTGTGCTGAGTGGGGGGAGAGATGTGTGCTCAGCGTTCTGCGATAGATCGCTCAGCACACATCTCCCTGTGTGTACCCCCCCCTTAGCTCATAGGCGTCCATGCATCTGCAAGGAATTGTGGCAATTTTATATTCTCATTCTCCCAAAGTCTAGCTCAGGGGGTGGGTGAAATCCAATACGTTGGAAATCCCTGAGTCACAGGTTCTAACCAAAAAATTATCGGAATGGGTGAGTCAGGAATTTTTAACATGTTGAATTTTTACGATTCCCCGTCAGATCGCCAATCATCAGTGTCCGCTGACCGGTATCCACAGAAAAGGCAATTAGCGTGTAGATGTATGAGCTCCTTTAGTTGCAACCTAAACCTACTGCCAGGTTTAAACTAGAGATGAGCGGGTTCGGTTCTCCAAGATCCGAACTTCACCCATTTTACACGGTTCCGAGGCAGCCTCGGATCTTCCCGCCTTGCTCGGTTAACCCGAACGAGGCCGAACGTCATCATCCCGCTGTCGGATTCTCGCGAGATTCGTATTCTATATAAAGAGCCGCACGTCGTCGCCATTTTCACTCGTGCATTGGAGATTGAACGGAGAGGACGTGGCTGCGTTCTCTCCCTGAAAAGCTCCGTAATCTGTGCTCAGTGTGCTGCAAATATCTGTGCTCAGTGTGCTGAAAATATCTACGTTCTCTTCCTGTAAACGCTCCATATCTGTGCTCAGTGTGCTGCAAATATCTGTGCTCAGTGTGCTTTATTGTGGGGACTGGGGACCACCAGTATATAATTATACTTATAGTAGTACAGTACAGTAGGCCATTGCTGTATCTTGCAGCTCTGTGTCACTGCAAGTATCCATTCCATATCTGTGCAGCATTATTGTGAGCAGTATATATAGTATTACAGTGCAGCATTTTGGTGACCAACAGTATATAGTTGTGTACAGTAGGCCATTGCTGTATCTTGCAGCTCTGTGTCACTGCAAGTATCCATTCCATATCTGTGCAGCATTTTTGTGAGCAGTATATATAGTATTACAGTGCAGCATTTTGGTGACCAACAGTCAGGGCTGTTTCTAGCTAATTTGGCTCCCAGTGCGAGATTTAAAAATGCGCCCCCCCATGACATAAAAAAAATGTGCCCCCCCCCCCACACCTAGATAAAAAAAAACACTTGCGCGCGCGCACCGGCAAGGGGGCGTGACCTCATTTAAATGGGTGTGGCCTCATTTAAATGGGCATGGCCTCGTCTGAAAAGACTACCTCACAATCCAGTTTTTGACCCTGCTCCAACAGATCATGACCACCACAGGAAAAAAAAATTCTACCATATTAAGCCCCACACAGTAATGCCCCCTGCACCATATTATGCCACACACCGCAATGCCCTTGATACATTAAATCCCCACACTACGGCAGGCAAGAGTCCCCATTTCACACATTACGGCAGGTGTCCCCATTTTACACATTGAGAGAGAGAGAGAGAGAGAATCCTTACAGAGGCGATTACTGCTCTTCGGCCCGCCTCACCAGTCGCTCCTCTCGCCGGCCTTTCCCTCTTCCTAACTTGGATCCCCATCTGTACTCCGCTCGGAGGTGGGGGGGGGAGTTTCGCGGAGTGACGGGGTTGCGTTACTCAGGGAGAAATAGGAGGGGGAAGCAGGGAGCCACAGTTAGTGCCGCGGCGGGCGCCCAGTGCGGTTGCACTGCTCGCCTGCCCCAAGAAACGGCCCTGCCAACAGTATATAGTTGTGTACAGTATGCCATTGCTGTATCTTGCAGCTCTGTGTCACTGCAAGTATCCATTCCATATCTGTGCTGCATTTTTGTGAGCAGTATATATAGTATTACAGTGCAGCATTTTGGTGACCCAACAGTATATAGTTGTGTACAGTAGGCCATTGCTGTATCTTGCAGCTCTGTGTCACTGCAAGTATCCATTCCATATCTGTGCAGCATTTTTGTGAGCAGTATATATAGTATTACAGTGCAGCATTTTGGTGACCCAACAGTATATAGTTCTGTACAGTAGGCCATTGCTGTATCTTGCAGCTCTGTGTCACTGCAAGTATCCATTCCATATCTGTGCTGCATTATTGTGAGCAGTATATAGTAGGACAGTGCAGCATTTTGGTGACCAGCAGTATACATATATAGTACAATACAGTAGGCCATTGCTGTATCTTGTAGCTCTGTGTCACTTCTAGTATCCTGATCATTGCTCAATATCTGCTGCATTGTTGTGACCAGTATGTATACTGTACTGTGCGATGTGTGTTATACACCTGGTGATTATACATCCTGTAATCTGTACTGAGCGATGTGTGAGTTACAACTGGGGATTATACACCCTATATTATTATTATTATTATTATCCTTTATTTATATGGCGCCACAAGGGTTCTGCAGCGCCCAATTACAGAGTACATAAATAATCAAACAGGAAAACAGAAACTTACAGTTGATGACAGTATAGGACAAGTACAGCGTAAATACACATAGTTACATCAGCAGATGACACTGGAATAAGTATCAGGTGGCAGAAGACTGCTGGATGTGGTACAGTTGAAGATTATTAAAGTAAGACAAAGTATAAGCACATGAGGGAAGAGGGCCCTGCTCGTGAGACCTTACAATCTACAGGGGAGGGGTAGACAGACATGGGTGACACAGATGGGGTACATAGAGAACGTGGAACAGAGGGTTAGGATGAGATTTGGCCGAGTTTGGTGAAGAAGTGGGCCCCCAGAAGGCACAAGTCAATACTTAACATTGCAACATTTTACTGGGCTATGCAGGAGAAAATTTAAAATAGGGGGGGGGGAGAGAAAAAGAATCGATAACTTCTACCGCTTTCAAAAAGGTCAATGGAAGCTGAAATAATGGACAGCTACCTCATGGAAGCCAGATACAGTATACCAAACAGTACTTAGCAGAGTTAGGAATGAGTGCTTATGAAATACAGTAACATTTTGTCATAATGTTTCAGAAACTGCATGGCTGGTCTCTTGCACTCTTTTGCTCTAATACACCACCTGCTTTAGGATTTATATTCAAAAACATTATGTCTCCATAATCCCAAAAACGTTAGTCTTCTTGGAAAGTGGTTTGTTCCTTTGTAAGGGAAAGAGAACAAATGTTCTCAAACAACTGTTTCTCAATTTCTTTTTCCTCTGGGAAGGATTGTGGATTCGCAGGAATATCTGAGCATTTCTGTAATCAGAAAGCAGCGACTTTCTACAAATGTTTACGAATAATTCCAGTGATTTTGTCATTTTCTTCCAGTGATTTGGACCAATAATACCATTGATTAGAACGAATAATTCCAGTGATTTTGTAATTTTCTTCCAGTGATTTGGACCAATAATACCATTGATTAGAACGAATAATTCCAGTGATTTTGTCATTTTCTTCCAGTGATTTGGACCAATAATACCATTGATTAGAACGAATAATTCCAGTGATTTTGTCATTTTCTTCCAGTGATTTGGACCAATAATACCATTGATTAGAATGAATAATTCCTATGATATTGAGGTGTTTGTGTCGCTTAGCTTAGCCGTCCAGCGACCACAGTGCACCTATTTTTCTCTTTTCTTTGCATCATGTGCTGTTTGGGGCCAATTTTTTGAAGTGCCATCCTGTCTGACACTGCAGTGCCACTCCTAGATGGGCCAGGTGTTTGTGCCGCCCTCTTGGGTCGCTTTGCTTAGTCATCCAGCGACCTCGGTGCAAATCTTAGGACTAAAAATAGTATTGTGAGGTGTGAGGTGTTCAGAATAGACTGGAAATGAGTGGAAATTGTGGTTATTGAAGTTAATAATACTATAGGATCAAAATGACCCCCAAATTCTATGATTTAAGCTGTTTTTGAGGGTGTTTTGGAAAAAAAAACACCCAAATCCAAAACACACCCGAATCCGACAAAAAATTTTCAGGGATGTTTTGCCAAAACGTGTCCGAATCCAAAACACGGCCGCGGAACCGAATCCAAAACCAAAACACAAAACCTGAAAAATTTCCGGTGCACATCTCTAGTTTAAACTGTATCCTGTGCAGCAAACAAATGCACATGTAGCTTTTTTATGTACAGTAAGCCAATATATGTTTTTTTCTATAATTAAAAAATCAAGTCTAGTCACAGAAGTGATGCATTACAGGCTTCAGTTCTATACGTCTAATAATACTGTATGTACCCCAATGTTCTCTTTTATTTCTTTGCAGCTGATTGTTACATTAGGAGGGAAGTGTTTCTCTGACTTTGCAGGTTGTGAGTTGGGGAATGCTTGCAGACTTGTCATTGTGTGGAATGGTTGGGTCATAAGCATGGGTGAATCCATTGATATCACACACAGTAGATATACTGCTGGATTCTCAGCTTTTTATCTATTTATTTTATTGATTACCTGTTTCTTATATTGCGCCGCAAATTCCGTTGCACTTTACAGTTGGAAACAGCAGTGATAAAACAAAACTGGGTAATAACAGACAGTAATAGAGGCAGGAGGGTCTTGCTCGCAAGCTTACAATCTATAGGGAAATAGGCATTGATACACAAGAATAGGTGTTATCTATTGCACAGTGGTCAACCAGATTGCAAAAGTTCTTGGTGGGCTGTTTGATATTGTGATATATTATGATATCATCATGATGTTTGACCTGTGTCAGATCCTGTTACAACACTGCCCATTGTGGGAGGAGATTGATCTGTCCAATGATGCGGGTAGGCAATATTTTACTTTATTATTAGAGTTGCAGTGCTTGGTTCATTGTTTTATATTTTACCACAATAAATAATAACATGGTACAGGGCAGTATTTCCTATAGACTCCTATATTCAGCAGCATTGTGGGCCTGATTCTCATTTGTACGCAATGCCGATATTTATGCAGTTGAGCGATTATCAGCTGACTGCGCATGCATCTTAGCCACAATGCACAAACTATCGACTGAATTGTGACCAAATGCGCCTACACTTGCAGTGAGGATTTATTCCCAAGTGATTGACAGACTTGGGCTGTTTTGCGAGAGATACTGGGTAGTTGCAGCAAAAGCGCAGGCGTATCTCAACCTGTTACAGGGTGTATCAGCCTACAGCTGCAATCATGCATGCAGAAAAATTGTCACCAGTGTCTTGGTTCCAGTGGCCATTCTGTGAGACCATAGACTCACTCAGTGAGCCAATGTTCCCCGCATCTGCATCGATGCTGCGAATGTCTATGCAGTTGCAGAGATTTTGTGATGGTCCATTAGGTGTGTCTGACCATTTCTGGGCGGCTGCTCCACTTGTGATGTTTTGCATGTCCATATCCTAAAAATCGCAACTGCGTAGGCATTAGTGTGCAAATCAGAATCAGGCCCTGTGTACGGGATGTAGTTAGGAGACCGGCGATTGGGATACCGGCGGTCAGCATACCGACGCCAGGATCCCGTCCGCCAAAATGGCGTCGGGGGTCGAGTGCTTTTCCCACAACACCCATAGAGTGGGAATAGAAACTGTGGCGAGCACAGCTAGCCACCGAGCCCACAGCATGGCGAGTGCAGCGAGCCCGCAAGGGGCTTTGTTGCGCTCGCCCCTCTGCCAGCCTTCTGGTGCCTGGGATCCCGGCATCAGTATGCTGAACGCCAGGATCCCGGCCGCTGGTAAAGCATACCCAACGCCTGTGTATGGATTCTGGGTAGGCAGATGCTGGAGTCCGGTTGTTGCTTCAATTGCACCAGATAGTAGACTTTGGGCCTAATTCAGTAAGGATCACAGAAGCGATCCTTACTACATTTTCCCCGTCGGTCTAGAACTGTGCATGCGCAGGACCCATTCTGAGCATGTGCAAAACGGGTCCTGCAACGTCTCTGCAAGATTGACAGGCAATGGCGTTTGTGGGGAGGGACAGGGGAGTGTGTGGCCAAGGGAGTGGCGAGGCCAAGGACTGCGATGGTCACAGATGCAATGTGATCGCAAATTCGGGAAGGCGGTAGTATGCACCTCCTCCTGCGTTTGCATTGCAAAGGCAGCAGCTTTGCAATTGCAATCCTTACTGAATTAGGCCCTCTATCAGCCTGGAGAGTAGAGGAAATGTCAAAAAACCCTCTGTGACAAATGAGCAGATGTGAAAATGGTTTATCTGGATTAAAACACCTTGAAAATCATTGTTTAAACATTTGCAAATGACAGACTTTCCTGTCAATAGGTGTTTGAAAGAATGATTAATTATTATGAATAGTACTAGAACAAAAGACTGTGCAAACATCTGGTAAAAAATGACATAGCCAAGGAAAATGCAGGGAGCTCAGAGGCACCACTCTTCTCAACCCAAATCAGTGGTGTGGTCACAGGTGCATCATGCTTTGTGGATGTATGTAGTGCGTGCCAGCAGCATCATGTCATTTATTTTAAATCTTTATTTATAATTTTTACAAAATGAAGTATGACATTATAAGAAAATAGCATAGTGGCAGGCAATCTGCAAAAATGCTGACTTAAGATAGTGTCTGAGAGTGCAAAAATATCAAAATGAAACAGATAGCAACAGGCCTTTATCGAAGACTCAAGTAAGTGTATACATCAGATTAACAAAGCCAAATCACTAAGTAAAAGAAAAGGAGAAGAGAGAGGGGGAAGAAGGAATGGGGGGAACCTAGAGGTGGAGAACCACTGATGAAGCAACATAGTGAAGGTGCTAGAGAGTAACACTGGAAACAAGTTGAACAACAGGAAGAACTAGGTGATATTAGAACAAATGGTCGGTCAGTCCAGAAGAAGAGGCAGAGCAAAGAAGGTAATTTATGGAATGAATGCCATAGACCCCCAAACCTGTAGGAACGCAGGCAATCTGCTGTTTATGTATGCTGTAATCTTTTCCATTGCAGCCAGATACCACAGCATGCCAGGAGGAACTTGCAGATGGTTCCAGTAGGTAGCGAACAAGCATCTAACTGAATTAATGATCTGATTTCTATGCAACCTAGTGGAGACCGACTGCAAGCTATAATAATCTGTAAGCATTTTCCTCTACTAGTGTGGAAATAGAAGCATTGGAGACTCTGGGGTATATTTACTAAGTTGTTTTTTTTTTTTATAGACGTGGATATGTTGCCCATAGCAACCAATCAGATTCTAGCATTTTCTAAAAACAGCTAGATAAATGTTAAGTGGAATCTAATTGGTTGCTATGGGCAACATCTCCACTTCTAAAAAAACCCCTCACACTTCAAATATAGCCCTTTGTCCCTAATGGTGGACCATGTGCCTTTATCAGGAAGGGCTTAGATCAGTTTCCCACTGGAGCTCATAATCTGGGAATAGGGACTGTTTAAATGATAGTGAACATTATAAAGCATAGAGATAATTCCCTTAGTCAGGGGTCTATGGTAGCAAAGGGATTTAAGGAAGGTTAATATACGGAGGGTAAATGAGAAAGCTAAAGAGCTGACAAAGTGTCTCAACTGAAGAATCTGTATGTTATGTAAAAGGATTCACCTACAGGAACTCAAACCTAGACTGAATATCGGGAAAGGGCATGCTCAAGGTCCAAACTACGACATTCACTACCAAACTGTACTGTTCTTGTGCAAACGAATGTCTCTATCATGTCATTTTTTCTGGGGGTATTATTTTACTGATCATTAATGGCAGACTAGCAACATGCTGCTTGGGGTGACATTACTTCTATGGCAACTTTTACTTTTCTTACATGTGCGCTTCTTTCTAATTCTTTTCTTCCTGGATATACGGCGATATCTCACGGATGCTCTATGAGCAGGCGTTGGTGTAAGGACCACTCAGTGCACATCTCTGTGCCTGGAGTATATTATACTTAGATATGTTATTACTACTGTCTAGCCCAGTCCTGATCACATGAACCCTCTCAGCTTTTCTTGACCATGTCTGGGTTTATTTCCTGACACTATAAAATGTATGTACTTATGTATATTCCATGTGAATGAGCAAGCCCAATGGGACCATCTCATTTGTATAATATGAAATTGAAGACCTATTAGATGCTGTTTTTAGTAATTTTGCAATTATAGCAACTATGGAGCTGATGCAGAGTTTCAATGCAAGTCCGTTTGCAGAGTGTATCTTTGTGTTGTCCTACTGTGTATTCGGAGAGTCATTCCGAGTTGATCGTAGCCCTGCCAAATTTGGCAGGGCTACGATCATGTCCATAGACATGCGAGGGGACGCCCAGCACAGGGCTATCCCACCCCAGGGCTATCCCACCCCGCATGTCAGTGCCTTCGCTCCCCGGCCCGCAGCTGCTGTGTGTGACGTCACGCAGCCGCTTCGGCCCGCATTGGCCGGACCGCGCCCACGAAGCGGCGGCCAAATGCCGCCGATTCGTCCCCCTGCCCAGCGACCGCCTCTGCCTGTCAATAAGGCAGAGGCGATCGTACAGCAGCGACGGCCTTTGGCCGTCTGGCATGCGCCGGCACATGCGCAGTTCTGACCCGATCGCACCGCTGTGATAAACTGCATGAATTACCCCCCAAGTGTATAAAACTACAGGCAATGCAGTAGTACCCACCTCATTCGCTGCTTTACTTGCAACTGAAGGGGCATAACGGGAGTATGGCTGCTCTCATGTAAGCTAAGTTCAAGAGAGCCTGTCGATGAAAGTGCGGGCAAGCTGAGTTATACCTATGTGTAATACACCTGAGTTCAGGCTGACCTTTTGCACCATCAATAGGGCTGGTGCAAGTGCGTGTTGATATTGATGACAGCTGTGAAACAAAGTGGGTGAATAGGTTCAGTATGGACGCAGAAATGTATAAAACTCATCATATCAGCAAATACACGTATTTATTTCCATGCACGCAGCCTGTGAACAATTATGGACAACTTGTGTTCAACCCGGCATCGGCCCCTGTGTTCTGTCTTTGTACCTAGGTGCAGTATGTTGGTGAGCATAATTGAATTATATTTTGGTTCCATGTGTGGTACCGGGATGCTCATTCTCCCGCGCCATCTGTTCCGTTTGGAAACCGGCGTCTCACATGCAGCTCAGCACAGATGCCCAGCTACAGACGTTCATTCTTGTTCTCCTGCTGAAGTCACATTCATCACAATATTCTCTTCTGTTTAAATATGAAATATTAATGAGCAGTACCTCGATGAAAGCGGCTTAGCATATTGAAACAACTTAAATAAAATTTGTCTCTGCATACATACAGCGAAGATGAAAAGGACAATATCACACTAAAATGTGGTGCTTTATAGTACAGCAGGTCTTTCTCTATCCATATGTTACATCATATATCCATCAGTGTATTTACAGTAAGAGAAGCCAAAACCGTTTAATTGATCTTTATTAACCTAATGAGATATGAGGCTTGGAAATTATTATTGTGATTGATTACTGTATACTATAGTATTGCTTGATTTGATATCAGAGTAACTCATCATAACACAAAGTAATAAGCTGTAAACTCAGAAGACAAACAAATGTCAGATGCAATTATGAATCCCTAGTGGAATCTGCAAACTATTGTACAATAACTGTGGAAGGTAAATTGGAGGACCCGCTATGTATACCTGTGGATTGGTTGTGTCATTGTCTTTTAACCATTTTAGAACTCTACTATCCTTTATGATGAGACCATATTTCACATTTTGGGACATTGGAATAAATATATTTTTATTATTTGGGCATTATACAGTATATCAAAATGAGATACAATGTATTCTTCTTGTAGTAATTTCTCCTAAAATGCAATTATTGGCTGCTGGCCTCCAGTGTAAAGATACTTAGGAGTATATTCATTAAAGGGCAATTTTCATTGATTCCAGAACCATGAAAATCAAACTAAATTGATGTTTGTTTCATGTTCCAAAGCACACATTTACTAACAGACAATTTTTTAGATTCATTTTTAACCGTTCGTAAATCGGAACATAACATTGATACCATTGTGATCACCCCCTTGCCGGCATTCCGCCGTGCGGGATGCCCATGTTAGTATAATGACATTCGGCATCCCGTGCGGCAGGATACCTTTCCAATCCCGTATAGAGTAGTATTTTATAATCTGTCATAGCACATTGCAGCACATAGCACAGTACAGTGTATTAGTGCCGAAAGAAAGCTGGACGGCAATGCTGTGAGTATCAGTAGCACCCACAGAGGGAGAATAGCCTGTGGCGCCAGTATTTTGGTGTTGGGATTCTGGCGTCGGCATTGTATTACAGTGTATTAGTGCTGCAAGAGTGCTGCATGGCAACGCTGTGAGTATCCGTAGCATGCAGACTCTGAGCATGTAGAGCAGGCATGTACAAACTGCGGCCCTCCAGCTGTTGAGAAACTACACATCCCAGCATGCCCTGATTCAGCTTTAGCATTCTCTGACAGCAAAACTGTGTCAGGGCATGCTGGGATATGTAGTTTCACAACAGCTGGAGGGCCACAGTTTGGACATGCCTGATGTAGAGTAACTGTGCACATTGCAGCACATAGCACATTATAGTGTATTAGTGCTGCAAGAAAGCTGCATGGCAACAATGTTAGTATCAGTAGCATGCAGACTCTGAGCACATAGATTAGCTGCACACATTGCAGCATATAGCACATTACCAGAGCCGGCCCTAGGTATAGGCAAACTAGGCAAATGCCTATGGCATTTGGTATGCCTAGGGGCATCTGCAGCTTCTGCTGATTAAAATGATATGCAGCATGCCTATATTCTGTGCGTATCATTTCATATGCATATACAGCTACAGTCTCACACAGTATATAGGCATGCTGCATATCATCTTATTCAGCAGAAGCTGCTTGTGCATCCTAGCCATGTGCAAATAAGATGCATTTTCATCAAGAAAAGTCGCCCGACATTAGCATTGAGACAAGATTTATGAGGACACATCTGTATTCAAGCAGAGGCAGAGGTCACAGTGTTTACGGCTGTGTGAGTGTTGTGTGTGAGTTGGTGAGTTGAGTGCAGTAGTGTTCGGCATATGTGTAAGGGGCATTATGTGTGTCATGTGTAAAAATGCATTAATAATGTGCAGCAAATGTGTAAGGGGCACTATGTGTGTCATTATGTGTATAAGGGCATTAATAATGTGCGGCATATGTGTAAGGGACATTATGTGTATAAGGGCATTAATAAAGGTTGTCATAATGTGTAAGGCACATTAAGTTTATAAGGACATTAATAACATGTGTCATATGTGTAAGGGGCATTACAGTGTGGTATTATGTGTATAAATGCATTACTAATGTGTGGCATTATGTGTATAAGGTGCTCTACTGTGTGGCGTAATGTATAAAAAGGGCACTACTGTGTGGTCTAATGTGAATAAGGGGCACTACTGTGAGGAGTAATGTATATAAGGTATAGTGGCACTACTGTGTGATGTAACGTGAATTAGGGACACTATCACATGATAAAATGTGAATAAAGTTGTAGTACTGTGTGGTGTAATTTGAATTGGGGTTACTATTGTGTGGCCATGCCCCTTGCCAGCAAAAACACACCCCTTTTTGGGCTGTGCATCGACTGTTGTTATTTAAAATATAGGGGGTAGGAAACTCAAAAAAAATAATGACTGAGGGTGAGGGGTGATGGTGCTGGGAAAGGGATGCACTGTTAGAGGTGGAACTAGCGGTGGTGCTAGGGGGCACCAGCCAAAATCTTGCCTAGGGCATCATATTGGTTAGGGCTGGCTCTGCACATTACAGTGTATTAGTGCTGCATGGCAATGTTATATTATTTATTTTAAATGAAATATGCGGCGGGATGTGATGGAGTCCGAGATCAGAGGAGGTGCGGGTTGCAGATCTCGGACTCCATTAAATCCCGACATTTTTTAAAGGGGCATTCACTTACAAGGCATGGTTTTGCCTTGTAAGTGTTTGCCCCTTTCAAAAAAAGTATAAGAAGAAGTTCATGTATGTTATACAATGTATTAATAAAAACACAGCGCTTGCAAACCACCAAAAACTGTTTATATATATATATATATATATATATATATATTCAAACACCCACAAAAGATTCCTGCGTCTCCCACCGGTGGCACTGTCCCACCAAATGTAATCTATATGGAAGAAATAGTATGCACTATCAAGGGAGCGCTGGAACCTTATTGGATTTTAAATGTATTTAGTTTATTTAAACTCCAATTTACAACATAAGACATAAAACCATATATAAATTCATGTATAAAAATACTATGATCCACATACAATAACTCATAAAAAGTTGCCCTTAAAGTTCATTTGTAAATAATGTCCATAAATTATCTTTTATATACTTAGTAACAATTGTTACTCTTGGACAACCGTCTCTTTAAGAAAGCCGGGACCCCCGGTTACAGTCATTAATTATAGCCACTTGGTGAGATTGATAAGATTGACAGGGGGAGAGCGCTGTGTATTCAGCTGTCCACAGCGGTATGCTACGACCCCAAATTGTATATTGCCGTATTGTGTTTCTTTAGCCGGAATAAGGATTTAAAGTTGATAATTTCAATCTCTTATAAGCTTTTTGCTGCTGACAGGGGGAGTCCGCTATATTAGATTTTAGCCGCAGCGATACACTCCACCCCTGTGCTGTCTAGCCGCAATAGTTGTCACAGGTTACTCACGGCTGTAGCGGCTTTGAAATGAACAGGGTGCGGGCCTCCTTAGCTCGGTCCCGCTATAGCCTTTACCCTGTTTGAAGGCTCTCCGGCAGTCAGAGAAGGTAAATAATAACGGGCAGCAGGATGCAGGTGCTGGTGCCTTCCTTACGCGTTTCTCCGCTAAACTGGCAGGCGGTTTCGTCAGAGGATATTCTCAGCAGCAGCATTGGTGTGGTTTTTAAAGTAAAGTGGACCAATGAAAACACTAATAACACTAATTAAACACATCTGTTGTTTATATCAATACATCTGTATGGAGTATATAATCACCATTAAAAAACATCAATTTTGAACAATTCAAACATTCTTGGTGGTATATTCATTAAACCGCATAAAATTAGCGACATATATTTAAAAATATATATATATATAAAATGTGTAAACTTATATCTAATATAGATATAAAATATATGTATATATATAACAGAAACTGACCAGGAGATATAATGAACAATTCAATTATAAATTTAACATACCAGAAACATACATTGACTTTAAGGAAGACGCTTGTGGCTCAGAGGGAGTATAACAGACCATTCACCCACATAGACCCGAGTTCAAAACCCAGACAAACTCATCCTCCACCCAAATCAAAATAACTTTGGTATTATTCTTTTTCATTTAAATTTAAATCAAAAAGATTTCTGTTTAATAAAATTAATACTAAACACAACCTCTTTGGTGTATATCGCTCTATAAATACAAGATATCCATAGTAATTCTTCATTACTAATCAGCTGGTGATAACCTTATCTACCAAATGTTATTTCATAACACATCTGTACTATTAGTCATGCCATTTATTCATTCCATTAATAAGGGGCTCTAATGGCTCAGAGAGAACACAGCCGGCCATCCAACTACAAGGTCCCGGGTTCGCAACCCGAGCAAAACCGATCCCACCCACAGCCCAAAACAACCCCAATTTGTTTTATTGCTTTTCAAACCAAGTTACATTAAACACCCTTTTTATTATTATATACTCTGTTGGTTCTTCTTATCTGTCACAAATTCAGTTGTTTATCTACTAATTTTACTCATAGGTCCCAGAAATTATTTCGAAGCACACTGTTGCTATTAGTCATAACACTTAAATACTAAAGTGTATATGTACATATGTACACACACATATACGGATTTTATGTTTTATTCTATTCTATTAGTCCAACTCAGTTCAAGGACACCCTAAACTAAACTATAAAGCACTATTATAAAGCCACATTTCTGAAAATTTATGAATTTATCCTGGAAAAAATGGAAGAGGAGAAAAGAGGAAAGAAAGAGGTAACCCTCTATGTAATGGAGGAGGAAAAGTCACTAAACCGAGGACACTAATAACGGTATCCTCAAGTATTTAGGTCCCTACATACAGATTATATTATATGCATGGGGATCATTAATGCCCAACATTATCTATCAATTATACAGAAACTTTTCAGTCTCCAATGTTATTCAGTTCGACATTCTCGTTGAGACCCTCAGGCATAAGGGTCCCCAACGAGAATATCCAATAAGCCTCCCTTGTACATAATCGATTATATCTGTCCCCCCCTCGTGGCGTTGGAGCTATAAATTCAATTCCCTGCACCTTTAGTACCCCAACATCCCCTTCATGACAGTATGTAACATGTCTTGAAAGGCTATGTTTACAATTTTTCTTAATTACATTTCTCCTATGCTCAAGAAATCTCGTATTCAAACTTCTAATTGTCCGCCCCACGTACTGTTTTTTACATATACAGGAAAGTAAATAAATGACATACGACTGTTGACAATTAATTATCGTCTCTATATCAAACGTATGACCTAAAGAAAAAGACTCAAAAGTCAAGCTTCTATTGATAATGTGTGAACAAGTCAAACAATTCTTTCTACCGCATTTATAACAACCTCGTAATTTTGTTAACCAATTTTCAGTTTTAGGAATATCAGTACCTTGATTATGAAAAAAACTTGGTGAAATAACATTTTTAATGGTCTTAGCCTTACGAAAAACTACCCCCACTGACTCTCCTAAACATGAATTCAATACTTTATCTAGTTTGAGAATTTCGAAATTCTTAGATAGAACACTTTTAATTTCATTTGAACATATATTGTATTTAGTTATAAAAGGGAGTATTTTGTTATTATCACTCTTTTTATTTATAATAATGTTAGTGTTAGAATCTTGTATATTACTACTCGTGGATTTAGACAATAAAGAGCTTCTATCTCTTGTTGTTATAAATGCGGTAGAAAGAATTGTTTGACTTGTTCACACATTATCAATAGAAGCTTGACTTTTGAGTCTTTTTCTTTAGGTCATACGTTTGATATAGAGACGATAATAAATTGTCAACAGTCGTATGTCATTTATTTAGTTACCTGTATATGTAAAAAACAGTACTTGGGGTGGACAATTAGAAGTTTGAATACGAGATTTCTTGAGCATAGGAGAAATGTAATTAAGAAAAATTGTAAACATAGCCTTTCAAGACATGTTACATACTGTCATGAAGGGGATGTTGGGGTACTAAAGGTGCAGGGAATTGAATTTATAGCTCCAACGCCACGAGGGGGGGACAGATATAATCGGTTATGTACAAGGGAGGCTTATTGGATATTCTCGTTGGGGACCCTTATGCCTGAGGGTCTCAACGAGAATGTCGAACTGAATAACATTGGAGACTGAAAAGTTTCTGTATAATTGATAGATAATGTTGGGCATTAATGATCCCCATGCATATAATATAATCTGTATGTAGGGACCTAAATACTTGAGGATACCGTTATTAGTGTCCTCGGTTTAGCGACTTTTCCTCCTCCATTACATAGAGGGTTACCTCTTTCTTTCCTCTTTTCTCCTCTTCCATTTTTTCCAGGATAAATTCATAATTTTTCAGAAATGTGTCTTTATCGTGCTTTATAGTTTAGTTTAGGGTGTCCTTGAACTGAGTTGGACTAATAGAATAGAATAAAACATAAAATCCGTATATGTGTGTGTACATATGTACATATACACTTTAGTATTTAAGTGTTATGACTAATAGCAACAGTGTGCTTCGAAATAATTTCTGGGACCTATGAGTAAAATTAGTAGGTTAACAACTGAATTTGTGACAGATAAGAAGAACCAACAGAGTATATAATAATAAAAAGGGTGTTTAATGTAACTTGGTTTGAAAAGCAAGAAAACAAATTGGGGTTGTTTTGGGCTGTGGGTGGGATCGGTTTTGCTCGGGTTGCGAACCCGGGACCTTGTAGTTGGATGGCCGGCTGTGTTCTCTCTGAGCCATTAGAGCCCCTTATTAATGGAATGAATAAATGGCATGACTAATAGTACAGATGTGTTATGAAATAACATTTGGTAGATAAGGTTATCACCAGCTGATTAGTAATGAAGAATTACTATGGATATCTTGTATTTATAGAGCGATATACACCAAAGAGGTTGTGTTTAGTATTAATTTTATTAAACAGAAATCTTTTTGATTTAAATTTAAATGAAAAAGAATAATATCAAAGTTATTTTGATTTGGGTGGAGGATGAGTTTGTCTGGGTTTTGAACTCGGGTCTATGTGGGTGAATGGTCTGTTATACTCCCTCTGAGCCACAAGCGTCTTCCTTGAAGTCAATGTATGTTTCTGGTATGTTAAATTTATAATTGAATTGTTCATTATATCTCCTGGTCAGTTTCTGTTATATATATACATATATTTTATATCTATATTAGATATAAGTTTACACATTTTATATATATATATATTTTTAAATATATGTCGCTAATTTTATGCGGTTTAATGAATATACCACCAAGAATGTTTGAATTGTTCAAAATTGATGTTTTTTAATGGTGATTATATACTCCATACAGATGTATTGATATAAACAACAGATGTGTTTAATTAGTGTTATTAGTGTTTTCATTGGTCCACTTTACTTTAAAAACCACACCAATGCTGCTGCTGAGAATATCCTCTGACGAAACCGCCTGCCAGTTTAGCGGAGAAACGCGTAAGGAAGGCACCAGCACCTGCATCCTGCTGCCCGTTATTATTTACCTTCTCTGACTGCCGGAGAGCCTTCAAACAGGGTAAAGGCTATAGCGGGACCGAGCTAAGGAGGTCCGCACCCTGTTCATTTCAAAGCCGCTATAGCCGTGAGTAACCTGTGACAACTATTGCGGCTAGACAGCACAGGGGTGGAGTGCATCGCTGCCGCTAAAATCTAATACAGCGGACTCCCCCTGTCAGCAGCAAAAAGCTTATAAGAGATTGAAATTATCAACTTTAAATCCTTATTCCGGCTAAAGAAACACAATACGGCAATATACAATTTGGGGTCATAGCATACCGCTGTGGACAGCTGAATACACAGCGCTCTCCCCCTGTCAATCTTATCAATCTAACCAAGCGGCTATAATTAATGACTGCAACTTTGTATCCCGGCTTTCTTAAAGAGACGGTTGTCCAAGAGTAACAATTGTTACTAAGTATATAAAAGATAATTTATGGACATTATTATTTACAAATGAACTTTAAGGGCAACTTTTTATGAGTTATTGTATGTGGATCATAGTATTTTTATACATGAATTTATATATGGTTTTATGTCTTATGTTGTAAATTGGAGTATAAATAAACTAAATACATTTAAAATCCAATAAGGTTCCAGCGCTCCCTTGATAGTGCATACTATTTCTTCCATATATGTTATACAATGACAGATTTAGTGGCAGACAACTAGTGTATAAGGCATCCAGTCTGAGTTCAATTACAAAATACATGATCAGGGCTGGTGGCAAACAAACACATAGGGACCTATGTACTGACTTGGAGAGAGATAAATTAGAGAGTGATAAAGTACCAGCCAATCAGCTCCTAACTGCCATGTTACAGGCTGTGTTTGAAAAATTACAGTTAGTAGCTGGTTGGTTGGTACTTTATCTCTGTCCACTTTATCCCTCTCTAAGAGGTATATTCAATTGAAGTCGAAAGCTGCCGTCTGTTGAAAAGACAGCAGTTTTTGACTTTTTTAGGGCAGAAGGGGTTCCGACCTATTCAATATAACCCCAAATTATTCGACAAGTTGAGGAATTTGACTTGTCGAAAAGCACGTGGAGCGGCGGAATAGCTGCCGTCGGTTTTGGCCCCCTTTTCGACCATCTCAATCCGACTTTAAAAAAAGTCAGATTGAGGACATGAGACGGGGAAGCGGGGCGGCGGGCTGCAGGTCACTACATCTGATGGGCAACCCCCGGCCAGGCTCCCGGCAGCGCACCCCGGCCGCCGCTGACAGGTCCTCCGCCGCCGCTGACAGTGTCCCCCGCCGCCTGACAGGTACCCCCGGCCGCTGTAGTTACCTCTCCCTGGCCGCCGCTGATGTGTCCCCCTCCTCCGCTGACAACGTCACCCACCGCCTGACAGGTACCGCTGCCCGCTGCAGTTACCCCTCCCTGACTGCCGCTGACGGGTGTGTCCACCCCCTATGCCGCTGCTGACAGCTACACCGGGCAGCCGCTAACAGCAGCAGGACGGGACACCGTGAACGGACAAATCCGACAGTTGGATTTGGCCGCTCATTTGAATAGGGCTTGTCGGATCCATTCCCACAAATGCATGTCGGAATGGATCCGACTTTAATTTAATATACCCCTAAGTCTTAGTACATATACCCCATAGTCAGAAATGGGCCAAGGTCAGGGCAGGAGAGATCAATTAGATGCAAAACAAAACCAAGGCAACCACAAGACATCGGTCACAGGAATGCAGGTTCAGTTTGTAGCAAAGTAGCTAATCTTTAGCCAATCAGCTAATTATGGGTTCTATTTACTAAGCCTTGGATGCAGATAAAGAGCAATATGGCACTGATAACAAGATTACTAATTTCCCTGGTTGATATATTTACTTAGCGGACCTTTGCAAATGATAGGAAAATCTGTCAGTGATGTGCACAGTGTGGAAAATCAATTGGCTTGGATTCTCCTGCAATATAATATCCACTGACAGATGCGTGCCCCTCCCCTTACCATGAGGAGTAATGTAGACAGAACATTACAGAGGACAGTGTCATCTGTATAATGCTGTATCTTATAAAAGAACTTCTTAAATAAAATCTGAAACTTATAGGAATTGTGATTTATTGTTCTGTTAATAGATGAATAGGGACAAATAAGAACACATGAGGATAGATGTGACAGCATAAGGCAACTAGTGATAATCATGAAAACATCCTATTTCATCCTCCACTAGCCTCTCACTGTAATATCGTACTGGAGATAATTGGACGGCAGGCTGTTTATAGAACTACAGCTCCCACAAGGTTTGCTTCCATGTAATAAGACTGAAAATGAGCAGAGACTGATCTTTGGGGCGTATTCAGAGGTGGCCGCTATTGTCTCTGCCGCTGTGTCCTTGTACGTGGTGTCTGTGCGAAAATATGCACATGCCACAGGAGGTTGTAAATAGGCGCCCACTGCTGGGAACTCTGATCCACTTCTGCATCTTCATACCCTCCAACATTTTACAAATAAAAATCCGTACAAATTAGGAAAGGGGGCGTGGCCACGTCCCTTTTCCTATACTTTCAATGGAAATTTGGAGAGCCAAAAATCGGTAGAGACCATAAAAAAAAAGTTACTGTACCTGCTAGAAAGGTACAGTTGGAGGGTATGCATCTTAAGACGCAGCTTCAGATCATCAGCGTGTCTGGGAAAATCGCCCTGCTAGTACCAGTGAAGTTACATCCAAAGACACAATCGCTGGGTTTGTCATGGCCAGAAAACAGGGCTGACACTACACTTTTTTCTTCAACGCTGCCCATTACCGCCCCCAACTGGCAGCAGCATGTTAATCATGCTGGGGCTTTTAGGGCACTGCTAGCAACATTGCAGCCCTGGATATGAGCAGTGCAGCTTCTGCTCTGAAAAAAATCAATGTTTAGAGCAAACATCAAAATTGCACCCACCTCTGAATCAGCCCCTTTGATTGGTCGGCGTAAAAAGTTTTGGAAAGAAATGTTTAATGGTAGAGTTTGTATGGTTTCCCGTGTTTGTGTGGGTTTCCTGTTGGTGCTTTTGTTTTCTCCCACAGTTCCAAAAATTTACTGTTAGGATGAAATTGACCCTAATATGTATGTGTAGACTGTAAGCTTCTTTGAAAAGTGCAGTGTAATAATGTTGGTACTATATAAATAGTATAATAAAAGCCAAACGTTAATGAATGTATCATGATATGCCACTTCTCATGCTCATCACTTATCACTGCTCATCACACATCACTT
Source organism: Pseudophryne corroboree (assembly GCF_028390025.1). Lineage (NCBI taxonomy): Eukaryota > Metazoa > Chordata > Amphibia > Anura > Myobatrachidae > Pseudophryne > Pseudophryne corroboree. Next base: position 776,686,508 of record NC_086447.1, on the reverse strand, counting down.
CCCAGATTGTCACTTCTTATTCTCGCTTATCGATGTCACCTTTCATATTCACTCATCTCACGTCACTTCATTTACTGCTCATACCGCTTTTCTGGGTTACTCATCACATTACTTCTCAGATATGTCGTACTTGTATGACCTCGACAAACGACGATGTCCAGTTGTGATATTTGATCGGCACATGTACTAATATGGACCCTGTTACACCAGTTATTAAGGATCACGTACAGAAGCCTTGATGCTGTTTACTTAAGTCATGCACGTCTTTCATTTGTGGGTCAGTATGACTGCAGCTGCAGATTACAAACATTTTCCCTTGCTTTTGGAATTGTGTGGATCAGTGGGGTCCAAAGTAGGCAGAGGTGGGGCAGTTGGGTCTTGTCCTACTGTCGATGGTGTGAAGTTTGTGCCATCCATTTTCACTATTGTTTCTAGTGAAATAAAGTGATTTAAACCCATCATATAATGGAGAGCTGATGTTAATGGAAGCAAGCCATGCAGTAATTAAGAGATTAAAAGTAAAAGTTGGAAAGAGTACAGGGTTTGTCCTACAAGTTGTTTCCAATGTTATCTAGTAAACGCACTGTTAAATTCTTCTTTGTACACTATACATTTTTTTTATTATTTAAGTTAAAACACATTGTTTTGTGCTGCTTTCCCATCTTTCTAGCTCACTACAATGCTTAATTTCCTTTTTTTTTTTTTTTTTCAGGAGTTTTGATGTTGGCCTCCACCGTTTTCTTGTAAGGTAAGCAAAAACTAAAAGGAACAATTAGCTGTAAGAGCTACAGTAATTGTGCTTCAGTCCATTTACCCACCAGTGTTAAATGTTTTATTTCCATGCTGTATTCCTTACTGACAGCTGCTGAAACTTATAGCATGTCCTCAGATAACTGTATAATAGACGTGATGGTACCACCAGTATCTTTTGGCTGTACTGATGGTTGCTGGGCAATAGTGTTGTATTTTTAGGTTTATAGTCATGCAGCTTTAACAAGCCTCAGGTGTTACTGTAGGACTAGGCAAAGTTACTTCACTTGAGTTATATTTATATAAGTTTCTTTACTTTTATAAGTCTTTGGGGTATATTTATCATTGGATGGCAAAAGAACAAATTTTCTCTACGTCCTAGTGGATACTGGGGTTCTGTACTTTAGTACCATGGGGTACAGATCGGGTCCACTGGAGCCTGGCACTTTAAAATCTTTAGTGTGTGTATGTGTGTGCTGGCTCCTCCCCTCTATGCCCCTCCTACCAGACTCAGTTTAGAAAAATGTGCCCAAGGAACCGGGTGCATTTCTCTGGATCTCCAGAGAGTTTCCTTTTTTTTTTTAGTTAGTTATTTTCTGGTAGCCCTGGTTGGCAACCAGGCTACCTGCTTCTTGGGACTTAGAGGGGGGACCGAACCAACCTCCTGATGGTTAATGGTTCGTAATCCCAGCTGACAGGACACTGAGCTCCTGAGATGCTGATCACTCATCGTCAGTATATGTGCCCACACTGGCAGCTAGCCGCCACCCTCTAACAGATGCTGAAGATCAAGGTGCAGTGAGTGCTACACCGGGGTCCCGGTTAGCGGGTTCCCGGTGCAGTTTTGGCAGCATGTCGCACGGTGGTCACGGGCCACGAGCTGCGGTGCCCGCCGCTGACAAAACTGGCTCCCCTCAGCAGTGCTTACTGTCAGTAAAGGTTTTGTGTGTACTGTTATGGTTTAATGTGTTTTAACATGGGCATTATAAAAAATGAGCTACAGGGACCGCGCGCCATCATCAAGGCTGCATGAACGCTGCTTCTCCGGGGACCCACACTGTTACAGACTTCTGTCCTGGTACCAGGGGGTCCCAGCAGGGGGGGGAGCTCTCTAGCAACAGCACCGCCGCACTTATACAGGTTGTACACTTACATTCACACATTGTGCTGCTGTATTTGTGTGCCGGTATCTGTTTCCTCATTGTCACTCCAGGGACTCTCTAGGGTCTGTGTGGAGGTGTTTTCAGTGAGCTGCGCTGTATTTTCAGTGGTGTAAATATGTCTGTGGACATGGTTATGTGTGCTGCTTGTAATACTACCCCTTCATCAGCAGGGTCCCTCATGTGTCAACAATGTTCCTTATCTCAACAGGGACAGAGTTCACAGGCACCTGACTGGTTAGATAATTTTAAAAGCATGATTCAGAATGTCAATTCAGAATTAGCTGCAGCTAAAAAGGAGAGACAGGTGTTAATGGCTAATGATTGTATGGCTAAAGCAGCAGATACCAGAAAGGCTTCTCAGCCCCCTCTGTTGGTTTCACATAAACGCTCACTGCCACAGGTGCTCCAATCTGATTCTGATCAGCCTGATGTGGATGATGATGATATGGATGAGGACAGCTCTCTGTCCCCGGGGTGGAGGCCCTCATTTTTGCTGTAAGAGAGGCTCTTCACATACCGGATCAGGAGGCAGAACCAGATGAGGAGTTGTACTTCTCCTGTGTCTAAGGAGTTAAACTTCCTGGCCAAGGAAGCGTGGTTAAACCCTGATAAGAAGTTTAAAATTCCTCAGAGGTTTTTAGCTACCTTTCCCCTCCCAGAGAAGGACAGGAAAGTACAGGGAAACCCCCCGTCAGTCAATATGTCTGTGTCCAGACTATCTAAGAAATTGGTACTGCCGGTGCCAGGAGCAATATCCCTAAAAGAGCTGGCTGACCGTAAAATTGAGACTACTTTATACAGCAGCGGGCATCGCACAGCGCCCCACAATAGTTTGTGGGTGGATTTCTAGGGCAATGGTCAGGTGGTCCGATCAGATTATTAATGGTTTAGACAATCTGCCCCAGAATGAGGTCATTACTCTGCTTCAACACATTCACTGCTAGTTTTATGAGCGAGGCTATTAAGGAATTGTGTAAGATAAATGGCCGCACTACTGCTATAGCTGTTTTGGCACGCAGAGCTCTGTGGTTACGTCAATGGTCAGCGGACGCTGATTCCAAAAAGTGGAAAATCTTCCCTTTACAGGTGATGCTTTGTTTGGGGACGAATTACATAAATGGATATCCCAGGCAACGGCGGGTAAGTCTACCTATCTGCCGTCGACTGCGCCACCTGTTAGACGTTCTTACACAAGACCCTCCTTGCAGTCCTTTCGTGTGGCAAGATTCAGAGGCAGGGGCCGGGGAGTCTCCACCACTCTGAGAGGATCTCGTGGTAAGTCCCGTAAACCTGCAGCTGCTGCATCCCTGGACCAGACCACCGGATCCCCTGCCGCTAAGCCTGCCCCGTGACAGTTGGCCCCAGCGACAAGGCTCCCCTTCAACACTTGGGTTGAGGGAACTCATTTCCCAGGGATACCGGCTGAAATTTCAAGCACTCCCTCCTCACAGATTTTTCAAATCGGGCTTACCAGCTTTATCCGCAGCAAGAGTTACCTTACAAACGGCTATTCAAAAACTTTTGTGGACAGGGGTGGTGGTCCCAGTACCTCCTCCGTTACGCAACAGTGGTTTTTACTCCAGTCTTTTTGTCGTTCCAAAACCAGACGGTTCGGTGCAGGCCATCTTAAACTTTAAGTCTCTCAACCCGTATCTGCAGGTGTTCAAATTCAAGATGGAATCTCTGAGGGCAGTGGTGTCTGGTCTGGAGGAGCGGGAATTCCTGGTATCCCTGGATGTCAAATATGCTTACCTACACATTCCTATGTGGCCCCCTCATCAGGCTTTCCTTCGGTTCGCCATATTGGACGAGCATTTCCAGTTTCAGGCCTTGCCCTTTGGCCTATCCAAAGCTCCGAGGGTCTTCACCAAAGTCATGGCAGAAATGATGCTGCAACTGCGCATGATGGGAGTCAACATAGTCCCCTACTTGCATGATCTCCTGATAAAGGCTATGTCCAGGGAGCGTCTATTGCACATCATCGATCTGACGACTCGCCTGCTTACGGTTCATGGGTGGATCCCAAATTTCCAGAAATCTCACCTGGAACCATCCCAGCGCCTTCAGTTCCTGGGAATTGCTGCTTACGAGGCAATCCAGTATGGCAGATTTCATGCCTGGCCATTTCAGCTAGATCTGCTGGACAAATGGTCGAGGTCTCACCTGCACATGCATCAGGAAGTGACCTTATCTCCGAAGGCCACGATTTCTCTATTATGGTGGCTACAAGTTCCTCACCTGGTAGAAGGCAGAAATTTTAATATCCACTCGTGGATTCTACTAACAACAGATGCCAGCCTCCGAGGTTGGGGGGCTGTGACCCAAGGGGCCCAGTTCCAGGGGATATGGTCACGTCAGGAATCTGCTCTGCCAATAAACATCCTGGAACTCAGGGCTATTTACAATGCCCTTCTGCAAGCTTCCCATCTGCTGGGGGATCGGGCGATCCAAGTTCAATCGGACAACGCCACGGCGGTGGCGTACATAAACCGCTAAGGGGGAACAAGAAGCAGGGCGGCGATGCGAGAAGTATCAAAAATCCTCCTTTGGGTGGAGGCCACTGCAACGGCCATCTCCACCATATTCATTCCAGGAGTGGACAACTGGAAAGCGGACTTCCTTAGCAGACACTACCTCCATCCGGGAGAATGGGGCCTACATCCCTAGGTGTTTCAACAGTTAATTCACCGGTGGGGCTGTCCGCAGATAGATCTGATGGCTTCTCAACTCAACAAGAAGCTAGGCTGTTACTGTTCCAGAATGAGGGATCCGCAGGCTGTAGCAGTGGACGCGCTGATGATGCCTTGGACATACCAGTTTGTGTACCTGTTCCCTCCTCTACAGCTAATCCCAAGGGTTCTAAAAACACTAAGAAGGGAAAGCGTTCAAGCAATTCTAATGGTCCCAGATTGGCCTCGACGGGCGTGGTACTCGGACCTCCTAACCATGGCTCTGGAGGATCCCTGGCCTCTATCGCTCCAAAAGGATCTTCTTCAACAAGGTCCGTTCGTATATCAAGACTTACCACGGCTACGTTTTGACGGCTTGGAAGTTGAGAGGGAGATTCTAGCAAGAAAAGGTCTTCCCTCCTGGGTTATTTCCACCACGGTCCAGGCCAGGAAGGTGGTTACGTCAAAACATTATCATCGTATCTGAAAAAAGTATGTTTCCTGGTGTGAAAGTAGAAAGGTGTCTCCCGTGGAATTTAGAATTGGTAGTTTTCTACTTTTCCTGCAAGCGGGAGTGGATATGAGCCTACGGTTAGGCTCCAGCAAAGTCCAGATTTCTGCGCTCTTTATTTTCTTCCAGAAACAACTTGCCATGTTGCCGGAAGTTCAAACTTTCCTAAAAGGAGTTTTTCATATGCAACCGCCTTTGTGCCTCCTATCGCTCCGTGGGTTCTCGAATGGAATGGAAATAGTTTTTGTACAGAATTTTTAACTGTATGTGTGTGTCAATAAAAAAATGTATTATGCTATGCGTTTTTTTTTCTATCTTTACATTTCATGGTAAATGTGGAGGAAATCCCACCTGGATTACTGCATTACTGTAGGAAGGAAAAGAACAGAGTGAACAATCACCTCTTTTGACATAAGGAGTGAAGGGATGTATACGCCTCCTGTTTATCTTATTAAGCTCCCGATATTTAAATTTGTCACCATTTTCTGCATATATACACTTTTTAGGAGTTGTGGAGGAATTCTCCTTTAACTAATTTTTGATTTGGCTGCTTTTAGCTGAGCACATAAGAGACTTACCAGCTTTAGTTATTCATTGTTCACTGTTTATTTGCCATTGTCATCTCTTTATGGTCTTTCTTTAAGGCTTCTGTCTATTTTGGGGATCTGTCCCTCAGCAAGGGAGTTCTACTATTTATTTCTTGTTTAACACCATTATCAGCATCTCTCTCAGGACACTGGAAGGAAATTTACCAATAGAGACAGATTTCTCCATACTGGGTATTTGTCTGTGTATCTTGTGTGTATTTGTATCCTGGAAGAGGTGAGTGATACAAAGCCATCATTCCGTAGTCTCCGGTAATGAGTCTGCCAGCTTGTGTTAATGCAGTAATCTTGCTGGGACAGCCCCTCCAGTATATTGCTGTCTTGGCAAAGTCATTACTTTCAGGTTTTGGATCCGGCAGATGTCATGTGCAAGCGACACCATTGGGCTACACATGTGCAAGTAGTGACTATCGGAGAGAGAGCTTTCAGACACGAGTAGAGTTTAGGGGAGTACCAGTATATTTTTTATAGTACTAGTAATTTTTCATATTTTTTTTTCAAACACTTTATGTATATATAACAGACTGGCACTCCCTGGGCTTGTGAATGGCCCAGGGAGTATAAGGGGGCAGATTCAATTAGCCACTGGGTTTATGTGCCTGGAGCTATTCACTTACTTCCCACAGTAAGCCCGTGACATGGATTTCTGCTCACACCATACTGAGGTGCGATAGAAATCCGTGGTAACTAGTGTTTCCGGGCTGTTTGCTGGCTCACTGCAGGCGGTGATTGCATACAGTAGCTCCGGGCACTTATCCTGGAAGCTATGGCTCACTGCATTTATTACGGAAATAATTGAATAGCTCCGGTCGTTTAAACGGGGGAACTAAAATTTCCTGGTGCATTCCGTGGCTCACTGAATCTGCCGCAAAGTTTTTAGTGATATGTGCATTATCCTATTCTGCATATAGGTGCAACTTTTATTTTAAATAAATACAACCGCATCCTTTGAAATTATGCTTCTTGAAACCACTTGTTCTATTGTATTTGACTTTGTAGTTAATAAAATAGAACAGATCACTTTGTAATTGCCTCATCTTTCAAACAAAAAACAGAATTCCAAATTTCATGACTAACAAGATTGTATCACAAGCTGATCACTGTCTAATTGTCGTCACACACCTCGATAACAAAGCCTGTGTACTGGGATAACAAATGAATATGTAACGGTTCTCTTTGTTTAGTTAGGCATTAGCGCACAGTGCGATTCACATCACTGAACTGATTCATTTTCATGAAGCCTCTTCATATTTTTCCTGTGTAGTTCTTTTACATATCTGCAGCCAGCAGCTGCTGGAACTGTATCTAAATGATTTCTGTAATAAGTTTGATGTGCTGATATCTGAAATAAATTCTTGTCAGTAAGTGTTTACTCCTCAAGTAATGCAGGTAAAAGCAATTTCTGTGACTAACAAACATTCTGCAATGATGTCGGTGACCGTTTCATTTATGTAAATGTTTTAAACATGCTTTTGAAATTATATACTATGGCCCAGATTTATCAAGCCTTGGAGTGTGATAACTTGCACGGTGATAAAGTACCAGCCACTATGCTCCTAACTGCCATGTTACAGGCTGTGTTTGCAAAATGACAGGAGCTGATTGGTTGGCACTTTATAAGTGTGCAATTTTTCGCCCTCCAAGGCTTGATAAATCTGGGCCTATATCTGATCACACACATTGTAATATCATTGGCAGTATTGGGATAATATGGGAGTTCCTAATGGTCACTGTGCAGAGTGACATCTATAGCCTATGTTAGAGCTGTTCTGGGTTGCTGCCTTGTTCAACGTCATGTCACATCAATGGTTTCTCCCAGGAAAGAGCCACTTGGCTGGAGTAGCTATCAGGCACTTACCACACGCAGCCTACCTGCTCAGTCCTTACAGGATGGGTCATGAGGGTCAAAGCTTAAAGTGGTGGTTTGAAGAAGATAGAATTGTGAGGGATGAAACAGAAGTTGCACTGTAGGTTGGAGAAAGTAGACCACTGAGGGCAGGGGCGTCTTAAGAGAGGATGGGACCCACATGCAGCCTTCTTTTGCGTGCCCCCTCCTCTCCGGCAGCAAGTAGACTCTGGCATGGCAGCTGCGCCTTGTTCCTGTGGACGTCTCCAGTGCGCTTGCGCAAATCACTCAGAAATGGCTGCATCGGGCATTTTACAAGTGATTTGTGTCTGCACTGCAGGGATGTCAGGACTCCGGAAGGGTAAGTATAATATATCGGTGCTGGGTGTGCGGTGTGGGCCCCCATATACCCAGGGGCCTGTGTGAACCACACACACACTGCACCCATTATAAAAACGTCTATGACTGAGTGAGGAAGCCAAAGTCGATAAGCAGACAAACAAAACAAGACACTTTCAAGCACCAGCAGAGATGTGCAATTCCAAAGTTTGGTTGTGCAAAGATTGGTAGGCGTAATGACCTTCTAAAGGCTGCATGCAGCAAGCGCTTAAGGAGCATATTTATCACCATCCACATCTCAGATGCAGATGGGATAAATCCAAATTTGCATGGCTATATTTAAATATACCGCAGGGATGTATCAAATATCGCATGCAGGGACAGAGCTTGCGACAAATGTCTGATCACAGGCAGCATCTCTGACCTCAGCCTTCACTGCCAGCATGCAGGGAAGGCTGAGGTAGAGTAGGCTAAACAGGGAAGCCCTAATATCACTATCTCAAGATAGCGTTATTATCACAGGGCTCCCTCCAGTATTTTTTACCCTTTTTTTTTTTAAGCAAATTAGGCCAGATCACATTTCCCATTACAGGTATGGGAAATGCAATCTGCTTACTAAAAAAAGATTAATTTAAGGGCTTGGAGAAGAATTTTGCTAATTCTCCTCCAGTTGCCCTTTAGTACATTCTGATAATACTAAAATAATGTGAAAACACCCTTTTTTACATTATTTTAGTAAAAATAGTTTTGATAAATATGCCTGTAAGCAGGTGCAGTTGTCAGTGTTGATGGTGCACTGTCATCTGTAAACTGGTATTTGCGGTGCAGTCTCAGGTCTCATTTGCAAATGAAAAGTTACATTGATGCTGACAACTAATATGGATAATTGACTAGGCCATGTATCAGCATTGTGTCTCATTGGAAATATAAAACTGTTAATTTATACTATGAAAAGAAAAAGGGAGTAGTTCCGCACTAGTAAGTAGTAACGGACAAAACCTTGTTACCTGGATTATGTCTGAAAACCGACCATAGACGATAAAACACCATGGGCAATATTTACTAATATTCGTGTTTTGAAGGGTGTTTGAACTCGAATGGTATCGGGTGCATTTTACTGCAACTTTTTGAATCCTGATACGATCATTTACTAAGCTGCCGAGTTTTGCACAATCGTTTTCTCTGACGTCCTAAGTGGATGCTGGGACTCCGTAAGGACCATGGGGAATAGCGGCTCCGCAGGAGACTGGGCACAACTAAAGAAAGCTTTAGGACTACCTGGTGTGCACTGGCTCCTCCCTCTATGACCCTCCTCCAGACCTCAGTTAGAATTTTGTGCCCGGCTGAGATGGATGCACACTAGGGGCTCTCCTGAGCTCCTAGAAAAAGAAAGTTTATTTTAGGTTTTTTATTTTCAGTGAGATCTGCTGGCAACAGACTCACTGCTACGAGGGACTAAGGGGAGAGAAGCGAACCTACCTGCTTGCAGCTAGCTTGGGCTTCTAAGGCTACTGGACACCATTAGCTCCAGAGGGATCGAACACAGGGCCCGACCTCGATCGTCCGTTCCCGGAGCCGCGCCGCCGTCCCCCTTACAGAGCCAGAAGCAAGAAGAGTCCTGGAAATCGGCGGCAGAAGACTTCGGTCTTCAAACAAGGTAGCGCACAGCACTGCAGCTGTGCGCCATTGCTTCCCATGCACACCTCACACTCCGGTCACTGATGGGTGCAGGGCGCTGGGGGGGGGCGCCCTGGGCTGCAATATTAAGTACCTTGGCTGGCAAAAAAACACATAATATAGTCATAGAGACTATATATGTGTAAAATACCCCTGCCAGATATACATAGAAAAAAGCGGGAGAAGTCCGCCGAAAAAGGGGCGGGGCTATCTCCCTCAGCACACTGGCGCCATTTTCCCTCACAGCTCCGCTGGAAGGATCGCTCCCAGGCTCTCCCCTGCAGTTTCCAGACTACATAGGGTAAAAAAGAGAGGGGGGGGGGGCACTAAATTTAGGCGCAATATTGTGTATACAAGCAGCTATTGGGAAAAATCACTCAGTTATAGTGTTAATCCCTGTGTTATATAGCGCTGTTGGTGTGTGCTGGCATACTCTCTCTCTGTCTCCCCAAAGGGCTTTGTGGGGTCCTGTCCTCAGTCAGAGCATTCCCTGTGTGTGCGCGGTGTGTCGGTACGGCTGTGTCGACATGTTTGATGAGGAGGCTTATGTCGTTTTTTCCGATGTCGATGTGATTCGTAATATCAGGCAGTGTTTTACGGGAGTGATGAGTAAAACACTGCCTGAAAAAACACAAGGAATCCCGGCCGGATCTGTGAGATCCATGCAGGGCTTCATTGTGTACTTTAAAAAGTTTATTAAAGTCTTTTAAAATCTGTAAAAAATTGCGTGGGATCCCCCCTCCTAAGCACAACCAGCCTCGGGCTCTTTGAGCCGGTCCGGGTTGAAAAAATATGGGGGGGAAAATGACAGGGGTCCCCCCATATTTAATCAACCAGCACCGGGCTCTGCGCCTGGTCCTGGTTCCAAAAATACGGGGGACAAAAAGCGTAGGGGTCCCCCGTATTTCTGAAACCAGCACCGGGCTCCACTAGCTGGGGAGATAATGCCACAGCCGGGGGACACTTTGATATCGGTCCCTGCGGCCGTGCCATTAAAACCCCAACTAGTCACCCCTGGCCGGGGTACCCTGGAGTGGGGACCCCTTCAATCAAGGGGTCCCCCCCTCCAGCCACCCAAGGGCCAGGGGTGAAGCCCGAGGCTGTCCCCCCCATCCAAGGGCGGCGGATGGGGGCTGATAGCCTTGTGTTGAATTTGTGAATATTGTTTTTAGTAGCAGTACTACAAGTCCCAGCAAGCCTCCCCCGCAAGCTGGTACTTGGAGAACCACAAGTACCAGCATGCGGAGGAAAACCGGGCCCGCTGGTACCTGTAGTACTACTACTAAAAAAATACCCCAATAAAAACAGAACACACACACTGTGACAGTACAACTTTATTACATACATGCACACCAACATACACACATACTTACCTATGTTCCCACGAGGCTCGGTCCTCTTCTCCATGTAGAATCCTAGGGGTACCTTTGTAAAAAATTATACTCACAAAATCCAGTGAAGAATCCGGCCTTTGAATAATCCACGTACTTGGCAAAATAACATAACGGAAACCCGACCACGCACTGAAAGGGGTCCCATGTTTACACATGGGACCCCTTTCCCCGACTGCCAGGACCCCCCCTGACTCCTGTCAAAGAGGGTCCCTTCAGCCAATCAGGGAGTGCCACGTCGTGGCACCCTCCTGATTGGCTGTGTGCTCCTGTAGTGTCTGTCAGGCAGCACACAGCAGTGATACAATGTAGCGCCTATGCGCTCCATTGTAGCCAATGGTGGGAACTTTGCGGTCAGCAGTGAGGTTACTTTCGGGCAACCGCTGACCGCAAAGTTCCCACCATTGGCTACAATGGAGCGCATAGGCGATACATTGTATCACTGCCGTGTGCTGCCTGACAGACACTACAGGAGCACACAGCCAATCAGGAGGGTGCCACGACGTGGCGCTCCCTGATTGGCTGAAGGGACCCTCTTTGACAGGAGTCAGGGGGGGTCCTGGCAGTCGGGGAAAGGGGTCCCATGTGTAAACATGGGACCCCTTTCAGTGCGTGGTCGGGTTTCCGTTTTATTTTTTTGCCAAGTACGTGGATTATTCAAAGGCCGGATTCTTCACTGGATTTTGTGAGTATAATTTTTTACACAGGTACCCCTAGGATTCTACATCGAGAAGAGGACCGAGCCTCGTGGGAACATAGGTAAGTATGTGTGTATGTTGATGTGCATGTATGTAATAACGTTGTACTGTCCACGGTGTGTGTGTGTTCTGTTTTTATTGGGGTATTTTTTTTAGTAGTAGTACTACAGGTACCAGCGGGCCTGGTTTTCCTCCGCATGCTGGTACTTGTGGTTCTCCAAGGGGAGGCTTGCTGGGACTTGTAGTACTGCTACTAAAAACAATATTCACAAATTCAACACAAGGCTATCAGCCCCCCATCCGCCGCCCTTGGATGGGGGGGACAGCCTTGGGCTTCACCCCTGGCCCTTGGGTGGCTGGAGGGGGGGCCCCTTGATTGAAGGGGTCCCCACTCCTCCAGGGTACCCCGGCCAGGGGTGACTAGTTGGGGTTTTAATGGCACAGCAGCAGGGACCGATATCAAAGTGTCCCCCGGCTGTGGCATTATCTCCCCAGCTAGTGGAGCCCGGTGCTGGTTTCAGAAATACAGGGGACCCCTACGCTTTTTGTCCCCCGTATTTTTGGAACCAGGACCAGGCGCAGAGCCCGGTGCTGGTTGATTAAATATGGGGGAACCCCTATCATTTTCCCCCCCATATTTTTTCTACCAGGACCGGCTCAAAGAGCCCGAGGCTGGTTGTGCTTAGGAGGGGGGACCCCACGCAATTTTTTTCTCCGTTTTTACACTAAACAGACCCTTTCCCATAGATAACCATGCACAGATCTCACTAATCCGTGCATGGTTATCCAAACTCGACTGGAAAAAGCAGGTCTATTTTTCTCTGACGTCCTAGTGGATGCTGGGAACTCCGTAAGGACCATGGGGAATAGCGGCTCCGCAGGAGACTGGGCACAACTAAAAGAAAGCTTTTAGACTATCTGGTGTGCACTGGCTCCTCCCACTATGACCCTCCTCCAAGCCTCAGTTAGATTTCTGTGCCCGGCCGAGCTGGATGCACACTAGGGGCTCTCCTGAGCTCCTAGAAAGAAAGTTTATTTTAGGTTTTTTATTTTACAGTGAGACCTGCTGGCAACAGGCTCACTGCATCGAGGGACTAAGGGGAGAAGAAGCGAACCTACCTGCTTGCAGCTAGCTTGGGCTTCTTAGGCTACTGGACACCATTAGCTCCAGAGGGATCGACCGCATGGAACTGGCCTTGGTGTTCGTTCCCGGAGCCGCGCCGCCGTCCCCCTTACAGAGCCAGAAGCAAGAAGAGGTCCGGAAAATCGGCGGCAGAAGACATCAGTCTTCACCAAGGTAGCGCACAGCACTGCAGCTGTGCGCCATTGCTCCTCATACACATTTCACACTCCGGTCACTGAGGGTGCAGGGCGCTGGGGGGGGGGCGCCCTGAGCAGCAATAAAAACACCTTGGCTGGCAAATATATCACAATATATAGCCCCAGAGGCTATATATGTGATCAATACCCCTGCCAGAATCCATAAAAAAGCGGGAGAAAAGTCCGCGAAAAAGGGGCGGAGCTATCTCCCTCAGCACACTGGCGCCATTTTCTCTTCACAGTGCAGCTGGAAGACAGCTCCCCAGGCTCTTCCCTGTAGTTTGCAGGCTCAGAGGGTTAAAAAGAGAGGGGGGGGGGGCACTAAATTTAGGCGCAATATTGTATATACAAGCAGCTATTGGGAAAAATTCACTCAATATAGTGTTAATCCCTAAATTATATAGCGCTCTGGTGTGTGCTGGCATACTCTCTCTCTGTCTCCCCAAAGGGCTGTGTGGGGTCCTGTCCTCTGTCAGAGCATTCCCTGTGTGTGTGCGGTGTGTCGGTACGGCTGTGTCGACACGTTTGATGAGGAGGCTTATGTGGTGGCAGAGCAGATGCCGATAAATGTGATGTCGCCCCCTGTGGGGCCGACACCAGAGTGGATGGATAGGTGGAAGGTATAAACCGACAGTGTCAACTCCTTACATAAAAGGCTGGATGACGTAACAGCTGTGGGACAGCCGGCTTCTCAGCCGCGCCTGCCCAGGCGTCTCAAAGGCCATCAAGGGCTCAAAAACGCCCGCTCCCTCAGATGGCAGACACAGATGTCGACACGGAGTCTGACTCCAGTGTCGACGAGGTTGAGACATATACACAATCCACTAGGAACATCTGTTACATGATCCCGGCAATAAAAAAAGTGTTACACATTTCTGACATTAACCCAAGTACCACTAAAAAAGGGTTTTATGTGTGGGGAGAAAAAGCAGGCAGTGTTTTGTTCCCCCATCAAATGAGTGAATGAAGTGTGAAAAAGCGTGGGTTCCCCCGATAAGAAACTGGTAATTTCTAAAAAGTTACTGATGGCGTACCCTTTCCCGCCAGAGGTTAAGTTACGCTGGGAGATATCCCCTAGGGTGGATAAGGCGCTCACACGTTTGTCAAAAAAGGTGGCACTGCTGTCTTAGGATACGGCCACTTTGAAGATACCTGCTGATAAAAGCAGGAGGCTATCCTGAAGTCTGTATTTACACACTCAGGTACTAGACTGAGACCTGCAGATAGTGCTGATGCAGCGTGGTCTGTGACCCTGTCAAACAGGGATACTATTTTGATAAGAGGATATTAAAGACGTCGTCTTATATATGAGGGATGCACAGAGGGATATTTTGCCGGCTGGCATCCAGAAGTAATGCAATGTCCATTCTGTCAGGAGGGTATTAGAGACCCGACACTGGACAGGTGATGCTGACTTTAAAAGGCACATAGAGCCTTATAAGGGTGAGGAATTGTTTGGGGATGGTCTCTGGGACCTCGTATCCACAGCAACAGCTGGGAAGAAAATTTTTTACCTCAGGTTTCCTCACAGCCTAAGAAAGCACTGTATTATCAGGTACAGTTCTTTCGGCTTCAGAAAAGCAAGCGGGTCAAAGGCGCTTCCTTTCTGCACAGAGCCGAGGGAAGAGGGAAAAAGCTGCACCAGTCAGCCAGTTCCCAGAATCAAAATTCTTCCCCCGCTTCCTCTGAGTCCACCGCATGACGCGGGGGCTCCACAGGCGTAGCCAGTTACGGTGGGGGGCCGCCTCAAAAATTTCAGCGATCAGTGGGCTCGCTCACAGGTGGATTCCTGGATCCTTCAAGTAGTATCTCAGGGGTACAAGCTGGAATTCGAGGCGTCTCCCCCCCGCCGTTTCCTCAAATCTGCCTTGCCGACAACTCCCTCGGGCACGGAGGCTGTGCTAGAGGCAATTCACAAGCTGTATTCCCAGCAGGTGATAGTCAAGGTGCCCCTACTTCAACAAGGAGGGGGTTACTATTCCACACTGTTTGTGGTACCGAAACCGAACAGTTCGGTGAGACCCATGTTAAATTTGAAATCCTTGAACACATACATAAAAAAATTCAAGTTCAAGATGGAATCGCTCAGGGCGGTTATTGCAAGCCTGGAGGAGGGGGATTACATGGTATCCCTGGACATCAAGGATGCTTACCTACATGTCCCCATTTACCATCCTCACCAGGAGTACCTCAGATTTGTGGTACAGGATTGCCATTACCAATTCCAAACACTGCCGTTTGGACTGTCCACGGCACCGAGGGTCTTTACCAAGGTAATGGCAGAAATGATGATACTCCTTCGAAAAAAGGGAGTTTTAATTATCCCGTACTTGGACGATCTCCTTATAAAGGCGAGGTCCAAGGAGCAGTTCTTGGTCGGAGTAGCACTATCTCGGGAAATGCTACAACAGCACGGATGGATTCTATACATTCCAAAGTCACAGCTGGTTCCTACCACACGCCGACTGTTCCTGGGGATGGTTCTGGACACAGAACAGAAAAAAGTATTTCTCCCGCAGGAGAAAGCCAAGGAGCTGTCCTCTCTAGTCAGAGACATCCTGAAACCAAAACAGGTATCGGTGCATCACTGCACACGAGTCCTGGGAAAAATGATAGCTTCTTACGAAGCAGAATTCCATTCGGCAGGTTCCATGCAAGAACCTTTCAGTGGGACCTCTTGGACAAGTGGTCGGGATCGCATCTTCAGATGCATCGGCTGATAACCCTGTCTCCAAGGACCAGGGTATCTCTACTGTGGTGGCTGCAGAGTGCTCATCTTCAAGAGGGCCGCAGATTCGGCATACAGGACTGGGTCCTGGTAACCACGGATGCCAGGCTTCGAGGCTGGGGGGCAGTCACACAGGGAAGAAATTTCCAAGGACTTTGGTCAAGTCAGGAGTTGTCCCTACACATAAATATTCTGGAACTGAGGGCCATTTACAATGCCCTAAGTCTGGCAAGGCCTCTGCTTCAAAACCAGCCGGTACTGATCCAATCAGACAACATCACGGCAGTCGCCCATGTAAACCGACAGGGCGGCACAAGAAGCAGGATGGCGATGGCAGAAGCCACAAGGATTCTCCGATGGGCGGAAAATCACGTCTTAGCACTGTCAGCAGTGTTCATTCCGGGAGTGGTCAACTGGGAAGCAGACTTCCTCAGCAGACACGACCTACACCCGGGAGAGTGGGGACTTCATCCAGAAGTCTTCCAACTGTTGGTAAACTGTTGGGAAAGGCCACAGGTGGACATGATGGCGTCCCGCCTAAACAAAAAACTAGATATTGTGCCAGGTCAAGGGACCCTCAGGCGATAGCTGTGGACGCTCTAGTGACACCGTGGGTGTACCAGTCGGTTTATGTATTCCCTCCTCTGCCTCTCATACCAAATGTACTGAGAATAATAAGAAGACGAGGAGTAAGAACGATACTCGTGGTTCCGGATGGGCCAAGAAGAGCTTGGTACCCAGAACTTCAAGAAATTATATCAGAGGACCCATGGCCTCTACCGCTCAGACAGGATCTGCTACAGCAGGGGCCCTGTCTGTTCCAAGACTTACCGCGGCTGCGTTGACGGCATGGCGGTTGAATTCCGGATCCTAAAGGAAAAGGGCATTCCGGAGGAAGTCATTCCTACGCTGATAAAAGCCAGGAAAGAAGTAACCGCAAACCATTATCACCGTATTTGGCGAAAATATGTTGCGTGGTGTGAGGCCAGGAAGGCCCCAACAGAGGAATTTCAGCTGGGTCGTTTTCTGCACTTCCTACAGTCAGGAGTGACTATGGGCCTAAACTTGGGTTCCATTAAGGTCCAGATTTCGGCTCTGTCGATTTTCTTCCAGAAAGAACTGGCTTCACTGCCTGGAGTTCAGACATTTGTAAAGGGAGTGCTACATATTCAGCCCCCTTTGTGCCTCCTGTGGCACCTTGGGATCTCAACGTGGTGTTGAGTTTCCTAAAATCACATTGGTTTGAGCCACTTAAAACTGTGGATTTGAAATATCTCACGTGGAAAGTGGTCATGTTATTGGCCTTGGCTTCGGCCAGGCGTGTGTCAGAATTGGCGGCTTTGTCATGTAAAAGTCCTTATCTGATTTTCCATATGGATAGGGCAGAATTGAGGACTCGTCCCCAGTTTCTCCCTAAGGTGGTATCAGCTTTTCACTTGAACCAACCTATTGTAGTGCCTGCGGCTACTAGGGACTTGGAAGATTCCAAGTTACTGGACGTAGTCAGGGCCTTAAAAATTTATATTTCCAGGACGGCTGGAGTCAGGAAAATTGACTCGCTTTTTATCCTGTAGGCACCCAAAATAGGTGCTACTGCTTCTAAGCAGACTATTGCTCGCTGAATTTGTAGCACAATTCAGCTGGAGCATTCTGTGGCTGGATTGCCGCATCCTAAATCAGTAAAAGCCCATTCCACGAGGAAAGTGGGCTCATCTTGGGCGGCTGGCCGAGGGGTCTCGGCTTTACAACTTTGCCGAGCTGTAACTTGGTCAGGGGCAAACACGTTTGCAAAATTCTACAAATTTGATACCCTGGCTGAGGAGGACCTTGAGTTCTCTCATTTGGTGCTGCAGAGTCATCCGCACTCTCCCGCCCGTTTGGGAGCTTTGGTATAATCCCCATGGTCCTTACGGAGTTCCCAGCATCCACTAGGACGTCAGAGAAAATAAGATTTTACTCACCGGTAAATCTATTTCTCGTAGTCCGTAGTGGATGCTGGGCGCCCATCCCAAGTGCGGATTGTCTGCAATACTTGTATGTAGTTATTGCCTAACTAAGGGTTATTGTTGAGCCATCTGTTGAGAGGCTCAGTTATATTTCATACTGTTAACTGGGTATAGTATCACAAGTTATACGGTGTGATTGGTGTGGCTGGTATGAGTCTTACCCGGGATTCAAAATCCTTCCTTATTGTGTCAGCTCTTCCGGGCACAGTATCCTAACTGAGGCTTGGAGGAGGGTCATAGTGGGAGGAGCCAGTGCACACCAGGTAGTCTAAAAGCTTTCTTTTAGTTGTGCCCAGTCTCCTGCGGAGCCGCTATTCCCCATGGTCCTTACGGAGTTCCCAGCATCCACTACGGACTACGAGAAATAGATTTACCAGTGAGTAAAATCTTATTTTTTGCTGCTTTTTTTAACGAATCGAAAAAAAACAGACCCGCACTTGAGCACTCAGAAACTAACACCCAAATACGAATGAATAGTGAATGCCCGTATTGTATGAAATAACAGCCGCGTTTGACCGATGGTCTATTCATTCGTATTTAGGAAGGTTGTCATTCAAACCATTACGAATAGACCAGACACTGCCGAGATTGGTGCTTAGTAAATTCCCGGATTGGGACTTAGAAAAAAAACACAAATCGGCCAAACTCGGATTTTTAGTAAATACTGGCCCATGTGTTAATACAAAGTAGGTGGTGCTCCCAGAGTCACTGGATTTACATGAGAAAATAGAAGAAAAAAGAAAGACTGTGCTGGGGCACTCTATTTGAAAATTAATAGACATTAAAATGTAACTTTTATTAAGAATCCTCTAAAATGTAGTGTGACAAACAAAAATTATATTAAATATTTATATATAAATATATATATATATATATATATATATATATATATAAGAAACAGTAAATGCTGCCCAGGTTAAAAGTTTCTTATTATATAAGTGGGTGTAGCCTAACCTATATCTACAGACAAAAAGATGGCTTTTCCCTCCTACAAAGTGGTGTCCCGTGAGATTATAGCACCATAGGTAATTAGTAGTGTAATAAAGAATAGAAAAGGTTTGTTGCCTAATTTGATGTTAAACCACCTTCTGTTTAGATGTCTAACAGTGGTGTCATCATAGGCATTTTGATTCAGCAAATTATTCAAAAGTTTATAATCTGCTAGAAAATGATGGTAGAAAAAAGAAATGTATGTTAATTTAAAAAAAGGGGGCGATATTGTGATCCCAAGATACTTGTACAAACAGCTCTCGGATCTTGTAAATGTAAGTGAGTTATATAGAAAAATTGTAGAAGGATAGGGAATTGTTCCTTCTGCTTTCCATCAAGACTGTTTATTGCACTTGGTATTCCTTGCCAGTCTCCCAAACAAGTACTAACCAGGCCTACCAGAACTTAGCTTCCAAGATCAGACGAGATTAGGCGTCTCCTGTGGAGTATGGCAGTAAACGGCTGGATGAGAGAGTACTCATTCCTGGTAAATAGAAAGTGTGCTTCTGCTGTCCAGACAAAGGAAATACCGTACAAATTGGTCTCTTATTATATAGAGACAAAGGCTGGATGAGAGGGCACACTAGCACAGATGTGCAAGAGTATAGATAGAGAAAGTAATAGCAATTTATGCCATTATGGTATCAATTGGTTATGTAAGAAAATAAGAGGAAGATTGGTTACAAATAAATATTTGTTGTGCAAAAATGCATGTATAAAAGAGAAACATCTCTCATAAGATCCGAGTATGGTGAAGATTTATAGTTATGCGTAAAAATTGTATAGACTTTTTGGCATATATCTCAAATTGTCACCAAAGCAAGGAAATACTAATTATTCATACAGAGTGTACAAAATATATGTCTACAAGTACATGACAGCAAGTAGCCCAAATAACTGTTTCATGGATGTCAGCAAAAATAACATCATTAGAGCCAAGCATTCAATAGTATTAGCAAAAGAGACATATATACACGTCACTGTCTGACACAGATAAGAAATGAGAAAAGTCATGAATAGAAATCATTCCTGTCCTAAATTAAATTTTTTTTAGCAGAAATGCAATCTTTTTTAAAGACAAAGAGGAAAAAGGGGGGGGGGGGGGGAGAAGAAGCATATAATCACAACAAATATATACATTTTCAAATAAATGGTGCATAATAAATTCTAGTAAGCTAATGTTTGTAATAATTCACCCAAGTGGGCGCTTACATAACCGGGATATCACCAAGAGATACGAGCTGCGCGCCACCCTATCTCACCACCAGACGGACCGTTTCACCTATTTACAGGCTTGTTCACTGGTAGGCGTAATGACCTTGTAAAGGCTGCATGCAGCAAGTGCTTAAAAAGCATATTTATCACTATCCACATCTCAGATGCGGATGGGATAAATCCTCCCAAATTCGCATGACAATATTTAAATATACCGCAGGGATGTATCAAATATCGCATGCAGGTACAGAGCTTGAGACAAATGTCTGATCACAGGCGGCATCTCTGACCTCGGCCTTCACTGCCAGCATGCAGGGAAGGCTGAGGTAGAGCAGGCTAAACAGGGAAGCCCTAATATCGCTATCTCAAGATAGCGTTATTATCACATGGCTCCTAGTATTTTTTACCCTTTTTTTTTTTAAGCAAATTAGGCCAGATCACACTTCCCATTACAGGTATGGGAAATGCAATCTGCTTACTAAAAATAAAATTAATTTAAGGGCTAGGAGAAGAATTTTGCTAATTCTCCTCAGGTTGACCTTTAGTACAGTCTGGTAATACTAAAATAATGTGAAAAGAATGTGAAAATACCCTTTTTCATATTATTTTAGTAAAAATAGTTTTGATAAATATGCCTGTAAGCAGGTGCAGTTGTCAGTGTTGATGGTGCACTGCCACCTGTCATCTGTAAACTGGTATTTGCGGTGCAGTCTCATTCGTCAGGTCTCATTTGCAAATGAAAAGTTACATTGATGCTGACAACTAATATGGATAATTGACTAGGCCATGTATCAGCATTGTGTCTCATTGGAAATATAAAACTGTGTTAATTTATACTATGACATCTCTACACGTTGGGCAGCTATGCAGACAGCCAACCAACTTCTCCACATACACTGAGTTTTCTACAACCTTTGAAACTATTTATACAGAGGATTCAGTTTTACTTGAGTAGACTCACAGCATGTTGCCTGTCATAATTCAAGCTAAATGACACTAGCATAAAATGGATCCTTGAATGCTGAACCAAAATTGCACCTTCACAGGCTGAGCTAAAAATTACATACAGATTTAAAGAACCGTCGCTGGCTTTAACTAGCAGAATGCGGAATAGTGACATCTAGAGAGATTGCAAGAAGTGCTGTGAATACAGAACAATGCTGACATTTCAACAATGATGTGTGAGAAAGACAGGTTCTGACAATAGGCATCAGCACCATTCCTTTGTTTTACAACAGATGTTTGATTATTACATTTGATGATGTCTTGACTGGACAGTGTAGAATTGTAAGCTCCTTTATATTGTCTCAGAAAAATACTGTCCATTGTCTTCCAATAACAATATTGCTGTCAAGGATGTTAGGAATAAAGTCACACACAGAGCTGTCGATCTCTGCAATTGTACAATTATTTATTACACTGGACACCACGCAAACATTGACAATGGTTTGAAGGTCTTTGTCCGGAAAGATGTAATAGGATTGTATAGTCAGGAATGCACACAGATAACAGGACATCAGGAACTCAGGATAGCACATTAGTAGTATAGGGCCTAATTCAGACCTGATCGCTAGCAGGTGATTTTTGCGCTGCCTACAGGGGGAGTGTATTTTCGCTTTGCAAGTGTGCTGCGAACGCATGTGTAGCAGAGCTGTACAAACAGATTTTGTGCAGTCTCTGGACAGCCCAGGACTTACTCAGCCACTGTGACCACTTCAGCTTGTCCGGGACCGGAATTGACATCAAGAACCCTCCCTGCAAACGCATGAACACACCTGCGTTTTTCCAAACCCTCCCAGAAAATGGTCAGTTGACACCCACAAACACCTTCTTCCTGTCAATCTCCTTGTGAACGCCCGTGCGAATGGATCCTTCGCACAAACCCATCGCTGAGCGGCGATCCGCTCTGTACCCGTGCAACGCGCCTGCACATTGCGGTACATATGCATGCGCAGTTTAGACCTGATCGCCCGCTGCATGAAAACGCAGTCCATCGATCAGGTCTGAGTTAGGCCCATAGTGTCAGCCTAATGACTCAGTTTTCCTATAAACATCTACAACTCATGTCTGGTCTTTTACTATAGCAGGCTCCTTTCTTGTAGGACCTGATTCTGATTGCAAGGTACTGCACAGCCGCAGAGAAGCAGACAAATAAGAGGCAAATGCAGCAGGAGGCGTCTGAGCAAATAGACCCCCACCCCTCCTTGCGTGCATCCGCGATCCGAGTCCCGTGTCCATCACTATCGCGACCAACGGTCTTGATGGTCGCTGCTTTCGGCCTTTATTCTTGTCTGCTACCATGCACATAACTCCCAGGGTAAGTGAGTACCAATGAGCTGACTCCGCTCTATGGACCTGTTTCACATTAGTACATAAACCCGATGGTTTACGTAGTAATCTGATGCTTGTAAGCCTGCGCAGACACCAGAAATGTTTTGCACATGTGCAGATCGGGTTCTGTGTGATCGGTCACAGCTCTTAGCCGCAGCATGATTAACATGCTGCGATGTTTGGGAGGCTGAACGTGGGCAGAAACTAATACCATTATACAAAACAGGGGCGTTTCATACGCTTCTGATTATGCAGGAACACCTGCAACATAAGAGTAAATAGTACACAATAATGACAAACTGTTATCGCCCACCTGGGCAACCCAAAAAGTTTCTGGAAGATGTTTTTGCTTGGCTCCCTCACTTTCTATCTTCTGACATCTCCACCATCATTATGGGCGACTTCAATATCTCTATTGACAGTCCACAATCTCCCCATGCCTCTAAACTACTCTCTCTGACCTCCTCTCTTGGCTTCTCCCAGTGGACTGACTCCCCTGCTCATCAGGAGGGCCACTGCCTTGATCTCGTATTCACCAGACTATGCTCTGTTTCTGAACTCACTAACGCTCCTTTCCCTCTCTCAGATCACAACCTTATCACCTGCATGCTCTCCTCCGTTACTTAGAACTCAATGTCCCTGAAGTCTACCAAGCCTCCTCTAATCTGCAGAAATATGAACGCTATTAATTTTCAACAACTATCTACCTCACTGCAACCACTGCTCTCACTAATTTTTACATTCACCTCTCCTGAGACTGCTGTGTCACACCTTAACCAAACTCTAGAAACAGCACTTGATGAAGTGGCTCCAGCTACCCATCACACTCCACATAGACTTAGATGTCAACCGTGTCACTCTAAATACACTAGACACCTACAAAAACTCACGTAAAGTAGAACGCCAGTGACATAAATCTCGTAGTTCAAGTGCCTTTTGTCACGTCTAGCGAGGTTTGAGGATCCGGCAGCTGAGACTTGCCCAAGGAGGTAGTTGGCTGTATATGAACGAAATGAGGGGGTTGGATATAGTTCCTTCTCATGGGACAAGGGGCAATGAAGAACGCAGACGGAGCTAAGAGTCAGTGGATTGTAGTTCTTATGGACAGGGCTGATGTAGAAAACTGTGGCTGGTGAACGATGACTTAAAGACGTAATTGTAGACAAAGAATTGCGGGTTGTGGCTTGAAAGACAAGGTTGCGAATAATGAACTGCGGAACTGTGAATAGTGGTTATAGACGTGGCTGGAGGCAAAGAACTGTGGACTGTGATTTGAAAGACAAGACTGTAGAGTATGAACTGCAGTACTGTGGATGGTGGTTAAAGACGTGGCTGGAGACAGAGGACTGTGGACTGTGGCTTAAAAGACTAGGCTGTAGATTATGAACTGCGGAACTGTGTATGGTGGTTAAAGACGTGGCTGGAGATGAAGATCTGTGGAGTGTAGCTTGAAAGACTAGGCAGAAGACCTGGGACCGACCATGCCCAAAGAGTCTTACTGGACCGGGTTTTCCAGGAGCGCTTCCACAGACAGCAGCAGGCTAGGAACGGCAGGGCTGCAGCAGCAACAGAGAACCGGCCAAGCAGGGTCAGGAGTAACCAGAATACGGCAAGAATCCTGGGAGCACAGGATAAAGCACCTACAACAGGGTTGTAACTTGAAGCACTGGCGTCCCTGTCCTAACCAGCCCCCTTTTATAGTGAGAACTTCCCCTGGATTGGCTGGAGGAAACAGGAACTATGCCTCAAACTTGGTCTCCAACATGGCGGCGCCCAGTAATGCAGACCTTTCTGCATAGCCACACAGTTCACTGCCCCTGGTCTCCTAGCAACGGCTCAGGAAGAGCGACCCGCTGCAGCGGCATCCCGCTGCCACAAGCTGACCCCCTTACCGCCATTACTGCTGCCCTCGGACCCGGCGCAGCAGCCCACCGCTGCCCGCACGCCGCCTGAGAAGCCAGCCCCGCGGCCCCAGCGTACCGGTAAGACTCCGGATGCTGAAAGTACCCCCCCTCCCTTCGCGGGTGGACTCCGGACACCTATATGGTTTAGTTGGAAACTTGGCATGAAATGTCCGAAGAAGTGTTGGAGCATGGACATCTTCTGCTTCTACCCAAGACCTTTCCTCTGGTCCATATCCCTTCCAATCAACAAGGTACTGGAGGCGACCATATCATCTGTGGGAGTCGAGGATCTTGTGAATCTCAAATTCGTCTCCTTGTGCTGATTGGATCTTGGGTGATTTAGGCAGAGCAGCTTTGAATCGATTAAGTACCAACGGTTTTAAGAGAGAAATATGAAATGCATTAGGGATTCTCAAATGCAGAGGTAACTTCACTTTGTAGGCCACAGGATTTAAAACTTTTTCGATTGGGTAGGGCCCAATAAATCTGAGAGCACACTTTTTAGTAGGAACCTTCAATCTTAGGTTACGTGTGGAAACCCAATCCCGATCTCCCACTTTAAGACTTGGTACAGCTCTTCGCTTCAGATCTGCGTAGGTCTTATACTTCTTTGATGTCTTGAGTAAGGCCTCGTGAATTTGTCTCCAGGTTTTAGTAAATTGTCGAAGTGCTGATTCTGCGGCAGGGACCTCGACCGTAGGCAGAAGTTGGAAGTCAGGAACTTTCGGATGATAACCATAATTAATGAAAAATGGAGAAGATTTTGTGGCAGAGTGATAGAGATTATTATGGGCAAATTCTGCGAATTGGTGGAAGTCCAGCCAGTCGTCCTGAGAGGAGGACATGAATAAACGCAGAAATGTCTCCAGGTCCTGGTTCACTCTCTCTCTGTTTGACCACCCGTTTGGGGATGATATCCTGAGGAGAAATTCAATTTCACACCAAGAGCAGAACATAGGGATCTCCAAAACTTGGCCACAAACTGAGGACCTCTATCAGACACGATTTCTTGCGGTAGACCATGGAGTCGAAAGATCTCTGCTATGAATAATTTTGCCAACTGGGATGCTGATGGAAGACCAGCCAGGGGAACGAAGTATGCCATTTTAGAGAACCAGTCAACTATGACCCATACGGTATTTCGTCAGCCAGACACAGGCAAATCAGTAATAAAGTCCATAAAAATATGCGTCCATGGTCTTTGCGGCACAGGTAACGGATGAAGGACCTTTGGGACTTTTATGCTGGGCACACTTTGGACAGGCAGCCACAAATTCCTGAACGTCAGTCCTGAGATGAGGCCACCAATAGGAGCGCTGAATGAATTTGAGCGTTTTATGACCACCCGCATGGCCCATGAAGGAGGAGGAGTGAGCCCATGTAAGCAGTTTCTTGCAAAGATTTGGTGCAACGAAGATTTTTCCCAGAGGAGGAAGTGGGGTGGTATTAGTTGCTGAAAAAAAGGTGGATTCCAAGATGAATTGTTCCTTCGAACGGTCAGAGGGTTCTTCAGAACTTAGGGAACGGGATAATGCATCTGCCTTTTTGTTGAGGGAACCTGGTCGGTAACTAAGTTTAAAGTTGAAATGGATAAAGAAGAGTGGCCATCTTGCTTGGCGTGGGTTCAGACATCGAGCTGACTGTAGATATAGGAGGTTCTTGTGATCCGCGGTTACCAAGATTAGATGCTGAGCTCCCTCCAACAAATACCTTCACTCCTCAAAGGCTAGCTTATTTGCCAGTAATTCTTGTTCCCCAATAGCGTAATTTTGTTCAGCGGGGGAGAATCTTCGCGAGAAGAACGCAAAAGGATGGACTTTCTTGTCCTCGAAGAGCTGGGATAATACTGCTGCTACTCCTACAGTAGAGGCGTCAACTTCCACCAGGAATGGACGGCTGAGATCGGGTTGACGAAGAACAGGGGCGGTCATGAAAGCCTCCTTTAAAGATGAAAAGGCTACCAAAGCCTCCGGAGACCACTTGGCAGGATCGGCTCCTTTCCTAGTTAATGCGGTTATGGGATCTATGACAGAAGAATAGTTCTGAATAAATCCTCGGTAGAAGTTAGCGAACCCCAGGAAATGTTGAACTCCCTTAAGGGTAGCTGGAAGCGATCAATCCTGAATCGCCTGGACTTTAGCGGGGTCCATCTGTAACTTCTGCCCTGAGAGGATGTAACCAAGGAATGGAATCGTGGGTACTTCGAAGGTGCACTTCTCTAATTTACAGAATAATTGATTCCTCCGTAAACGAGTTAGAACTTCTTTGACTTGTTCTCGATGGGTCTTCAGATTCCTGGAAAAGATGAGGATGTCATCCAAGTACACCACCAAGCAGTCATAGAGGAGGTCTCTGAAGATTTCATTAACGAATTCTTGAAAGACGGCTGGGGCGTTACATAGGCCAAAAGGCATTACCAGGTATTCGTAATGGCCGTCGCGGGTATTAAATGCCGTCTTCCATTCGTCACCTGGGCGAATACGTATAAGACTGTAGGCCCCCCGTAAGTCCAGCTTAGTGAATACAGTAGCTCCTTTAACACGGTCGAAGAGTTCTGGAATTAGAGGTAACGGATATCTGTTCTTAATTGTTATGTCGTTGAGACCTCTATAGTCAATACAGGGCCGCAGACCCCCATCCTTCTTTTTGACGAAGATAAACCCCGCCCCGGCCGGAGAGGTGGAAGACCTGATGAACCCTTTATCCAAGTTCTCCCGGATATACTCCGACATGACCTGTGTCTCAAGGAGGGAGAGAGGATAGATTCGACCTGGTACCAGATCAATGGGGCAATCCCAAGTTCTATGCGGAGGCAAGGTGTCCGCCCCATGTTTACTGAAAACATCTTGAAATGCCTGGTATTCCACAGGAAGGCTGGAAGAACAGAGGGGTCTTACTGAAGGCAAACAGTTCTGGAAGCAGTCTCGTCCCCAAGAGAGAACATCCATAGTTTGCCAGTCTATGTGGGGATTGTGTCTTAATAACCATGGAAATCCTAGGATCAGTTCATGAGTGGCTTTAGGAATTACAAGGAAAGAGATTTTTTCTGAATGAAGAACTCCGACCTTCATCTTGAGAGGAATAGTACGAAAGGATATAATACCCTCAGGAATATGACTTCCATCCACCGCAGTAATAGAAATGGTACAATCCAAACGGACCGTTTGTATTTCAGATCGTTTGACCAGAGCTGATGTAATGAAGCTTTCGGCGGCTCCGGAATCGAGTAGTGCAGGGATGAGAAGAGAGGAAGAAGGGAGCTCCAGGTGGGTTAACAAGACAGACTCTTTCTTGGTATGTAATTCTGAGAATTCTCCTAGCTTGACCTCTCCAGTACAAGCTAGGAGCTGGCGTTTCCCGGACGTAGATTGCAAGATTTAACAAAGTGATCAGATGCACCACAATACAAGCAGAGGTTCCCTTGTCGTCGTCTCTGACGTTCTTCATTGGAGGGGCGGGAACGGTTGATCTGCATGGGTTCTTCCATAGTTGGTGATGATGGTGTTGGTGGAAGAACAACTCTAGGCTTAGGACGATCTGACCGCGATCTCTCCATCCAGCGTTCTCTGTACCTCAGGTCTAATTTATTGCATACGGAAATTAATTTATCCAACTTATCAGGTACGTCCTGAGTTGCGAGGTCATCTTTGATCTTTTCGGACGCTCCAGAAAGCTGCAATGAGAGCCTCCTCGTTCCAGTTCAGCTCTGAGGAGAGAGTACGAAACAGGATCACGTACTGACTGACCGTACGCGTGTCCTGACGCAGGCGCGGGATCTCCAATGAGGCGGCAGAAGTCCTGCCCGGTTCATCGAAGATTCTTCGAAAGATGTCCGCGAATTCTGAATAGTTAGACAGGATGGGATCCGTCCTCTCCCATAAAGGTGAAACCCATTCCAACGCTTGCCCGGTAAGTAAATAAATTATATAGGCTACTTTGATTCTTGCTGATGGAAAGTTGGCCGACTGTAGTTCGAACTGGCTTTCGCGCTGGTTAAGAAACCCGCTGCATTGTTTTGGATTCCCATCAAACTTACTGGGAGATGGCAAATGCAACCGTGGAAGTGGTACTGGTACAGGAGGAAGCGGGACTGGAGGTGCAAATGTGGCGGCAGCTGTAGATACTTGAGGGGCCGTCATGGCAACACAGAGAGAATCGAGACGTTCGGACATATTCTGCATAAACTGCACAATTTGGGATTGTGTGGCCTCCTGCTTACTTAAGCGAGACCAGATATCTGCAGTTGAATCCCCTCCTGAGGCCTGATCCCCCGTCGAATCCATTGGGCCAATGCTTACTGTCACGTCTAGCGAGGCTTGAGGATCCGGCAGCTGAGACTTGCCCAAGGAGGTAGTTGGCTGTGTATGAACGAGACGAGGGGGTTGGATATAGTTCCTTCTCATTGGGACAAGGGGCAATGAAGAACGTAGACGGAGCTAAGAGTCAGTGGATTGTAGTTCTTATGGACAGGGCTGAGGCAAAGAACTGTGGCTGGTGAACGATGACTTAAAGATGTAGTTGTAGACAAAGAACTGCGGGTTGTGGCTTGAAAGACGAGGTTGCGAATAATGAACTGCGGAACTGTGAATAGTGGTTATAGACGTGGCTGGAGGCAAAGAAATGTGGACTGTGATTTGAAAGACGAGACTGTAGATTATGAACTGCGGTACTGTGGATGGTGGTTAAAGACGTGGCTGGAGACAGAGGACTGTGGCTTAAAAGACGAGGCTGTAGATTATGAACTGCGGAACTGTAGATGGCGGTTAAAGACGTGGCTGGAGACGAAGATCTGTGGAGTGTGGCTTGAAAGACGAGGCAGAAGACCTGGGACCGACCGCGCCCAAAGACCTACTGGACCGGGTTTTCCAGGAGCGCTTCCACAGGCAGCAGCAGGCTAGGAACGGCAGGGCTGCAGCAGCAACAGAGAACCGGCCAAGCAGGGTCAGGGGTAACCAGAATATGGCAAGAATCCTGGGAGCACAGGCTAAAGCACCTACAACAGGGTTGTAACTTGAAGCACTGGCGTCCCTGTCCTAACCAGCCCCCTTTTATAGTGAGAACTTCCCCTGGATTGGCTGGAGGAAACAGGAACTATGCCTCAAACTTGGTCTCCAACATGGCGGCGCCCAGTAATGCAGACCTTTCCGCATAGCCACACAGCTCACTGCCCCTGGTCTCCTAGCAACGGCTCAGCAAGAGCGACCCGCTGCAGCGGCGTCCCGCTGCCCGAGCGGACCCCCTCACCGCCGCTGCTGCTGCCCTCGGACCCGGCACAGCAGGCCACCTCCGCCGCTGCCCGCACGCGGCCTGAGAAGCCAGCCGCGCGGCCCCACCGTACCGGTAAGACTCCGGACGCTGACACCTTTCTCACATATAAAACCGTGTACCACTCTTATCGTAATGCTCTGGACACTGCCAAACAAACATATTTTCAATCACTCTTCTCTGCTCAAGCCTCTAACCCAAAGCGATTTTTTTTTTTAATTCAATAATTTTTTTATTGGTTTTATATTTGCATTTTGAACAATAACAAAACTACTAAACAACAAAAATAATAGGAAAGAAAAATAACAGCAAAAAACAAAAAAACAAAAACAAAAGACAATATGCTAAACATGGGAATACGCAGATTCCCAGTTCACAACGTTACTGCATTACAGTCACAACAAAGAGAACGTGCAGGCTTATCTCTCAAGTATACCTTTCGTAAATCAGGAGAAATTACATGACAACCAACTTAATCAGATATAACGCTCAAATACTTCCAAACAGCCAACTCGCTAATTATAATTATACAGCACTGACAGCAAGTACGAGCAAACAGGTGGCCGGCCGCAGGTCCCAGGGGTGACATACGAGAGGGACAGTCCCATTGCTAGCATAAACCCCCCTCACACAGCCCCACATGCATTCTACGAAGCTTGGCCCATCCCCCCAACAGTCCCCCATTTTAGACACACAGTGGAGAGTGTCAGCCACTACAGTTCGTTGAGTTAGGAGAGCTGAGCCATCTACCCCACAGGTCATAATACTTCTGCCCCGCCTTCTTGGCCATGTATACGTATTTCTCGTGAGCGGCCGTTGTATTAACAAGCGAAACCCAAGACTGTACATTGGGAGCATCCGTAGCCAGCCATAGCAACACACACCTTAGCTAGAGCGCACAGGTTGATCAGGTATTGTTTGCTAGGAGCATCTAGGGCGTTATCCTCCAAGGCCGACAACACACACACCGTCGGGGTACACACAACCGAAAGAATTCCAGTGGACACCATGACATCAATAATACCGGACCAGAATATTGCCATTTTAGGGCAAAGCCAAATAACATGCCAGAAATCAGCACACAACCGTCACACTTAGGGCATCTGGCAGAGTGGGTACCGCCTATGTGGGCTAATCGCACCGGCGTCATAAACACTGTGCACAATAAACAACTGAATTTGTTGATATCTAGTAGTAGTGGTAGATAATCGTGGAGAGCATAAAGCTCCCTCCGAGATCTCATCGGAAATTGGCCCCAGGTCAGATTCCCATTTATGTCTAAGAGAAGACAAGGGGTCAGAATAGTGAGATTGAAGCATACTCTTATATATACTAGAAACTAAATGGCCGCCCCCCAAGGTTTGTAAAAGAGATTTAATTGGGGAATTTAGGATCATAGGAGGGGCATTAGAAAACTGTGCATTAATCGCGTGTCTCAGTTGCAAATACCGATAGAAGTATGGAGATGGCACATTAAAGTCCTGCCACAGCTGCTGGAAAGATTTCAATATATCGCCATTGTATAAATGCCCCAGGGATGTTACCCCCCACTTCCCCCATACCACCCTAGTTTGGAGCGAGGTTAATTCTGGGAAACCAAGTACATTATCCAATAGAGTGTCCGGGTCTATACCCTGGCCCTTCAAAATAGCATGTACTTGCTTCCAGACAAGAGTGGCTTGTTTTATTATAGGGACCTTAGATAATTTAACATTCCCGCAGAGTAGCAGCTGCAATGGTGTACCATCAGGATACTCCTGCAGAAACAGTTGCGAGTGCATAGTGAGACTATCGGAGTTGGACACCCATTCCCAGATGTGTGCTAATTGCGCAGCATAGTAGTAAAATTTAAAATAGGGAGGGCCAAGCCCCCTGCTGATCTAGGTCTAGACAAGGTGTCAAGCTTCAAACGTGCTCTCCTGCTGGCCCAGATCAAGGAAGACCGCAAACTATCAATTTGCCTAAATATTTTGAGGCCAATATACATGGGTGACTGCTGAAGAACATATAGGAGCTTAGGTAGATACACCATTTTCACCAGGTTGACCCTACCAGTAATAGTCAGAGGCAAATTCCCCCTAACCTTGACTTTCGAATGGAGATAGACAATCTGCGGTGTAATATTAAGAGAGACATAAGTACAAGGATTATTTGATACCCATATCCCCAGATACTTGAAAGATTCTACCCACCTTTGCGGGATATGAATCAGTGGGGGAACTGGTATTGGACCCTTAAGTGGAGTGATATTTGATTTGTCCCAGTTTATAGTAAGCCAGGAGAAGCGTCCATAAGTATCTTTCATATCCAGAATGATAGGCATAGAGGAGACATAATCATCAAGAAATAGCAAGAGATCGTCCGCATACAATGCTATTCTATCCTCTCTTGCGCCCACCTTAATACCCAGAATATCCTTACTGGCTCTAATCAAACACGCCAATGGCTCAATAGCTACGGCAAACAGGGTGGGGGACAGGGGGCAGCCCTGCCTCGTTCCCCTGGACAAGGGGAAGGAGTGTGATACGTATCCGTTCACGGAGACCCTGGCCATGGGCAAAGAGTAGAGTAGTTTAACATATTTAATAAAATTAGGGCCCATGCCAAATCTACTCATGGTTTCCCACAAGAAGGCCCACTCCACCGAATCAAAGGCCTTTGCGGCATCCAAAGAGGCTACAACAGAAGAGCAGGCCTCCCCATGCGAAACCTGAAAATGAGTAAACAGGCGCCTTTAATTAACAGCAGTGGACTTACCAGGCATAAAGCCTGTTTGGTCCGGGTTAATGATTTGGGTTATAACCTGATTAAGTCTAGAAGCCAGGACCTTGGCTAGGATTTTAACATCCGTAGGTAGCAGAGAGATAGGACGATAAGACTCAACTCTCCTGGGGTCCTTATCCGGCTTGGGAATCACTATAATTAATGCCTCTGCCATAGAAGGGGGAAGCGCATTTTGCGCAAACATAGTATTAAATAAATTAAGCAACTGAGGGGCGAGGAATTTGGTGTGTTTCCTATACAGTTCGGATGGAATACCATCTAGGCCACAGGCCTTACCATCCGGAGATGCGGTGATTGCAGCCTCTATTTTTTCTACCGATATAGGAGCGTCCAGAAGAGCTCTGGCCTCAGTAGAGACACAGGGCATCTGGATTTGATCTAAATAATCACACAATTCTAGCGGGGAACATGTGAGTTTGGAGTTATAAAGCGCCTGATAGTAAGATACAAATTCCGTGACAATTTGGGGGGTGCGATCCAACACTAACCCAGCCGCATTCACAACCTCTACCACCGTACGAGAGGAACGGTCCCCCCTAGCAAGATTAGCCAAATATGAACCCGGTCTATCTCCCGTAGCGTATTGGACATGGGAGGAGAATAGAAGTTTATGCTGGGTTTTCCTCCACAAATACTCCTTCCATTCTTTCTGAGCATGGAGCCAGTCTACTTTAGAACTGTCCAAGCCATCCTGTATATATACCATTTCAGAAGCGGTAACCCGATCCTCCAGTTCAACTTCACGTTTCCTAAAAGAGGATATAAGGCTACCCACTCTTTTGATCAATGTCCCTCTCAGGAAGGCTTTAAAGGTGTCCCACAATAAGGAGACATCGGTAGTATCAGCATGAGAATCAAAGAATTCCAACCAACTGGCCTCCAATTCAGATTCCTCACCCATATGCGTGAGCCAGAAAGGGTTAAGCTTCTATACAGCCTGGCCTCTCTGACAACCCAGGTCAATATGAATCGAAACAGGGGAGTGATCCGAAATACCCCTAGTCTCATATCTAACACTTTGAATCATAGGCAGGAGTTCCCGAGAGAGGAGGGCCAAGTCTATCCTAGAGAAGGAAGAGTGTGAGAAACCGGAATACTGCCTCAGGTCAGGGTGTTTCAGTCTCCAGGGATCGACCAAGCCCAGCTCAGAGACAGTATGTGCAAATAAAGACCGTTTCGGCTGTGGATTGGAGGATGCCGTAGACAACCTATCCAATTCATGATGTAAAACGTTGTTAAAGTCACCCATACATATGGCAGCCACACCCGGGGACGCAGCCATGAAAATAGATGCCTTGTTTAGTACATCAGATGAGTATGGAGGGGGCACGTACAAAGCTAACAGTAGCATGGGAATGGAATTAATTTTGCATTTTAAAAACACATACCTCCCCCACTGTTCCGTTTGCACAGTGTCAAGTAGGAAAGGCACAGACTTTTTA
Organism: Pseudophryne corroboree; assembly: GCF_028390025.1. NCBI lineage: Eukaryota > Metazoa > Chordata > Amphibia > Anura > Myobatrachidae > Pseudophryne > Pseudophryne corroboree. Next base: position 776,652,874 of record NC_086447.1, on the reverse strand, counting down.
ATCAATATCGACATTCCCCGGGACGCTGCGGTGTGCATGGAATGGTAAGCCCACCCCACCCACGGCTTTCTAAGAGACATGATCTTTGTACCCACCAAGTGAGTCTCCATCAAACAAACCACATCTGATGCGTATTGTTTGATTTGTCTGAGTACCAGGGAGAGCTTAATTTTGTCATTGATCCCCCTCACATTCCAGGACAGAAACTTAACCAAAGCCATAACAAAGCAGCGCAACGATAAAGCAGATGACCCACGACCAGCCACCCCCAGCACACTCCCAGCAAATCACACCCTTGACTAACTGCAACAGAAGCATACTAGAGACAAGCACATTGCACATCAGAAAACAAAAACAAAACAGTAATTTCTTAACAAAACCCCCATTCCCACCCCGTACACCACTAAGAACTTGCAGCATACCTGATTCTACACATTCTACAAAGCCAAAAAACAAACAAAAAGGGGGCCAAGAATTTAGTGACTCCAAGACAGGAGAAGCTTCCAGCTAAATTCAAGTCCCCCCCAGGGCCGCCAGAACAACCCCATTTATATAACTGTTTGGGACCATATAACGTGACAGACATCTTCATACGGCCCCGAAACTAGTATAGTGAACTAAACTAGAATGTTAACTAAAGGCAACATGGGGCATATATGAGGATAGAGGGAGCACGGCAGTAGTCTACGAAAAACAGGATATTATCTCCCAGAAATATCCCAGTAATCTCCCCACTAATAAAGTCTGCACAGCCCTCCCAAGAAACACCACAGGCAGTAAATAAACAATGGCCCTCATTCCGAGTTGTTCGCTCGCTAGCCACTTTTCGCAGCAGTGCACACGCTAAGCCGCCGCCCTCTGGGAGTGTATCTTAGCTTAGCAGAATTGCGAACAAAAGATTCGCACAATTGCAAATAGACATTTCTTAGCAGTTTCTGAGTAGCTCGAGACTTACTCTGCCACTGCGATCAGTTCAGTCAGTTTCGTTCCTGGTTTGACGTCACAAACACACCCAGCGTTCGCCCAGACATTCCCCCGTTTCTCCAGCCACTCCCGCGTTTTTCCCAGAAACGGCAGCGTTTTTCACACACACCCATAAAACGGCCAGTTTCCGCCCAGAAACACCCACTTCCTGTCAATCACACTCCGAACACCAGAACGAAGAAAAAACCTCGTAATGCCGTGAGTAAAATACCAAACTTCTTAGCAAATTTACTTGACGCAGCCGCAGTGCGAACATTGCGCATGCGCAGTTAGCGGAAAATCGCACCGATGCGAAGGAAAATAACGAGCGAACAACTCGGAATGAGGGCCAATATACTTAGCAAACTGTAAGCATAAGTTTAGTCAGCGGCTAGTGCCCGCCGTGCCGGAAAGCGTCTATCCAACCACATCGATGCCTCGCGGGGAGACGTGAAGAATTTAGATTCTCCATCCACCACCACCCGTAGTTTAGATGGGAAGAGCACAGCATAGGGGAGGTTTAGTTCACGTAGCCTGCGTTTCACGGGGACAAACTGAGCTCTATCCTTTTGAACGTCTGTAGCAAAGTCCGGAAAGACAGAGATCGGAGAACCATTCCATTTGAGGGGGCCCTTAGTATGGGCCAGTTTCAGAATCACGTCCCTATCCCGGCAGTGAAGTAGCTTGGCAATAAACGTACGGGGGGGTGTCCCCGGAGGCAATGGGCGCATCGGGACTCTGTGAGCACGCTCCACAGCAAAATGTGAGGTGAACTCCTCCGCTCCGAACTCATCCAGCAGCCACTTCTCAAGAAATTTTTTGGGGGAGGCACCCTCCTCTTTCTCAGGGAGACCAACGAAGCGGACATTGTTCCGTCGCAATCGTCCCTCCTTATTCGTCATCTATCTATGCACCTCCGGCATCTGTGACTCCAGAGCAGAAGTACATCTACCAAGTGGTGTAACCGTGTCTTCCAGCGTGGATATGCGCGTCTCAACCTCACCGACCCTCTCTCGCACCTGTTGAAGGTCTTGGTGTATAATGGATAAGTCCGCCTGGACCTAACCGATCCTGTCGGCCAAGCGGGCTTCGCTGGCCGTAACCGCATCCAGCACCTTCTGCAAAGTGGCATCTGTAGCCTCCACAGAAGAGGAGCTAGCCGACGGAGATGGCGGTGAAGAAGTCGACTGTGCCTCTTCTCCCTGTTGGGACCGCGTCGAAGGGTTCCTAGCAAATTTCTCTAACTTCGCCGCAGCCGCGGTGGATTGATGTGGTTTGACCATGATAGCCAAGCTGATGACGGAGAGTAGAGAGTAGGATAGTATAGTATGTCAAAATTGTCCAGCTGCTTTGGGGAAATATATAGTATATCAAAACGTCCAGCTGCTGCCTTATGGACACGTAGTACAGCAATACTGTCCAGAAGCTGCCTATGGAGATGGCAGTATATCAAAATCGTCCAGTTATTATCCACTGTACCCGCAGCAACAATTGCAGAGGGTCACCAGGGGAAGACAAAAATCAGGCTGCACTATGTCACAATTTATATACGCAGTATGGCAACCCAGCAGAGGAGCCACATGCAGCCTGCATATACTGTAGCACAAGGCTAGAAACTGGCAGGCTCTCCCACAGGTCCCCCAGGGTGTATTCTGACCCCCCCCCAAGCAGTGTAGATGGTGCCTCAGGAGATATACAGATAAAGCAGGATCCGCTGCAGCTGATATGGGGAGCGGCGGCGGGACCCGCGGCAGCCCCGTAGCAGAGGACCTCACAGACTCCCCCTAGGCAGGCAGTGCAGGCAGCGCTTTCACCAGGGCTCCCGGCGTCTTAGCTCCACACAGCGGCGGCGGCCGGAGCGGGCACAGGCAGCGTGTTGAGCGGTTGAGTGGCAGCGCGGCAGGACGGGAGAGCGGCGTCCCACGTGATGCAGCAGGCCCCGGCACCCCGAGCACAAGAACAGTCCAGCCACAGCAGGAGTGCAACCCACGGCTCCCAAGGTAACACAGAGGTCCCTCCACAGCTTCACACCGGCACTGGGGCCACTTGCAGACCCAAGGGGGGACACAGGATGGATTAACCGGATAATAAAGCTGGACAGCCACACAACCTGTGTGCTACTCCATGTCTGCCGAAGCCACGCCCCCCCAAAAGCGACTTTTTAATACATTTAAATCACTTCTTGTCCCTCCCTCACCCAACCCACCAGCCACTGTCAGTGCGCAAGATCTTGCTTCCTATTTCAAGGACAAGATTGATAAAATCTGAAATAAAATGCTATGCTCTCCCACAGCAAGTGACCTGCTCAATTCCCTGCCTGAACCCTCTAATACAGCGGTTCCCAAACTGTGTGCCGTGGCTCCCTGGGGTGCCTCGGGACACTTGCAGGGGTGCCCTGGGTTGGTGGTCCAGGACCAATTCAAATTATTCATGGTCAATATAATAGGCAAAACCAGTGCTGGTGGCTGCCAGTCATAAAATATGTGGCCAAACAGAAGCAAATCTTGTCCATCACCACACAACTGACCCTAAGGATGACATATAAACGCAATCTACTTAATGTAATATTTCTTTCTAAATTTCTCAATAAGAAATTTTTGGCCTAGGGGTGCCGTGAAAAAAATTCTGATATTTTAGGGCGCCGTGATTCAAAAAAGTTTGGAAACCACTGCTCTAACACCTTCTCTTCATTTGATCCTACGAATGAAGATGAATTATCTGCACTCTTTTCATCTGCCTACTCTATTACCTCTCCCCTTGACTCTATACCCTCACAAATTAGTAAAGCGCTGTCTGCTGTGCTCATCCCAACCTTAACTAAAATCTGTAATCTCTCTCTGTCTACTGGTATCTTTCCTTCTCTGTACAAGCATGCAGTGATTACTCTCATTCTGAACAAAAAACAACCTCTGACCCTAACTCTCTCTCAAGCTACCGTCCCATCTCTCAGCTCCCATGCCTCTCCAAGCTACTTGAGAGACTTGCCTACACTCGCCTCACACACTTTCTTAACTCACACAGCCTACTGGACCCACTTCATTCAGGATTTCGTGCCCAACACTCCACAGAGACAGCACTGACTAAGGTAGTGAATGATTTGGTCACTGCTAAATCTAAAGGCCATTACTCACTACTTATTCTCCTTGATCTCTCTGCTGCTTTTGACACTGTTGACCACTCTCTTCTCATACAAACACTACAATCCCTAGGTATTCAGTACACAGCCCTTTCTTGGTTCTCATCCTACCTATCTAATCGCTCCTTCAGTGTTTGTTTTTCTGATTCCATCTCCTCTTCGCTACCTCTCTCGGAGTACCACAAGGCTCAGTCTTAGGTCCTCTGCTTTTCTCTATCTATACCACATCTCTTGGCAAACTAATCAACTCTTTCGGTTATCGGTACCATCTGTATGCAGATGATACTCAAATCTACCTATCCTCCCCAGATTTGTCACCATCTGTATTGGCCCGTGTCACTGAATGCCTTTCTGCCATTTCATCTTAGATGACATCTCGCCACCTCAAACTTAATATTTCCAAAACATACTTAATTATATTTCAACTGGCCAATAGTAGTTACCAACCTGATATCTCTATCACTGTTGAGAACTTGGCAATCATCCCTACCCCACAAGCTCGCTCATTCTTGACTCGGAACTGTCCTTTGTTCCCCACAATCAATCTGTCTCAAGATTATGTTACATACATCTAAGAAACATATCCAAAATATGACCATATCTTATACAAGACACAGCAAAAACTTTAATCCATTCTCTCATTATCTCCAGAATTGATTATTGTAATAGTCTCCTGACCGGTCTTCCCAAACATAGGCTCTCACCAATACAATCCATTTTGAATGCAGCTGCGAGGCTAATCTTTCTCACTAGGCATTCATCGTCTGCAGATCCGTGTCAGTCCCTCCATTGATTACCGGTATTCTACCGTATTAAATATAAAATACTTTTACTTACATACAAGGCTATTAACCAAACTGCACCAACATACATCTCTTCACTCATCTCAAAATATCTCCCTACCGCCGACCTCTCCGCTCTGCACAAGATCTGCATCTCACATCCACACGCATTACTTGTTTGCACTCAAAATTACAGGACTTTACCCAAGCTTCACCCACTCTGTGGAATGCCCTCCCACGCACAATAAGACTCGCCTCTAATCTCCAAACCTTTAAACGTTCCCTAAAAACTCACCTCTTCAGACAAGCCTATCAAATTCCAGACCCACCCACATAACCTTCAGTGCTTCCCTATCTAATTACATCCTCTCTGTACAGTACACATAACATCACATATCTTGTCTTTCTTTACTCTCACACCCTCCTGACACTTGGCCAACATTGCGGGGTGATCATATCATACAACCCATTAAGAACCTAGCAATCTGGTGGACCATTATGAAATAGGTAGCAGCTATCCTTGTGTATCAATGCCTATTTCCCCATAGATTGTAAGCTTGCGAGCAGGGCCTTCCTACCTCTATGTCTGTCTGTTTTTACCCAGTTTTGTTCTATTACTGTTGTTCTAATTGTAAAGCGCAACGGAATATGCTGCGCTATATAAGAATCTGTTAATAAATAATAATATTAAAAACACTTGGAACACTAGTACTAAAAGTAAACAGTACAGGATGCTATATCCAAATAAAGACTGGCGGATCTTGATCATAAATGTTAACAGGTAAGGGTTGTGGCAGGCAACAGATTAGAATAACCAGTTTCAATCCAAGATCAGTGCAAATATCAGGCAGAATAGTTAATAACAATGCAGGTAGCTGTTGGTCACCATTTTGTTTTCTGATATATGATTTTGAGTACAAAGTCAATAAAAACAATGGTATTTTTTGTTTTTTTTATCTTGGTCCTGTTGAGAATATACAGTACAAATAATGAGCACAGTTTTGCAATTTTGAGAAAATGCAAAATCACAGATCGGCCGATTATCACAACTTGCGATTCTTCTGCAATTGCATCTTGCTGGGATGCAATCGCAGGTTGATTGACAGGCGGTGGGTGTTTGTGGGTGTACACATGGTGTTTATGGAGAGTGGACAGAAAAATGCAGATGTGTCAAGGCCATTTTCGGGGGCATGTTATTGACATTAATTGTGAACGCTGTGATTGGGAACATGGTGCGGCTGCACATACACGGGTCACCCGGTATGGCTGATGGTACTTGCCTTTTTTTTTCAGCCATTCTGCAGCTGCAAAAGTCAATGCTTGGCAGACTTTCATCATGCTGGGCGGCTCTTGCTGTGCGATTCTTAGCAGTTCCAGTTCTGCTACAATCACAGAACTGCAAAGAATACTGTAGATCTGCAACAGTAGCAGTGCCCTGTAGTATGCCAACAATAGTTTTACTGCCCAGTAACAGATGTGTCCTCATACATCTAGCCTCAATACGCCGCACTGCGTGAGATGCCTGGTTGGAGTGAGCCACAGGATCCTGTGCAAATCTGCTAACGCTGGGTGTCTTATTTTGCCGTAGTCGCAATGCCATGCGTCTAACACTTACCTGCACCCAGGCACTGATGATCGGTGATACAGTGAGGGCAGCTGGTCATCTGACTGATGTGTTCTGTAACCTGAATATCTGAACAGTAAAGTGAACTGCTGTGAAGTACCGGCCAGTGTCTCACTTTACTGCATAGAACTGATGAAGTAGGTCACAGCAGAAGCATAGGATCAGATGGGTTGGGTTTGGGTGACCAGCGGTTGGTATATCACCGGTCACCATACCGATGTCGGGATACTGGAGTTTAGGTGGCCGGTGAGAGGGGGGGAGCGTAACTAAGCCCTCTGCGAGCTCGCTGTGCTCGCCACGCAGAAAGCTCGCTATGTTCATCACACAGTGGGCTCGTTGTACTCGCCACAGGTTCTATTCCCACTCTATGGATGTCACAAATGGGAATAGTCCGTGTCAGTCAGCATGCTGACTGTCGGGATTTCACCTGTGCGGGATTCTGGCGTTGGTATAGTAACCGGCGATCTCCCAACCGTCGGTCACATAGCCGAATCCCGATCAAATGACCAGAGCTCACCGATTGTCGGTTCTGGGTGCGGGTTAGTGTAAGGTACAGATGTGTCCTCATACATCTAGCCTCAATATGTCATGCAGCGCGAGATACCTGGCGTGAGTGAGCAGCTAGGTCCCGTGCAACTCTTCTAACGTTGGGCATCTTTTTTTGGCAAAAATTTCTTGGTCGCAACGCAGTGTGCCTAGGACGCACAAGGAGGCTGTGCGGATTAAGCTGATATACGACTCTTGTATATTGTGTGTGACTGAGTCTGTATACGGGGCAGAACAGAACTTGTATTGGAAAAAAGCTGCGGCTGCTACATTGTAGCACTTCATGTACAGGTTCAGAGGGGTATATTTACTAAAGTGCAGGTGTATAGAAGTGCAGATGTTTCCCATAGCAACCAATAAGATTCTAGCTATTATCTTCTAGAAGGTGCTAGATTTATGATAAATAGAATCTGGTTGCTATGGTTAACATCTCCACTTGTATATCGTCACACTTTAGTAAATGTACCCCAGATACTCAGTCGCACACAGATATACAAGTGTCGTGTTGTTTTGGTGCGACAGCAGCAATGGTGTATGAGGACACATCTGTATGGCAGCTTTAGTAGTGCCCAATAAAATGCCCACTGTTGTAAAGCCGCCCTAACAGTGAAGTTTAGTAACATGCTACAAGTTACTAGTTCTGTTACCTAGTCACCACTGGTAGTAAATTAGAAGCTGACAGATTGTGCCCAATGTTATGCCAAATGATGTAAGATCAGCACCGCCCAAGCAACTCTCCCACAAGTTCTCACAGCCCTTTCCCAGAAACCTCCATCATACAGTGGAGAAAGCAAAAAAGGAAAAAGCTGCTCTTGCCCTGGACCACAGGGGGATCACAGGAGGTCCGCATGCAGTTAGGCACTTGTGCCATAGGGCCTGATTCAGAGGAGAGCACTATTCGCGTCGCTGCTACGTCCTCATACGCAGCAGATCTGAGAAGATATGCAAATTCTACAGGCGCCATCTTTTGTACAAGGATGCCCACTGCTGGCTTCTCTGATCTGCAAGCTCCGTACAAAGATGCAGCATCTGCTGCACCATCCGACCTTTCAGCAACCCTATGCTGGCTCAGAGAGAGAGAGATTTAAATCAGTCAGTGTTTGAGTATTTCCACTGTTTCTCCTAATAATAGAATTAGGATATTAGAAATACTGTGGAAATTTCTAACTATGCAAAAAATTCCAGTTACATCAGGTACATAAACTATAATCTCTTTTTGTGTTTTCTCTTCATGGTATTTGCTGCACAAGCAGGGTACTGGGGAAGACAAGACTGCTATTTTGACATCTAGATCAGCTGGATGTCTGAGAAATATCTTTCCTATCAGCGGGCCTGCAATTTCCTGTAATGGAATTGTAAAATTGGTGCTAATTATTATATTTCATACTGCTCAGGATGTTTGAAGTGTGGCAAAAAGTAGGAATTGATTCTTATAACATTTTTTGCAATTAAGTTGTGGCACACAACTGTGTCTATTACCGTTTTTTATGTACTTTAGGTCATAAAATACCATCAGAAATAAATTAACCAATGGCCGGTGTGAAACTGTAAATGTTGTAATCCTGCAGGAAACAATACAATGAGCAATTCCCCTTGCTATCAGGTACAGAAGCACAATTTCATAAAATACCAATAAATGGGCAATACAGTACAATACACGAATGTTTTTCACACAAAGCTATTTTCATTTTATTTCTAAAAAATTTTTTATACACCACCAGGATATTTGTTTGCACTATATATATATATATATATATATATATATATAATTTATAGTAAGCGGCACTGCTCGGGTGAAAGTCGGTTGCCTAGGGTTTTCAGATTTTGGTAATATGGAGTGGAGGGTGCTGGGAAAATGCGTTATACGTTAAAGGGGCCGCTCTCTTTGCAAGGATAGGCGAGTACGTCTCTGCTAGTGAGGTCAATCCCGGGCCATTTTGTCAATCCCGGGACTATGGATTGAAAAGCGGTCAATCCCGGCATACCCGGGATTGGCTAGGGTTAAAAAACAAACAACAAAAAAAGCCTCACCCTCCTCAGGTCCGGATGTCGGCGGTGCTGACGGCGGGCCCATGCGGCAGGCGGATGTGCTGACGGCGGGTCCGGGCAGCAGGTGGTGAGTATGGGCGGCAGGAGGCGGGTGCAGGCATTCCAGGCCGGCGTAGTCTCTGCTGAGTTTCTGTGTGACGCTGAGAAGCATGTCTCTTGCTCGTCTTAGAGGTCATGTTCTGTCTCATTTCTACTCGCAATGCGCGCCTCTTTACCCGCAGCACTGTCACGACCAAGTGAAGATTTTCTCCTAGGCATTGTGAAATCTCAATAAAACTCATTGATAGCTCCTTGACCTAAATTTATAGATGTTAGTCCAAAGAAGTACTAATTAACGACACTTACCTGTGTATAAGTCTATCACGGTACACATGTGCCTCTGTGTTCTGATCGGTCGCTATTTAGGCGCGTACGCCTGTTGCTGCCAACTGCAGTGCAGGGGACACCTATCCATAGAGCCGCGCCCACAGTCCCCAATGACCGACATTCTCATGTAGAAGATGTATAGAAGAATATTGATCAGAGAAGGAGAGGAAAGAAAAATATATAGAATAACAGATGGGGGAATGGGCAGAGATAGATGGGTAGAATGGGGTGGAGAACGAGACACTTTTGGAATGAAAAAGCAGACTGTTAATCTTGCAGTGAAGCAGACGCACTATAATATTCTGTCTTGCCGGGGATTCCAAGAAGATGATGATCTGTATGGAATATTACGAATGGTACTAGAAAATGTATTACAATTGATAAACCTGCTTGCTTCTGTTAATAATAGATAGCAGGGAGGGTGGTTATGGATTCTGCATAGGGCAGGCATGTCCAAAGTACAGCCCGGGGGCCTATTGCGGGCCGTGCTGACATTTCCACTGGCCCGCAGCCTCTGCTCACATTTCCCGCCTGCTCACATTTCCACCGGCCTGCAACCTCTGTGCAACTGGAAGCGAGTGGAGCAGTAGATACGGGACATCAGGGGGCGGGACGCACAGTGAGGACAGCGCACTCCAGTGCGTTCTAGCAGCTGCCAATGGTGGGGCCCAGCGAGCGTGCATTTACCTTCCCAGAAGAGGCGGAAGGACTTTCCGGCTTTCTTGCTGTCTGGAGTGGGTGAGGGGGTGCCGGCCGCCACTGTGAAGCTGTGATGTTTTTGCCATCTTTCTGGTGAGTGTGCAGGTGGTGGGTGCAGGAGTGCTGGATGATGCTGCAGTATGCTGAAGGGAGGGGGGGATTAGGGGTATTGGCACACTGTATGGATGATTCTGGCAGCACTGCTGGGCGCATATAATGTGTATCTGGCACTGGGGGCATTTGTGTATCTGGCAGCACTGCTGGGGGCATTTGTGTGTCTGGCAGCACTGCTTGGGGCATTTGTGTATCTAGGTGCACTGTTGGGGGTATTTGTGTATCTGGCAGCACTGCTGGGGACATATAATGTGTATCTGGCAGCACTGCTGGGGGCATATAATGTTTATCTGGCACTGGGGGCATTTGTGTATCTGGCAGCACTGCTGGGGGCATATAATGTGTATCTGGCACTGGGGGCATTTGTGTATCTGGCAGCACTGCTGGGGGCATATAATGTGTATCTGACAGCACTGCTGGGGCATATAATGTGTATCTGGCAGCACTGCTGGGCGCATATGTGTATCTGGCACTGGGGGCATTTGTGTATCTGGCAGCACTGCTGGGGCCATTTGTGTGTCTGGCAGCACTGCTTGGGGCATTTGTGTATCTAGCTGCACTGTTGGGGGTAGTTGTGTATCTGGCAGCACTGCTGGGGGCATATAATGTGTATCTGGAAGCACTGCTGGGGGCATATAATGTGTATCTGGCACTGGGGGCATTTGTGTATCTGGCAGCACTGCTGGGGGCATTTGTGTATCTGGCAGCACTGCTGGGGGCATTTGTGTATCTGGCAGCACTTGTGGGGGCATTTATGTATCTAGCTGCACTGTTGGGGGCATTTGTGTATCTGGCAGCATTGCCGGGGGCATATAATGTGTATCTGGCAGCACTGCTGGGGGCATATAATGTGTATCTGGCACTGGGGGCATTTGTGTATCTGGCAGGACTGGGGGCATTTGTGTATTTGGCAGCACTGCTGGGTGCATTTGTGTATCTGACAGCAATGCTGGGGAAATTTGTGTATCTGGTCGGCCCCCCACACATTTTTTTTTTTTAAATAATTTTTATTCATGGGATCACAAATATAATCAGATACCAACAGGTAATGGTTTCAACAAATTACATTGGAGGTATAACATAACGTTTGGTGGTTATACAGATGATTGGAAAAAAAAAAAACAGTGACCCATTTTTAACCCAGAGAGTGGGTAGTGTAAAATAGAGAAAAGGGCCAGTCAGTAGCGCCGCTATCCGACTAACATTAGGAGGGAAGAGTAGAAGAAGGTCAGGGAGAAAAAAGACATGGAAGAAGAGAAAAAAGAAGAGAAACGGACAGAATAGAATAGAGTAGAATTCCCGGGAGGGTCTCTTCAAATATGGTGCAGGGTATCACAGAGTAAAGGGTAAAGGGGCATGCTGGGTAGCCAACCATGGGCTCCAAATTTTCTCGAATGACTTAGGTGAGCAGTTAATGATGCTAGTCATATAGTCCATGCGATAAACGTACCAAATACAGGCAATTATAGATTGCATGGATGGCGGGACAGGGTTTTTCCAATCTGCAGCTAGTTGACATGTTGTTGCGGACACTATATGACGTAACAATTTATTTTGAAATTTGGTTAGTGTTGGTAGATTTAAGGGGAGGAGAATGTATTTGGGGTCAGAAGGAACAGAAATCTGCAGCAAACTAGATATAAAGTTAATCACTTCCCTCCACATATGCACTATTTTAGGACATGACCACCAGATGTGTAGGAAAGAGCCCTCTGCACCACATCCTCTCCAGCATCTATCCGACGTATCCGGGTACATTTTGCTCAAACGAGATGGTACATGGGCCCTCATTCCGAGTTGATCGCTCGCAAGGCGATTTTAGCAGAGTTGCTCACGCTAAGCCGCCGCCTACTGGGAGTGAATCTTAGCATCTTAAAATTGCGACCGAAGTAATCGCAATATTGCGATTACACACCTCGTAGCAGTTTCTGAGTAGCTCCAGACTTACTCGGCATCTGCGATCAGTTCAGTGCTTGTCGTTCCTGGTTTGACGTCACAAACACACCCAGCGTTCGCCCAGACACTCCTCCGTTTCTCCGGCCACTCCTGCGTTTTTTCCGGAAACGGTAGCGTTTTTTCCCACACGCCCATAAAACGGCCTGTTTCCGCCCAGTAACACCCATTTCCTGTCAATCACATTACGATCGCCAGAACGATGAAAAAGCCGTGAGTAAAATTACTAAGTGCATAGCAAATTTACTTGGCGCAGTCGCAGTGCGAACATTGCGCATGCGCACTAAGCGGAAAATCGCTGCGATGCGATGAAATTTACCGAGCGAACAACTCGGAATGAGGGCCATAGTACCATCTATATAATAATTTATAGACAGTGGGGTATATTTACTAACATTCGTAATTTTCGGAAAAAGGTCAGAGTTCAATCACGAATGACATCGAAAGTGTAAAACTGCAATTTTTTGAATTTATTACGACTAATTTACTAAGCTGTCGTATTCGGATTTTTCATTTGTTCCGATGTCGATGTCATTCGTGTTTTTTTTACCTTTTTTACGGCAGTGATTAGCAAAACACTGCCGACTTTTTCAAAATGAATCTCGGCCGGATCTGTGTGATCCGTGCTGGGGTTCATTTTTATTTATTTTTTTAAATAAACACTGTAAAACGGAGAAAAAAAATGCGTGGGGTCCCCCCTCCTAAGCATAACCAGCCTCGGGCTCTTTGAGCCGACCCTGGTTGCAGAAATATGGGGGGGAAAATGACAGGGGTTCCCCCATATTTAAGCAACCAGCATCGGGCTCTGCGCCTGGTCCTGGTTCCAAAAATACGGGGGACAAAAAGAGTAGGGGTCCCCCGTATTTCTAAAACCAGCACCGGGCTCCACTAGCTGGACAGATAATGCCACAGCCGGGGGTCACTTTTATATAGTGCCCTGCGGCCGTGGCATCAAAAATCCAACTAGTCACCCCTGGCCGGGGTACCCTGGGGGAGTGGGGACCCCTTCAATCAAGGGGTCCCCCCCCCAGCCACCCAAGGGCCAGGGGTGAAGCCCGAGGCTGTCCCCCCCATCCAATTGGCTGCGGATGGGGGGCTGATAGCCTTTTGTGAAAATGAAAAGATATTGTTTTTAGTAGCAGTACTACAAGGCCCAGCAAGCCTCCCCCGCATGCTGGTACATGGAGAACCACAAGTACCAGCATGCGGCGGAAAAACGGGCCCGCTAGTACCTGTAGTACTACTACTAAAAAAATACCCAAAAAAAGACAAGACACACACACCTTGAAAGTAAAGTTTTATTACATCCATCCACACAAACATACATACATACTTACCTTATGTTCACACGAGGGTCGGTCCTCTTCTCCAGTAGAATCCATGGGGTACCTGTTGAATAAATTATACTCACCAGCTCCAGGGTCCCAGGCTCCTCGTAGCATCCATTTGTAATCCACGTACTTGAATAAAATAAAAAAACGGACACCCGAGCCACGCACTGAAAGGGGACCCATGTTTGCACATGGGTCCCCTTTCCCCGACTGCCAGAAACCCACTCTGACTGATGTCTAAGTGGGTTTCTTCAGCCAATCAGGGAGCGCCACGTTGTAGCACCCTCCTGATCGGCTGTGTGCTCCTGTACTGACTGACAGGCGGCACACGGCAGTGTTACAATGTAGCGCCTATGCGCTCCATTGTAACCAATCGTGGGAACTTTCTGCTCAGCGGTGAGGTCACTTTCGGTCAACCGCAGGGCAGAAAGTTCCCACCATTGGTTACAATGGAGCGCATAGGCGCTACATTGTAACACTGCCGTGTGCCGCCTGTCAGTCAGTACAGGAGCACACAGCCGATCAGGAGGGTGCTGCAACGTGGCGCTCCCTGATTGGCTGAAGAAACCCACTTAGACATCAGTCAGAGTGGGTTTCTGGCAGTCGGGGAAAGGGGACCCATGTGCAAACATGGGTCCCCTTTCAGTGCGTGGCTCAGGTGTCCGTTTTTTTATTTTATTCAAGTACGTGGGTTACAAATGGATGCTACGAGGAGCCTGGGACCCTGGAGCTGGTGAGTATAATGTATTCAACAGGTACCCCATGGATTCTACTGGAGAAGAGGACCGACCCTCGTGTGAACATAAGGTAAGTATGTATGTATGTTTGTGTGGATGGATGTAATAAAACTTTACTTTCAAGGTGTGTGTGTCTTGTCTTTTTTTGGGTATTTTTTAGTAGTAGTACTACAGGTACCAGCGGGCCCGTTTTTCCGCCGCATGCTGGTACTTGTGGTTCTCCAAGTACCAGCATGCGGGGGAGGCTTGCTGGGCCTTGTAGTACTGCTACTAAAAACAATATCTTTTCATTTTCACAAAAGGCTTTCAGCCCCCCATCCACAGCCAATTGGATGGGGGGGACAGCCCCGGCTTCACCCCTGGCCCTTGGGTGGCTGGGGGGGGGACCCCTTGATTGAAGGGGTCCCCACTCCCCCAGGGTACCCCGGCCAGGGGTGACTAGTTGGATGTTTGATGCCACGGCCGCAGGGCACTATATAAAAGTGACCCCCGGCTGTGGCATTATCTGTCCAGCTAGTGGAGCCCGGTGCTGGTTTTAGAAATACGGGGGACCCCTACTCTTTTTGTCCCCCGTATTTTGGAACCAGGACCAGGCGCAGAGCCCGATGCTGGTTGCTTAAATATGGGGGAACCCCTGTCATTTTTCCCCCCATATTTCTGCAACCAGGGTCGGCTCAAAGAGCCCGAGGCTGGTTATGCTTAGGAGGGGGGACCCCACGCATTTTTTTTCCCGAAAATAACCACTTTCCCACCCCTTCCCACTGATATACATGCACGGATCTCATGGATCCGTGCATGCCTATCCAATCACGGGAAAAAAAAGCAGGTCTGTTTTTTTTTAGCACTTTTTTACGAGTTGTAATTTTTCACGGCAGTGTTTTTTTTTTTTTTTTGCTTTGCACTTCTTAGTAAATTACCGAGATTCATACTTAAACAGACGCGTTTTGACCGATGGTGTATTCATTCGTAATTTTTTTCTTGGACTTCCAAAAAATTACGAATGCCCTCATCACTGCCGTGATTTGAGTTTAGTAAATTACCGAGATGACACTTTGAAGAAAAAACGGCATCTCGGTCAAAATCGGGACCTTAGTAAATATACCCCAGTCTCTTTAATTCTAACGCAGATAGAACTAGACGCCGCATTGCTCCAGGCTTCAGACCACTCATCCTCATCCAAAGCCGAGCCTAGGTCCGTTTCCCATGCTCTCTCATGAGGATCTCGCTGAGAGGGAGCATCCCCAGTGAGAGTAGTATATAAGAGGGAAATTAGGCCTTTGGTCGAGTGACGTCTGAGACATATAGTCTCAAACGTGGTCAGGGGTCTACTAGAGAGGACGCGGCCCATGGAGGAGTGAAAATGTCTGAGTTGTAAAAATTGGTAAAAATATCTAGAGGGAATATCAATAGTTTCTTGAATCTGAGAAAACTGTGGAAAACTAGTATCCCTGGTAATATCATTCAGATATAAAATACCCCTATCTTGCCAAGGAGCAAACAGTGGTTTATTTGTACCAGGAGGGAATGCAGGGTTGTGTAATATTGGGATGATAGGGGATGGGGTTGGGGCTAAGCTATATTTCCTATTAGCAGAGTCCCAAATCGTTAGTGCGCGGGAGACCACTGGATGGGATGCTATGGTCCTGGGGCGGCAGGATTTCGGAAGCCAGAGAAGAGAAGAGAGAGTAGAGAGACCCACCCAGACCCTGTTTGATTCGGGGTTGCACCATTGTACACAGTGTGAGAGCTGTGTAGCGAAATAATATCTTCTAAAATCTGGGATGCCTAGGCTGCCATTAAATGTGGGGCGTTGCAAAAGTTTCAATCGGACACGGGGACGCTTATTCGCTCATATGAATTGTGACATATGGAATTGCAAGAATTTAAAAACAGATGGAGGGATAAATATCGGGAGGGTCTGGAACAGGTAAAGTATCCGAGGGAGCACGTTCATCTTCACCGAGTTTACCCTACCTATCCAGGAGATAAAGAGGCTAGACCAAGAAGACCAGTCTGATTTAATTTGATCTAGAAGCCTAGGGAAATTAGCTTGGTAAAGTTGATGATGGCTATGCGTCAGAAAAATACCTAGGTATTTAATCTTTCGCTTGTGCCATTGAAATGGAAAGGAGTTTTCCAAAGAGAGCTTAATCTGACCGGGGATATAAAAGTTCAAAACTTCAGTCTTACTCGGATTAAGTTTATACCCTGAGTGTTTAGAGTAGAGGTCTATCTCAGAAAGGAGTGGCTGTAACGACTGAGATGGGGATCCCAGAGATATTAGAGCATCGTCTGCGTATAACGCAATTTTATGTTCAGTAAGGCCCACCCGCACTCCAGCTGTATCTACATTAGCCCGGATCCGTGCCGCCAGCGGTTCCATAACCAGGGCAAATAGCAATGGGGAAAGCGGCCATCCCTGTCTGGTGCCGTTAGTGATGTTGAATGCGGAAGAGGTGAGGCGATTAACAGAAACCGTGGCCGTAGGGGATCTGTAAAGCGCCGAGACACCTTCAAGGAATTTGCCAGAAAAAACCCATCCTCCGGAGCACTGAGAAAGCAAAGGGCCAGGAAATTCTGTCAAAAGCCTTCTCGGCATCTAATGCTAGCAACAACGAGGGTAATTTCTGTTTATGGATAGAGTGGATCAAGTCTATGGCTCTCCTGGTATTATCGGAGGCCTGGCGGGCAGAAATGAACCCCACTTGGTCCGGGTGTATCAGTTTTGTAAGTAGGGGAGCCAAGCGGTTGGCTAAAATTTTAGCATATATCTTAAGATCTACGTTTAGCAAAGAAATCGGGCGATAGTTGGAACAATGTGTTGAATCCCTTCCTGGTTTTGGAATCACAATAATGTCAGCTTGTACAGTCGCTGGCGCAAATGATGCTCCCTCTAAAACACTATTAAAGAGCGAGGTGAGATATGGAGCCAATTCCGTATGGAATGTTTTATAATACTGAGCGGTAAAGCCATCTGGACCAGGGGCAGCTGACGATCGCATAGATTTGATAGCGGCAACCGTCTCTTCCAGCGATATATCCGCTTTAAGAAGAGAAATCTGTTGCTCCGTCAAACCTGGCAAGGGGGCACCCAACAAATACGAACATGCTCCCCCCGGACCATCAGAATGAAGACGGGGGGTAGGGAGATTATATAAGGAACTATATTAGTTTTCGAAATTCCTCCACTATTAGTTTAGGATCATAAGTGAGAGCGTCTAACATAGAAGAATGTAGTTTATCTATCAATCCCATAGCTCGCTTACTTCGTAACTTATTAGCTAAAAGGCTATCAATTTTATCCGCTTTATCATAACATTTTTGACGGAGCTTCTGTAGTATAGCTGCCGCTCTCCTCGATAAAAGGGTGTTCAACTGACCTCGGAGGTTATTTATCTGGGAGAGTAGGGAGTCGCACGGGGCAATTTTGTGCTGGGCTAGAAGCGCAGTAATTTGAGATTCCAATGAGGAAACTTCCTGTGCTGCTTTCTTACGTATGGCTGAGGCCTTAGACATAAATTGGCCGCGAATAGTGGCTTTGTGTGCTTCCCAAACTAGGCTAGGAGAGACTTCTGGGGAAGCGTTTTCCTAAAAAAAAAAATGTAGGTTCAGTTTAGTGTCTGAAAGAGTGGAGGGGTGTGAAAGGAGAGTATCATCAAGACGCCATCTACGGGACTTATTAGGAGTTCTATAAAGATCGATCAGGATATACACTCCTGCATGGTCCGTCCAGGAACAGGGAGTGATGCCTGAATCAGATATCAGCGTCGAGAGTGAGCGAGAGACATGTATCATATCTATTCGAGAGTAGTGCTGATGAGGTGCGGAGAAGTGGGTGTAGTCTCTAGCGCTGAAGTGTTTAAGCCGCCAAGTGTCTTGTAAATCAAGGTGTGTGAGGGAGGATGTCAATGTAAGGGCCGCATCAGACGGAAACGCTTCCTTCTTAGTTTTAGGAGGAGTGGATTTATCTAAGAAGGGGTCAAGCACAGTGTTGAAGTCCCCACCTAGAATAATGTGGCCTTGTGCTACTCTGTTGAGATGCAAAAAAAGCGTACGAAAAAAACGGGATTGGTCCTTATTAGGGGCGTATACAGACACTAGTGTTAGAATGTCAGTGCGGATCGTACCAATCACTATCAGGTACCGGCCGTCAGGGTCAGCTATGGTTGTAGTGTGGACAAATGGGATATTGCAATGGATCAGAATAGCTACCCCCCTTTTTTTACAAGCAGCAGAGGCAAAAAAGGTCTGGGTAAATTGCTTACCGTGAAGTTGAGAGTGTGCACCGGTGAAATGGGTCTCTTGGAGGAAAACTATATCAGCCTTCTCTCTCCGACAGGCGGATAACATCACTGTACGTTTCTTGGTAGAATTAAGCCCGTTGACATTTATAGAATACAGTTTAAGCGCCATGTGACACCAAAGAACAAAAGAGGAGCAGTGGAAACCCATCCCGGGGAAGAAAGAAAAGGAAAGAAGAAGAACAACAAAGAACAAGAATTAGAAACATAGAAGAAAAGAAAGAGATAGAAAACCCATATGGGAGAAAACCCTGAATTATAGGGTCCCAAACAAGGACCGCTACACAAATATAAGACAGCATACTTCGAAAATAACAAATAAAGGGAGCACGGGGGTAGTGGGAACAGTAAACAAATGCAGGAGAACCGGGTCCCTCTGGACCGCAACAGTTAAGTCGGCTAGAGCCGAAGATACAATAATGTAACCCATAACATGAAAAACAATGAACAAACAAAAACGTACTGTGTCTTAACCAAAAAAAGGGGGAAGGGGGACAAGGGAAGCAAGGGGAGACAAGGCAAACGCGATAAGCCCAGCGTAGTATTATCAGGCTAGGCGTCACACATATGAAACTTTAAACCTTGGTGTGTAATATCAAAGCTCATGGTAAACGCCTGAAAAGATGTAAGGTGATAATAAGAGGCTCCTCTTATCAGGAGACACATTTCAATAGAGTTGAGAGCTATTCAAATGCATTCAGATTAGTGATGAGCGGGTTCGGTTCCTCGGAAACCGAACCCCCCCGAACTTCACCCATTTTACACGGGTCCGAGGCATACTCGGATTCTCCCGTATGGCTCGGTTAACCCAAGCGCGCCCGAACGTCATCATCCCGCTGTCGGATTCTCGCGAGATTCGGATTCTATATAAGCAGCCGCGCGTCGCCGCCATTTTCACTCGTGCATTGGAAATGTTAGGGAGAGGACGTGGCTGGCATCCTCTCCGTTTATTCATTGTTGATGCAAATATTTGTGCTTGCTTATATCTTAATTGTGGGGACTGGGGAGCAGCTGTATTATTAATATAGGAGGAGTACAGTGCAGAGTTTTGCTGATCAGTGACCACCAGTTTTATCCGTTCTCTGCCTGAAAAAAACGCTCCTTATCCGTTATCTGTGCTCAGTGTGCTGTATATATCTGTGCTCACACTGCTTAATTGTGGGGACTGGGGAGCAGCAGTATTATATAGGAGGAGTACAGTGCAGCGTTTTGCTGACAGTGACCACCAGTATACGTTGTCTGCCTGAAAAACACTCCATATCTGTGCTGCATTGTAGTATATAGTAGGAGTACAGTGCATAATTTTGCTGACCACCAGTATATAATATATAGGAGTACAGTACAGAAGGCCACTGCTGTACCTACCTCTGTGTCGTCAAGTATACTATCCATCCATACCTGTGGTGCATTTCAGTTTTGCACAGTTTGCTAACCACCAGTATATAATATATAGCATTACGGTACAGTAGGCCACTGCTGTACCTACCTCTGTGTCGTCAAGTATACTATCCATCCATACCTGTGGTGCATTTCAGTTTTGCACAGTTTGCTGACCACCAGTATATAATATATAGCATTACGGTACAGTAGGCCACTGCTGTACCTACCTCTGTGTCGTCAAGTATACTATCCATCCATACCTGTGGTGCATTTCAGTTTTGCACAGTTTGCTGACCACCAGTATATAATATATAGCATTACGGTACAGTAGGCCACTGCTGTACCTACCTCTGTGTCGTCAAGTATACTATCCATCCATACCTGTGGTGCATTTCAGTTGTGCACAGTATATATAGTAGTAGGCCATTGCTATTGATACTGGCATATAATTCCACACATTAAAAAAATGGAGAACAAAAATGTGGAGGTTAAAATAGGGAAAGATCAAGATCCACTTCCACCTCGTGCTGAAGCTGCTGCCACTAGTCATGGCCGAGACGATGAAATGCCATCAACGTCGTCTGCCAAGGCCGATGCCCAATGTCATAGTAGAGAGCATGTAAAATCCAAAAAACAAAAGTTCAGTAAAATGACCCAAAAATCAAAATTGAAAGCGTCTGATGAGAAGCGTAAACTTGCCAATATGCCATTTACGTCACGGAGTGGCAAGGAACGGCTGAGGCCCTGGCCTATGTTCATGGCTAGTGGTTCAGCGTCACATGAGGATGGACGCACTCATCCTCTCGCTAGAAAACTGCAGTGCCACTCCTAGATGGGCCGGGTGTTTGTGTCGGCCACTTGGGTCGCTTAGCTTAGTCACACAGCGACCTTGGTGCGCCTCTTTTTTTCTTTGCATCATGTGCTGTTTGGGGACTATTTTTTTGAAGTGCCATCCTGCCTGACACTGCAGTGCCACTCCTAGGTGGGCCAGGTGTTTGTGTCGGCCACTTGTGTCGCTTAGCTTAGTCACACAGCGACCTTGGTGCGCCTCTTTTTTTCTTTGCATCATGTGCTGTTTGGGGACTATTTTTTGAAGTGCCATCCTACCTCACACTGCAGTGCCACTCCTAGATGGGCCAGGTGTTTGTGTCGGCCACTTGTGTCGCTTAGCTTAGTCACACAGCGACCTTGGTGCGCCTCTTTTTTTCTTTGCATCATGTGCTGTTTGGGGACTATTTTTTTGAAGTGCCATCCTGCCTGACACTGCAGTGCCACTCCTAGATGGGCCAGATGTTTGTGTCGGCCACTTGGGTCGCTTAGCTTAGTCACACAGCGACCTTGGTGCGCCTCTTTTTTTCTTTGCATCATGTGCTGTTTGGGGACTATTTTTTTGAAGTGCCATCCTGCCTGACACTGCAGTGCCACTCCTAGATGGGCCAGGTGTTTGTGTCGGCCACTTGTGTCGCTTAGCTTAGCCATCCAGCGACCTCTGTGCAAATTTTAGGACTAAAAATAATATTGTGAGGTGTGAGGTGTTCAGAATAGACTGAAAATGAGTGTAAATTATGGTTATTGAGGTTAATAATACTATGGGATCAAAATGACCCCCAAATTCTATGATTTAAGCTGTTTTTGAGGGTTTTTTGTAAAAAAAACACCCGAATCCAAAACACACCCGAATCCGACAAAAAATGTTCAGGGAGGTTTTGCCAAAACGCGTCCGAATCCAAAACACGGCCGCGGAACCGAATCCAAAACACAAAACCCGAAAAATGTCCGGTGCACATCACTAATTCAGATAAGAGTTCGCCAAAATTAAGGGGGGTCACCGGTATCATTGCGGTGACGAGTCACCCTCGTCCATTCAGGCGTGGGGATCTGGGAGCGTCGTGGCCCAGAGGAAGAGGCAGTCCCCCCATCAGATGGTGGTGCAGGGAGGAGACCAAGTTTGGCCAGCAGATCCTGTCCCTGATTTAGGGTTTTGACAGAGTGAGTAGAATTGTTCGCTGTAACTTGTAACATGAAAGGAAATCCCCATCTATATCGTATTTGTTGTTGGCGCAGTATACGAGTAACAGGCTGCAAGTCCCGTCTCTTTTGAATGGTAGAGGGGGCCAGATCTCGAAAAACTTGCAGTTGCATATCCCTAAAGTTGATCACGGAGAGTCTCGTAGTGACATCAGAATACGTTCCTTTGAGCGAAAATAGTGTAGCCGAACTATAACATCCCTAGGTAGTTGTGTAGGGGTCGGTTTTGCTCGGAGCGCTCTGTGGGCCCTATCACAAAGGCAATGAGCATCTGAAAGGCCAGGTACGACGTGTTGAAAGAAGTCTTTCAGGAAGGCTGGTAGTGCAGAGCTAAGGACTGATTCCGACACGTTACGGATGCGTAGATTGTAGCGTCGGGAGCGATTCTCTTGATCTTCTTGACGTTCTTTGAGGTCCTCCAGCTCGTCGTGAAGTCTGGAGAGCTCCGAATCAAGACGTTGCTGAGAGCGGCAAAGGTCGTCTGTCTTCGATTCAAGAGCGTCTGTACGATTACCAAGGGTCGTGAGATCAGATTTGAACTCGGCGATAGCTGTGAAAAGTTCTTGCTTAAAAGCGGACTGCACCCCTTCAAGTAAACTGGTCATAACTGCTTGGATCTGTGGGTCAATACCCGCCTCCGATGAGCAGGGGAAGGTAGGAGAATCCGTGATCAATGCAGGAGTCGGGGGACCCTTAGATTTTTGTCCAAAGAAATTTGTGGGGGCCTGCGCGTTTTTCTTGTTTCTCTGCGCCATCATGGGGAAGTGAAGAGGGTAGGCAGGGTATCACAAATGTAAAAAGAGACACAGACGTTGTTTGTCGGAGGTATGTTTAAGTAGAAAAGGGGAAGGTATAAAGAAAACCATCACGGTCCAGGTGGGACAAGTTGTGTTGCTAGGCCAGCATCTCAGACAGCACAGTGGGGTAGATAAGGGCCAGTGACCCCATCCTTATCTTCGTAGGGCAGCCGACGATTGATAAGCGGCACGTGTAGCATTGGATAGCAGCGTGACCCCAGAAGCGGGGAGAGTAAGGACCCAGCAGCGTCAGAGGGAGAGACTAGGATAGGCGGTCCCACAATCTTACCCGGTCGTCTGTATGTGAACGTCTCCAGGAGCTGTGTATTGCAATGTGGCACCGGAGTTTGTCTGCCGACCGATCCGTCGGCAGGTAGTATGTGACGTCGGGAGCCGGCGGGTACAGCACGGCCCCACAGATCCTCTTCCCTCACAGCGGCTGGCAGAGGTACAGCGGTATAAGCTGGAGGCTGTAATGTGGTCCCAGGGAGAGAGAGCAGGGGCTATGTAGCATCAGTGGTAAAAGAAGGCTCGTCTGCCACCTCCAAGATGGCCACCGTAATTGAGCTCCAGCACAGCTGCGGCGATGAGAGGAAGAGCAAGCTAGCCCGGGAGTCCCCTGGGCCGATATACTTCACCAGCTCCCCCCGGCAGCAACTGTGACGGGAGAGTCTCGGCTCGTACGGGCCGCTCAGGCGCGCACTTCATCCGTGCTGCTCACTCTGCCCCCTCCAAGATGGCCGCCGGTGCCGGGCGCATCCAGTCTCCTCGCGGCTCCGCTGAGTGCCTTGTTCCCGGCTCCAGAGGCCCGCATCCACTGTCCCCGGCTGTCGGTAAGGGTCTACGGGGGGGGAGGGAGAGCACGGGCAGTTAAGAGCACCGTAATCCGCGTCTCCCGCGGGTCCGCGTCTCCCGGCCGGAGTGGGCACCGAAAATTTAGGTCCCGGCTTCTATAGGGAGGGAAGGCCGCAACCTGCAGGAACAGGAAAAAACCTGTTCCCCGGCTCTGCAGCTCCTCCACTTCGATTGCCCTGACTCAAGGGCAATATAAGAGGGCTCCTGGGGTAATTCAAGTGCAGGTAGCTCGGGTACAATAGGGTAAATAGGAGGCTTTTTCCAGGAGCTCTCTAGGGACACTCCTGCTCAGTCAGGCTGCAAGCCACTCCCCCCTGCCCCTCCCCCCCCCCCCCCCCCCCACACACACACACACACATTTTCATCTCACCAAATCTGGCCCTCTTTGCAAAAAATTTGAACACCCCTGGCATAGGGACACCTGGAGTAGTGCAGAGCAGTAATGAATAAGCTAGGAGTCTGGAAAACAAACATAAGTGGTGTTTTAAATGAGATGATGGACTTATTTCCATAAAGGGGTTATTTCCATGCAATGAGCCTGACTCTGATTTGTAAGTAAAGCAAAAAAGTAAGTTGGCAAGTACTGTAACTTTGTATCTGGAACAAACCACGTTGCCATGCAAGGGGAGCAAATACATTTAGATTTTTTCTGTACAGGGTAAATACTGTCTGCCTTTGAATGTAGCCCACAAATGTAAGACAGCTTTATTGTTACACTGAAATTTAGATTTCAGTTTGTACACACGCCACCCAAATCTAACTCTCTCTGCACATGTTACACCTGCAGTGCTGCATGGTTTTGCACACATGCACAATCACTTGCTCTTTTTTTTATTTACTTACAAGTCAGAATCAGGCCCAATGCCGCCAAATGTGGGACAGAGTGCCTATCGCTACTGCGTAGACACCAATGGAGGGGAGAAGTGGATGGGAAAAAAGCATGTACTGTAGCTCTTTGGGTACAAGATACCAGTGATAATTCATTTTGTGGGTGTTCTAGCTAATTTTAACGCAAATAGAAACATTATAAAGATTCAGGGTTATATTTACTAAAGGTTGATTTTTAGATAGTTTTAAAAGATCATCTAAATTGACCACGATCTACTGGATTTCCGACCACAAGATCCATATATTCATTATCCACCGGGTTTCAACTTCAATGGAAACCCGACATCGGTGTCAGTTGGATTTTACTTGAATAAATGCTGTCGGTTTTTATTTTTCTGTTCAAACCTGATGGCAAATAGAAGCTAAAAGAGCACTGCAAAGCCGTCCAAAAAGAAGGGACTGCATAGATCACCATGATCTGTTTGGTGCTTTTAGGTTTAAAAGTAAATCATAGGGTTAAAATGGAAATAAATAGAACCTCTGAGAACCTCTGATGGACAGTATGGGTTCCCCCATTTTTCCACTAACCAGCAATGGGCTTAAAACTTCTGATTGAATGAGAGCGTCTAACTCTTAGCCAGTGAACGCTGCCATTTCATGAAGTCCATGGGAACAGGTGGCTGGTGGTTTTTTCTGCCAAGACAGTGGACAATTTCATTGAAAGAAGAGGGCCGAGACAGCCAAGGAGTTGGTAAGTATGTAGTGTGAGTGTGAGGGGCTTACTGGAACCTGTAGGTCCACTGTCTAGAAGAATGTTATCTCTATCAATAAACCATTAACCCCACATTCACCAGGGAATCAGGGAATAGGGATTTTCCAGTACCAGACTGCGATTAGAGGTCTGCAGTTAGTTATGCTTTTTAGTTTTCTTTTTTGCCACCATGCCATTTATTTATTTTTTATTTCAAAATATTTCATTGGCTTTTGACCCTAAGAAGCACTGTGCAAATCATAGGGATCTGTGCAGTGCTTCTCCCAAACTTGACTGCCAACAGGCCGGCCTGTTCTTTGGGCGGGTTGTCTTTTGATTTTGAGGTCAGTTTTTGGTTAGTTCAAAAACTGACCCTTAGTAAATCTGGGAATTTTATTGCTGTCTATGGGAAAATATTGATGTTTTCCTGATGTTCGATTTTGGTCAGGAATTCATTTTTTGGGGGGCAGATTTTTTTGTCGGTTTTGCCTTTAGGGCAATTCCATGAAAATATGGACATAGGGGGTTATTCAGAGATGGATGCAAATCTTGCTTCTGCAGCAAGATCTGCGTCCATCTACCCACATGCTCTGGGCTGTCTAGCCCATGGCAAGGTTGGGCTGCCCCACAATGCGTTCGCAATTTAATTGCAAGTGCATTCAATAAACAACTCGTGCCTGCGCAGCCTGGCTGCACAGGCAGGCGGTCTGGTGCAATCTATTGTTTCGCAGTGGCTGCATGTGACATGATGCAGCCACCCGGAAAACGCTCTAGACACGCCTGCGTTCTCCGGACCACTTCCAGAAATAGTCACACCCAACCAACGGCCGCTGCTGTCAGTCACTATCGCATGCTAAAGTGTTGCACATGCGCACAATAGCCGCTGCACATGCGCAGACCCTATGGATACGCCCGCTACGTGCGTATGCGCAGCTGCATCCAGGTCTGAATAGCCCCCACAGAGCCTTAATTATTAATTAGTTGAAGTGCTGTATTTTGCTAATAGAGGAAAATAATTTTGGTTTGTGCTCTTGTATTTCATATTAGGGCTCTTTAAACATCAGTGTTCACTGAATGAAAACAATATTATGGGCAGGTTTTCATTCATTTGCATATAAAGCAATGAAAATATAGGTGTTTGATTAAATGGTCACATAATGACCCATGCACATGCGCTAGGTACTGAACATTGGTACTTTGCGACATGCAAAGCAGCTCCATCCACATCTGAATAAGGCTTTATATTTTAGGAGCTGCAGATCATGATATGGAACTGCTATCATTTCTCCTAGTGAATTGATAGATTGATTTTTATTTATTTATAATCAACAAGTTTGCTGCGTCATTGTGTGAACTGTGGCTATTATAATGCTGCTACAATTAGTGAATGTATTTTGCCCAATAAAGGGCCTCATTCAGACTTGTACACAAACTCAATGGTACAAGTCCGATGGCGGGGGGTCTGCACATCGCAGGGCCTGATCGGGTCCTGCGAGCTTGCACTGAGTGCCCTCAATCCGCAGCAGTTTTCCGATGCAGACTTCCTGGCCCCGGGAGAGTAGTTCCACTGAGACTTACTCAGATGGCCGAGGGCTGCTGGTGCTCCAGTGCTGTGTGTTTCTTTGGACACAGATCTGCGATGCTGCCAGGGGGCGTTTTTTGTCCTCTGACACCTACTACAGCATATGTATATGGATATTTTCTCATCACTGCTGTGTCCAAAGATGAGAATAGCGTCCATCTCTCAATCAGGACCATGGCAATGGGCTACTGTGCAGTGAGAGACATTTTTTTACAGCTGAAAAACCCTTTGCTAAACCTGTTTTGCCATGGTCTGCCACTTTGCTAGATTATACCCTGGCAGGCACTGTCTCAGCCTTATCCTTATTGTGATCTGATTTGACAAAGTCTACAATCAGGCAGGCAGATTTCTACATTGTCATGGTCTTGGGATCATCGACCAATCACAGTAAATAGACTACAACCAAATGGGTGTGTAATCTTGATCTTTCTGTGCTTGACAACTGACCACAGTTCTGCCCACTTTATCTTTCACCAAAAATGACCAGTATGTCTTGCAAACTATTATTAACAAACTAATCAGTTCGTATATTTTTAGTGGCTACATGTCCACCATCACTGTTGTTGGATAAAATGACATTAGAGATGCGATCAGAATCCAGACAAATCCCGTATGTAAATACTGTGGTTAGGCACTAGGGGAAGGGTTAGGCTGCGGGGATGTGGGAGGTTAGTGATAGGCTATTGGAAGAGACGGTTAGAGTTAGGCTGCAGGAAGGGTGGGTTAGGGGTAAGGGTAGGGTTTAAATACTTACTGGGATTCATTAGGATTTTTGGAATGTCGGGATTCAGCTGTCGGCGTCCTGATTGTCAGAATCCTGAGAATTGGGATTCGTACCCAACCTTAAAAACGGAGGTTCCCATAGCTACTGTATATTTGTATATTCAGCTAGAGGTATGACAGAAAGGCAGTTTTATGTGTATATTTTCAAGTGACCCCTTTTAAGGGTCACACATGGTGCATGGAGAAATCAGCACAATATACCACATGTTAATGATTAACCTCATTACAACGTGCAGTCATTCCTTCTGTCCTAACTCATCTTCTGCTGAGAGGAGGCAAATAAGGAAAAATTGGTCTAATGTCACCACTTTTTCCTCCTTTAGGCGTGACTCAGATTTGAACGCAAACCCGATGGCTTACATACAAATCCGATGGTTAGTGTTCTGCAAATGCGATATCGATTGCAGCACCCTCTGAGACACTGCCTGTTCTTCAAAATGGGGTGATGTCGCCCCCATTTTGTAGGTGTGCAGGGCCCAGGGTCTGCATCGCCGGCTCTCCTAATCCTACAGCCAGTTTGAGTAAACTTCGGCTTATGCAGACTACCGTCTGCCACCATCACAAGTCGCAACGATCCAATGCTGCGTCCGCAGATGCTGCGCTCGTATCTCGCAGATACATGTGATCTGCTACAGACGCTTCCTTCTGCATTTGCATTTTATCTGTACGGAATTGCACAGCTGCTTCCCTGCGACTGTGCAATTCCATACAAAACGGAATCAGGCCCTTTGTGGGTTATTGATTCACGTTAGAATTTCTAACTCATTAGTGACAGAAAAAATTAGCTGACCTGAATGAGCTTGTGCAGGACTGTATTTATGCTGGTGGGGACCATGGGCAATGAATTTGTGGGGGCCCCACTAGTAAGAGTGACGGCAAATCCTGAGCACACCCCCACCATCATACACACACACACACACACACACACACACACACTGATGCTGCAGCATGTGCAGGGCAGGGACGGCGTGCCCGCACCACCAACATGACAGGCTCAGGGTCACTGTCTTGTGAGATTTTACATCCCTATCCTGTGAGCCTAACTCTAGACGGAAGAGATCCTCGTGCAGAACAGCTGAGCCGTCGGAGGGGACTCCTCCACTTCACACAGCACTGTGTGGAGACCCTGGGATGACCGCCCCTGTTGCCCCTCCCTTAATACGGCCCTAAGCTTGTTTGTATGTTTTCATGTAACAAGTTTCACACATTTTGCTTAATGAAGAGAGGAAACATCTAAAAATAGAACTCCCATACATGCAGTCTAAGCTAATTCAATTTCCTATACAAATTACTGTAATTAGCCTAATGTTCGTTCAAGATGCTAATGCTGCAAATATTATTAGCAACTGATTAAGCAGCACTGCAGTTGTATAGAGGAATAACATTTATTTTTAAATAGTGCATTTTGTTCTACTGCTATTTCCAATAAGATCATGATGTAAATGTAATAAGTTAGTTTTGACTTGTAAATGATTGCCGCTTTAAAATTATGGGCATTCTCACCTGCAGTCCCGCACCTCCGGCAACTCAGACCCTATTACATTTACCCCCATGTATGTAACTGGGATAAGGGACAGATTAGAGCACGCCCCTATCTCCCCAGCCATGACCCATATCTTGGTAAGCGATGATGATGAAGCAGGAAGTGGATGTACTTCTCCTGTAATAAGGCCTGACCTGATTCATATGTGAGTGGAGCAGTGGCAGCGGGTAGGATGGTTTTGAGTGTAAACTAGCTAATGTGGAGAGTGTTAGAGGTCTCCCGCATACAGCTGGTAGACCTTAATTGAAAATCAGATTTTGGGCTTTTTAGTTTTAAATGAAAACACTGGGAAAACTCGATGGGATTTATATGGTTTTGATGATAAGCCATCCGTAATTGCTCCCACATGGTGCGCAGGGAACTAAATGCTGGCATTGGATGCATCCATACACTCGGTTTCATAGCCATCATCATTATCAGTGCACACCTGCATCAGACTAAAGATCCACTGTACTATTGCTTGTCTGCACTTTGGGGGTCATTCCGAGTTGTTCGCTCGCTAGCAGATTTTAGCAGCATTGCACACGCTAGACCGCCGCCCTCTGGGATTGTACCTTAGCTTAGCAGAATTGCGAATTAAATATTAGCAGAATTGCGAATAGAAAATTCTTAGCAGTTTCTGAGTAGCTCGAGACTTACTCCTACACTGCAATCAGCTCAGCCCGTTTCGTTCCTGGTTTGACGTCACAAACACGCCCTGCGTTCGGCCAGCCACTCCCCCGTTTCTCCAGACACTCCTGCGTTTTATCCTGGCACGCCTGCGTTTTTTCCGCACACTCCCAGAAAACGGTCAGTTTCCTCCAAGAAACACCCACTTCCTGTCAATCACACTCCGATCACTTCAACAATGAAAATTCTTCGTTCGGACGTGAGTAAATCTACTAAGTTTTGTGCTAAAATACTTAGCGCATGCGCGCTGCGTACCATGCACATGCGCATTTTTGCCTTAATCGCTCCGTTGCGAAAATCGGCAACGAGCGAACAACTCGGAATGACGCCCTATACTTCTATTTATGTGCTGTAAACTCGCCATCTCAGAACTCAGCCTATGTGCAGACACCACCTTACAACCCAGTTAATCTCCTGTGGAAATGTGTATGACTCTTACCACTTGTAGCCCCTTTTTCAGAGATGGACACAAATGCCTATGCAAATGTGGCAGCTGTCAGGATTTGTATTAAGACGCCCACTGGAGTTAGATCCTCTGCTTGTGTATGAAGACGTAACCATCGGACACTGTTTTACCTTTTGGAGTAACGCCATAGTTGCCTACCCTCCCTCATTCTGTAGGAGACTCCCTGAAATAGCAGCAATCTCCCTGACTCCCTGAATAGTTCAGCAATCTCCCTGATTGCACCTGACCCCCATTATGTAGCTATTACATTCTTGGAGAAATAAAATAAATCAGAGATTCATACAGTACATTCAAATGGGCTCATCAGTGCCATTTCCCTGCGTTGGTTATAAGGCACAATGATCCCTATGGCTACATGCATTTTAAATAAGGTTTCTCGTGGCCACTTAAGGGGGGTACACACAGAGAGATCCGTGTTTAAAATCTAAGCAATCTGATTAGATTGCTTAGATTTTAAGCACGGATCTGTTGTGTGTATGCCCCCCAGCGATAGCCGCGCATCGCTATCGCCGGTGCTAGATCCAGCCTGGCTCAATCTAGCGGGTCGCTCACTTCAGCACTGTGTGAAGTGAGTGCCCCCCCCGTTGTCGTCCCCCCTTGCTCAGCACATCGCGCTGTGCTGAGCAGGGGGGGGGGGGGGGAGAGATGTGTGCTGAGCGGTCTGTGTTAAGATCGCTCAGCACACATCTCTCCCGTCAGTGCTGGCCTTTACAGTGAATGGAACCTCTTGTAGGGTACAGTACACGAACAAATCCCGCAAAATAACTGTCTTTTCTTCAATAAATAGATCTTACTAACTTTGGAGCTCATTTACATTTTGATGTAAGTAATTTTCATTGCACACCTCTCCGATGTAGCAGTACGCGCTCGCACTTATAGGTGTTGCTTTCACAATCTCCCTGAAATGCTTTTTCAGAAGTATCCAAGTATGGAGTAACCTTATGGCTGCGCAGACTGGCTGGACACCCACGGAGGGAGAATATGTTGGGATTGTGGCGGTCGGGATTCCGGCGTCGGTATTTCGACCGCCGGGATCCCGTCCAGCGGGATGTTGACCGCATCCCGACTGCATAAGGGATAGCAGTTGCATGACGCTACACATCTCTAAATTGGTCGTTATACGCTCATTACCGCCCATAAATGGTGCCTGACTGCCAATCATTTCAAAAATAAATCCTCACTGCAACCAACGTTGCGAGACCGTGACAGCACATGCACAGCGCAACTCCGACGTAGTGGTAAAAAAAAAATCACACCATTGCATCCATCTCTGAATCAGGCCAGTAGCTATGTTTGATTGGATCAGAAGAAAACACAGTACGGAAACTCAGGAGGTTGCGTTCAACTGCCACTGAGTGTTGTGGTTTTTTTGTCTGACTATTTTGGTTTTCATGAACACAAACAGAATCCTGTATAGTTTGATACTTTTTGTGTTTGAGCTGTGAAATAAAGTTATTTCTTTTGAAGTCCAGTATCTGTTTGTGACTATGGTCATGACGCAGATTCTTTTATAACACATTGTATGTCCCACTTTGTGCTTTTGAAGTGTTGAAAGGTATTAATATTTTATGTGTTTAGCATTGGAACAACGGAACTCCCGATGCATTTATTATTTAGGGCAGGGTATGGCTCATGCCATGGCAGTGATAGCAGAAGGTATACACATATTTTTAACAAGCAATTGTATAAAACAGAATCAGAGATTGATGATTTAAAGAGGAGTTAAAGGAGAAATGATTATTGTAGCAATAAATCATTTCTCATAATTCACAGAATGGCAGAGATTCTATGAGCAGGACCCCTAGAATTCCAGTAACTTACTACCAATATTGGTCCATTCGCTAAGGTTGAAAACAACAGGTTAGGTTTAAATGAATTCAGAACTTGTTGCTTTGTTTTAATAACACTGATTTGTGGCTGCTGTGGCAGCTGTACCGGAAATGTCATTATTATATTGTATCTATAATGGGTGCAGTGCCCATGGGCGCATGGGTCTAGGGGGTACACAATGTGAAATTGCGCAGTGGCCGCCACACATGTGCAGTGAAATTACTCTCCGGACCATGGCGGGCACCATGTTTCCGGAGACCTGCGCATGCACAGTAGACTCCGACACAATGCCGAAGCCTGCTGCGCTGTGGAGAGGAGGAGGCCCACCCGGAGTCTGCACACAGCCCCCTCCTCTGTAAAAACACCCCTGATACGTACTGTATTCATTTAAACATATCGAGGCTTCTGTAATAGCCCACAAGATGCAGAACCGGTAGTGATTCCTGCTAGTCTGCCTGTATTTTTAAAGTGTCAGTGATTTAAAAGGCAAAACCAACTTGGTTTTTAAATGATTGACTCTTCAGAAGTACGGGTAGAACTGCAGGAATCACACCTGAGCCTGCACCTCGCATAACCTTACATAAACCTGATCCAGTGTTCTAAACCCTGGGGATTGGACTGTTATTAGCACTGTTAGTGCAGGCAGGGGTGTGTTTCAGACACTAATGGTTCAGTATCTCAGGGTAGAGGGTAATTGCTACAAATTAGCTTTACACTGATGTTCTGTATGTAGAACAATCTAAACTAAGTACTAGGTGCAACTCCTTTGGAGTTCTACATGCAGTTAAGCATTCACCCAATCTGTAAGGGTCTGCAACGTTTTAAATAGTTTAGTGCTGCTCTGTACTATACTTCTACTGTTACTCTGTACTATGCGACTACTCTATTTTGCACTGTACTGTCACAGCTGTTCTGCACTATAGTCCTACTGCTAATTTTGTACTATACTACTATTGCTTCTGTGCTTCGTTCTACTGCTGCCCTGCAGTGCACTGCTAATACTTCCCTGTGTTACACTGCTGCTACTACTGCCCTGCCCTGTACTGCTATTGCTTCTTTGCACTATGCTTCTACTTCTTCTCTATGCCATACTCCTACTGCTGCTCTGCACTATACTTCTTCTACTGCTGCTCTGCAATATGTTTATATTGCTGCTCTGCACTATAATTCTGCTCCTCTGCAACATACTTCTGCTGCTCTGTACTATACTGTACTTCTATTAGCGCTCTGCACTATGCTTCTACTGCAGCTCTTCATTATACTACTGCTGTTGCTTCTCTGCACCATACTTCTGTGCCTCTGAACTATGCTTCTAATTCTGCCCTGCAATTTGCTTCTTTTGCTGCCCTTCATTTTACTACTAATGCTGCTTCTCTGCACTATACTTATTCTGCTGCTCTGCACTATACTACTACTGTTGCTTGCACTATACTTCTACTGCTCTTCACTATACTAGTCCTGCAAACCTCCCAACATTTTGGTTCACAGATGCAGGACCTTTATGCACGGCAAAGCCATGAGTGCCCAAAAAGGGGACGTGGCCTTGGTAAAATGGGTGCGTGGTTTCGCAGGAATGCTGCTATCATGAGCCATGCCTCCCATTTTCGGCACTGAGGGGTCATGCCTCCAGCCCCTCTGTCTCCCGTGAATAGACGCTGTGCACATGCGCACAGCATCTATCCACCGCTGCTCTACTAAGCAGAACAGTGAGTTACAGGAACCTCAAAACTCTGCCTCACCGCGGGACACTGCGGCCCGTGGGTAGGACAGTGACCAAAAAATGGGACTGTCCCTTGAAAATCGGGACAGGTGGGAGGTATGCTACTGCTTATACTGTACTCACCAACTTCTCCGCCCTGTATTCAGTAAATACTGAGAGATGGGACTGTAACTTGAGAGAGAATTTTGGGTAAAAATTTAGTTTTTCAGAATCGGAATAATCATTCATGCTTGAATAATTATTGAGAGACACAGTACTAGTAGAGAGAGAGAGAGCTGACAGATTACAATTAAGGCTTGGATAAATAAAGATTTGGGAGTGTATAGGATAAATACATACCTTCCAGCTTTTGATGCCCATACCCTAGGACTGTTGCATGCCGGAGATCCGCCTGCGTCTGAAAAATGGTATGTGGTTTTGGGTGGGAAGGTGTGGCCTCATGGGACAACCATGCTTTCATCATTTGGGCAGAATGCCCAGCACTCCCTGAGCAGTTATACACATTGTACGTAACATATGAACAGTTTCTGTCCAACCCTGCAACATTACATTTGTGGTAACACAAACGCTTATTATTTTATGTTTACCCTTGTGGCTTACTGTGCTTACAGAACCTTAGAACTTTAACAGTTTAGCCAGGGGCGTAAGTTCATATCAAATGCCCGGAGGCAAAATAGATGATGCCCCCTTCCTGCCCCTCGGTCCAGTTCGCCAATGACCACTTCTTCACCTCTCCCCTGATCACCATTCCCACTCCCAACCTCTACAAAGCCCTCCAATACTCAGGGGTATCATACTATAGCGCCTCCTGCTTTGCCTCTTCACGGAGGCGAAGAAGAAAGCAGCACCGAGCCGAAGTGAGGGAGTGAAGTGAGGGAGTGAAAACTCCCCCCTCTGGCGATTACTGCCAGACCACAACAGCACATCAGCCTAGTGCTGATAAGCTGCGTCTCTCCTCCCGGCTGGCTCTTCTGGGCATGCGCAAGATCTCACATGTAGCTTGGGGCCGGAAGCTACCGCAGCCAGAGATGTCCCTGGCTGTGGTGTATGGGCAACGACACCTGCAGCTGTCTAAATCGATAGCTGCAGGTGTCGGAATGGTCAGTACAACTGACCATTCACACATTACCCTGTATATTGGCATGCTATCTTGTAGATAGCAGTCCCGATATAGACAGGGGCACATACCGCCCCTGTCACCATGCACACCGCCTGAGTCATACATGGTGGAGGAGCAGTATCAGCGCTCATATTGTGCACTGATACCACTTTCCCCCCATATTGCCAGACCATACATATACCCAGAGCCGGCTGTAGGTATCGGCAAACTAGGCAAATGCCTAGGGCATTTGGTATTCCTAGGGGCACAAGCAGGTCCTGCTGATTAAAATGCTATGTATTCCTGGAAATCACTGTAACATAGCATTCATATGCAGATACAGTCACAGTCGCACCGGAGCTGTGGGCTGTGCGACGAATGTGCGCACTGTTCCTATTTTAAATATAGGGGGTAGGAACACCAAAATAAGATCTGGTGTGGGTGATGGTGCTGGGAAAGGGGTGCAGGGTCCGAGACAGAACTAGCGGCGGTGCTAGGTGGCACTAGCCAAAATCTTGCCTAGGGCATCATATTGGTTAGGGCCAGCTCTGCATATACCCCTCAGATTTTTATCCAGCAGCCTATTTTTTAAACGTGCCCTTAAAACTCTTACAAGATTCAAGATTCCCAACCCTGAACCCTGTATCCAGGCGTTGCTTTCCCCAGCCCCACTCCCTTTTGTCCACCCAAATCTCCTGTATGTAATGTATTGTTCTCTACTTTAATTAGGCAATTAATGGGTAGTACAGTATTTCTGACACAGAAATAGACACACACACACAACCACATATTCAAGCATGGGTGGTATTCATGTGACCGCCGGTCAGCTGACCGACAGTCACATGACCTCCTCCACCAGCCCGGCGGCTCACTATCCCGATGGTCGGCATGCCGACCAACAGGGACTATTTCCACTCGTGGGTGTCCACAACACCCATAGAGTGGGAATAGAACCCGTGGCGACCGCAGGTCGCCACTGAGCCCGCAAGGGGCTTGCTGCACTCGACCCTCCCCGCTGGGATCCCGGCGTCGGTATGCTGCTGGGATCCCGGCATCGGTAAGCTGACCGCCGGTCAGCAGTACTACACCCCAAACACGCATATATACAAATACACATACAGCAGCCATATAAACACACAGCCATATATACACAAAGCCACATACACCCCAGTCACATATATAAGTACACACATATACACTGTACATATACACACAGCCACATATATACATATGCACACACACACACACACACACACACACACACACACACACACACACACAGTCATTCTTCTGACTCACCCGGCACTCTCCCCCGTCAGTCGTCAGTCCCCTATTCTCACTAGTTACTCTCCACACTTCAGCAGCTCCTGGAAAGTGGTGGGGGAGTTGGTTGGAACAGCGAGAGGTAGCCAGGCAGTCACGGTGTTAGTGGGCGAGAGCTGGGGAGTCAGCGGGAGAGAGCCGGCCAGCTGCGGTGTTAGGGGGCGGGAGCCGTGCTGTCTGCAGTAGGGAGCCGGGCAGCATGAGAGTCAGCGGAGAAAGCCGGGCAGCCCACGGTGTCAGGAGGCGGGCTGTCTGCAGGAGGGAGCGAGCCGGGCAGCCCGCGGTGTCAGGAGGCGGGCTGTCTGCAGGAGGGAGCAAGCCGGGCAGCCCGCGGTGTCAGGGGACGGGCTGTCTGCAGGAGGGAGCCGGTCAGCATGAGAGTCAGCGGAGAGAGCCGGGCAGCCCGTGGTGTCAGGGGGCATGAGGCGGAGTTTTGGTCAGGGCGGGCACACTGCCAGCCAACCCCACCTTCCCATCGTAGCCCCCGTGCTCATACATTGTAAGCGGCTGGCGCACAGTGACTGAAGTGCACCAGAGACAATGGAGAAGGTGCCCCCTTCACTGCAGGAGCCCGGCGGCAGCCGACTCCATTGCCTCCGTAACTTCCGCCACTGAATTTAGCCAAAGCCAGAGATACACAGTTGTCAGTCTGCAAGAAGCTATTGCATATTATACACTGCTCAAAAAAATAAAGGGAACACTAAAATAACACATCCTAGATCTGAATGAATGAAATATTCTTATTAAATACTTTGTTCTTTACATAGTGGAATGTGCTGACAACAAAATCACACAAAAATTATCAATGGAAATCAAATTTATTAACCCAGGGAGGTCTGGATTTGGAGTCACACTCAAAATTAAAGTGGAAAAACACACTACAGGCTGATCCAACTTTGATGTAATGTCCTTAAAACAAGTCAAAATGAGGCTCAGTAGTGTGTGTGGCCTCCACGTGCCTGTATGACCTCCCTACAACGCCTGGGTATGCTCCTGATGAGGTGGCGGATGGTCTCCTGAGGGATCTCCTCCCAGACCAGGACTAAAGCATCCGCCAACTCCTGGACAGTCTGTGGTGTGGTGGAGGATGTAGCGAAACATGATGTCCCAAATGTGCTCAATTGGATTCAGGTCTGGGGAACGGGCGGGCCAGTCCATAACATCAATGCCTTCGTCTTGCAGGAACTGCTGACACACTCCAGCCACATGAGGTCTAGCATTGTTTTGCATTAGGAGGAACCAGGGCCAACCGCACCAGCATATGGTCTCACAAGGGGTCTGAGGATCTCATCTCGGTACCTAATGGCAGTCAGGCTACCTGTAGCGAGCACATGGAGGGCTGTGCGGCCCCCCAAAGAAATGCCACCCCACACCATTACTGACCCACTGCCAAACCGGTCATGCTGGAGGATGTTGCAGGCAGCAGAACGTTCTCCTTGGCATCTCCAGACTCTGTCACGTCTGTCACATGTGCTCAGTGAGAACCTGCTTTCATCTGTGAAGAGCACAGTGCGCCAGTGGCGAATTTGCCAATCTTGGTGTTCTCTGGCAAATGCCAAACGTCCTGCACGGTGTTGGGCTGTAAGCACAACCTCCACCTGTGGACGTCGGGCCCTCATACCACCCTCATGGAGTCTGTTTCTGATCGTTTGAGTAGACACATGCACACTTGTGGCTTGCTGGAGGTCATTTTGCAGGGTTCTGGCAGTGCTCCTCCTGTTCCTCCTTGCACAAAGGCGGAGGTAGCGGTCCTGCTGCTGGGTTGTTGCCCTCCTATGGCCTCCTCCACGTCTCCTGATGTACTGGCCTGTCTCCTGGTAGCGCCTCCATGCTCTGGACACTACGCTGACAGACACAGCAAACCTTCTTGCCACAGCTCGCATTGATGTGCCATCCTGGACGAGCTGCACTACCTGAGCCACTTCTGTGGGTTGTAGACTCCATCTCATGCTACCACTAGAGTGAAAGCACCGCCAGCTTTCAAAAGTGACCAAAACATCAGCCAGAATGCATAGGAGCTGAGAAGTGGACTGTGGTCACCACCTGCAGAACAACTCCGTTATTGGGGGTGTCTTGCTAATTGCCTATAATTTCCACCTGTTGTCTATTCCATTTGCAAAACAGCATGTGAAACTGTCAATCAGTGTTGCTTCCTAAGTGGACAGTTTGATTTCACAGAAGTGTGATTGACTTGGAGTTACATTGTGTTGTTTAAGTGTTCCCTTTATTTTTTTGAGCAGTGTATATCATCAATGCACCTATCCATAACTACCAGGAAAGAAGGACCTGTCTGGCACCGCGTCTGGCGCATTTTACGTGACCTGGTCACAATTTGAGGTCTTTGAGAAAAATATCAGTTTCAAATTAGTCCATGTTCAGTAAAGAAAATAATTTCTAAGCGTCTGAGACTGGTGCTGATAAACAAGATAAGATGCGAGGCTCTAATTAGCGTGACACTTGTGCCTCTGTAGACTGACTGCGCTGTGATCAGACTGTGCACATGACATTTGCTTGTTCAGCCTGGCTCTTTTTAGATACATGATAGATTATGCTGTTTTTTTCCTTTTCTTTACACACTACAAAGATAATGTTGCTCCAGACATTTATAGTCTTATATATATTTAAAAAAAAGTTCTATCAAAGTTTTTACTGACTTTTTTCTCTCAAATGCACATCCTAAAAGTGATTTATTTATAAAATAACTGGATCTTATAAAAAAAAAAGAAAGAATTAATAGATAAAGGGGTCGCTGGTACAGTTTTGTTTTCTTTACTTAAAACTTAGTATTCTCTTCCCAGTCAGTTAATTTTACCTTTAGTCTAAGCAGGGCCGAAACTAGGATTCTTGTCACCCGGGGCAAAACAGTACACACACACACACGCGCACACACACACACACACACACACACACACACACACACACACACACACGCACAGACAACCAACCCACCACCACCACCACGTGTAACTCTGTGCGAAGACTGACAATGCCATCAGCCAGTACCAGCTAACGGGCTATTTCCACTCATTGGTGTCCACGACACCCATAGCGTGGGAATAGAACCTGTGGCGAGCCACCGAGCCCACAAGGGGCTTTTTTACACTCACCCCCTGACGGCATTCTGGTGGCCGGGATCCTGGCGTCGGTATGCACCGGCCACGTAACCCCAACCCATATATACTCCATGAGAGCAAAGGGCTGGTAGCTCCTATATAGCTTCTTTTCTAGACATTTATCTGGACTCAGGGGGTCATTTCCGACCCGTTTGCACGCCGCGGTTCATTGCAGCGGTGCGAACGGTTCAGAACTGCGCGTGTGCGGTGGCCGCATTGTGCAGGCGCGTCATTGCTTGGTGACGGCAGTCTCCGGGCAGCGACGCCGCATACTAAGAAAGCGGTCGAGAGCGGCGACCGCAAGAAGATTGACAGGAGGAAGGCGTTTCGGGGTGTCAACTCACAGTTTCCCAGACGTGGAGATCCGAACGCAGGTGTGTCCAGGCGTTTGGAGGGCGGATGTCTGATGTCAATTCCGGTACCTTCATCGCTAGATCCCTCGCACATGGTAAATCTAGGGCTGGTCTTGTTTTACACAAAACTTTTTTAGCATAGCAGGGCTGCACAAGCGATCACAACCCTGCTATGCTAAAATACACTCCCCTATAGGCGGTGTCTAGTTGATTGCTACATGCGATCAATTCGGAATGACCCCCTTAGTTAGACATTTGGGCTACAGATGAATTTAAAAAGGAAATAATACCCCATACATTGATACATATGTAAAATCACACACATACATACTGTCACACATCTAAACACATACACGCACGCATACATTCATTCACTCACGTACATAGTCACACACCTGTATACATACATAGTCACACATACATACATACATACATACATACAGTGACACACAAGCACGCATACAGATATGTAGTGACACACCTATTCACATACAGTCACACACATGCACAACACATTCATACACACACACATATAGTAGTTGCACACACATACAGTGTCACACTCACTATTTAGGCTTTGGTGTGTGCTGCTGCTGCTCCTCTCCCCTCCTCTCTTCGATGGTGCTGGCTGGCCTGGCACTGAGTAAAGGGTAGACGCTAGAATCAAGTGGGCTAAGGGACCTTTTCCGTCTGGGGGAGGAGTCACAACACAAGGGGGAGGAGCAAGGCCAGCGGGATAGTTCCTCTACTATCCACGCCACCAACTATTACCTTTAGTAATCAAGTGGCGAGCGGAGCGGAGCGAGCCACCGAGCCCGAAGAGTGGCGAGCGAAGCGAGGGTACTTTTCGGGTACCCTGTTCGCCCGTAGCTCCTCCCCCTGGTGACGTGTCTCCTCCCCTAGATACGTCAGAAGGTCCCTTCTCCCACTCCGAAATAGAATCAACCCTGAGTAAAGTGCCGTGTAGCTCCGCCCCCTTTTCGGACCATTCATTTTTCCAGCTCAGCAGTGCAATAGTGCACTGCTACGGTTATCAAAGGCAGCAGGGGGGGCTGGGGTAACTTGTTCCCTGTGCCCCGTCTTAGGGCACAACAGGCAGCACACGACTGTCAGCATAGAAGAAACTGAAAGTAAACTACAGCTCCCGCAGCAAGGGCTTCTGGGAGCTGTAGTTTATTTTCAGTTTCATCACACAGCAGCTAGTAGAGCCTGGACTGCTTTGTGCTGCTCCGACGAAGGGACCTGTGCGCATCGGG
The DNA here is from genome assembly GCF_028390025.1 of Pseudophryne corroboree. Lineage (NCBI taxonomy): Eukaryota > Metazoa > Chordata > Amphibia > Anura > Myobatrachidae > Pseudophryne > Pseudophryne corroboree. Next base: position 776,611,897 of record NC_086447.1, on the reverse strand, counting down.
ACTCGGAGTGGGTGTAAGCGTTGCGGCATCCCCTCCAATCCAGCGCCCAGGTCACATGCCCCCCTAGCCCCCCCTTAGTTACGGCTCTGGTCTAAGGGGTATATTTACTACGGTGCTGGTTTTTAGAAGTGGAGATGTTGGCCGTAGCAACCAATCAGCTTCTACTTGTTATTTATCTACCACCTTCTAGATATAAAAAACCCACACTTTAGTAAATAAACCCCTCAGAATGTGTCATACTTTAAAAGTCATTGCTTATGGCTACATTTACTAATACCCCTTTCACACCACCTGAGGCGAGTCGCACTCGGGAGCCTGACACAGGAGCATGATCACATGATCTCCAAGCACCACCAGTACACACACAGTGAACGGGAAACCGGTCGCATCGACTCGGCTCCCGTTCACACCGCACATCGAGCCGGGTTGAACAGGAGTTCAACCCTGCTTGTGACCAAGATTGAAATACCGGACCTTCGATCCGGTATTTTTCCCCTGGCACCTTTCAGACCACACATGAACACGGGTTATGTGCGCTCATGTGCCAATAACCTATGTTCATAGCTGGTGGTCTGAAAGGGGTATCGATTATGTCTTTTGGGCCCTTTTGAAAACTTCTACAGTCGCAGATAGACAACAGTTTGATCTCCAAACAAGCTAATTTAATAACCATGGAATCTGCCAGCAGCTTGCAGTAAAAGGCGAGTTCAGGGAAGACAGAAACCTTCAGGGTAGTAGAAGGGCAAAAGGGCAAATAGATTTGTATTTTCTATTGCTGTATTACAATAATTTGCTTAAGTAAATAACACATATATTGGTCTCTCCAAGTATTTCATATCTTTGTTTCTCCCTTAAGTATATAATATATATAGTATATAATATATAATATATTGCCCTCATGTTTTATGAAATTGGTCCCATGGTGTGTATGTAATACAAAATATTGGGGTAGATGTAAAAATCGTCGATATGGAAGGGCGGAGAGGTTCGCGGATACCACTCCCTTCCCCCCACCCCATGTATTACTGCGGCAGTGTGTGCTCAATGACAGGGGCACTGTGCTCCTCTGTCTTTATCAGCGCTGCTATCTAAAAGCTAGCACGCCGATATGCAGGGCAATGTATGAACGATCGGCTGTGCGGACCCCTGCAGCTATCGATTTTTACAGTTGTCCATACACCACACCCAGGGACAGCGCATCAGTGATGTACCGAAGTGGGGAGTTTTCACTCTCCCACTTCGGCATCCAAGATGTTAATACATAAACCTAATCTTCTCCCCCACAGCCTAACCCTAAACCTCCCTGGGGGTGCATAAACCTAACCTCCCGCGTTTGCCCCTGGATTCCCACACAACCCCCCCATCCCACACGAATTGCAGACACTCGGCCATGATGCCCACACCCCTCCACGTATTGCAGGCTCAGGCATGATGCCTGTACCTGCCACCTCGCGAATTGCGGATTAGGCCATGATGCCCGCAACCCCCCCTTCCCCCCTTCCCCCATGATTGTGGAAACGGGCATGATACCGGCACAACACACACACACCTGCGTGAATTGCACCCTACCCCCACGATTGCGGACCCGGGCATGATTCTCTACCCCCCTTCCCTGCGGATTGCGTACTCCCCCCCCCCCCCCCCCCCCCAATTGCAGACTCCAGCTTGTTGCCTGGAACACCCTTGCGATTGCAGAGCCAGGCATGTAGCAAACACCACCCGCCCCATTCCCCCCCCCCCCCCCCCCCCCGCGCGCGCGATTGCAAAGTAGGTCATGATGTCCGAATACCCCATGCCCCGGCGCGACTGCAGATTCTGGGATGTTTCCCTCTCCCCCTCACCTGGATGGCAGACTCCCGCATGTTGCCCGCAAACACCCCCCTCCCCACACCGCAACGCAAACACCCCCCTCCCCACACCGCAATTGTAGAATCAGGCATGTTGCTCGCAAAATCCCCCCCCCTTCTATTGCAGACTCGTGATGTTTCCTTTTCCTCCCCTCGCGATTGCAAACTAACTCCCGTTTGTTGCCTGTACCCCCCCCTCCCAACATAATGCGAATGTAGAATTGGGCACGTTGCCCGCAAAACACAAATCCCCCCCACCATTGCAACTTCAGTGATCCCCCCCCCCTCTCACGATTGCAAATTCCCACCTGTTGCCCGCAGCCCCTGCCCAAGCGATTGCAGAATCGGGCATGGTTTCCACACACCGCTCATTTGCAGACTCTGGCATGTTGTCCACATCCCCTCCCCCCTACACACACCTCGCTATTGCAGTCTCAGGCGTGTTTCTGCCTACCACCCCTTCAGCTAATTTTGCAGCGAGCCTTAGGCGCGCACTGTCCTTATTTTCTCTATCGTCCTAGTGGATGCTGGGGTTCCTGAAAGGACCATGGGGAATAGCGGCTCCGCAGGAGACAGGGCACAAAAAGTAAAGCTTTAGGATCAGGTGGTGTGCACTGGCTCCTCCCCCTATGACCCTCCTCCAAGCCTCAGTTAGATTTTTGTGCCCGGCCGAGAAGGGTGCAATCTAGGTGGCTCTCTTAAAGAGCTGCTTAGAAAAGTTTAGCTTAGGTTTTTTATTTTACAGTGAGTCCTGCTGGCAACAGGATCACTGCAACGAGGGACTTAGGGGAGAAGAAGTGAACTCACCTGCGTGCAGGATGGATTGGCTTCTTGGCTACTGGACATTAGCTCCAGAGGGACGATCACAGGTACAGCCTGGATGGTCACCGGAGCCTCGCCGCCGGCCCCCTTGCAGATGCTGAAACGAGAAGAGGTCCAGAATCGGCGGCAGAAGACTCCTCAGTCTTCTTAAGGTAGCGCACAGCACTGCAGCTGTGCGCCATTTTCCTCTCAGCACACTTCACACGGCAGTCACTGAGGGTGCAGGGCGCTGGGAGGGGGGCGCCCTGGGAGGCAAATGAAAACCTTTTTTGGCTAAAAAATACCTCACATATAGCCTCCGGGGGCTATATGGAGATATTTAACCCCTGCCAGAATCCGTTAAGAGCGGGAGACGAGGCCGCCGAAAAAGGGGCGGGGCCTATCTCCTCAGCACACAGCGCCATTTTCCCTCACAGAAAGGCTGGAGGGAAGGCTCCCAGGCTCTCCCCTGCACTGCACTACAGAAACAGGGTTGAAACAGAGAGGGGGGGCACTAATTTGGCGTTAGAAATATATAAAAAAGATGCTATAAGGGAAAACACTTATATAAGGTTGTCCCTATATAATTATAGCGTTTTTGGTGTGTGCTGGCAAACTCTCCCTCTGTCTCTCCAAAGGGCTAGTGGGTCCTGTCCTCTATCAGAGCATTCCCTGTGTGTGTGCTGTGTGTCGGTACGTGTGTGTCGACATGTATGAGGACGATGTTGGTGAGGAGGCGGAGCAATTGCCTGTAATGGTGATGTCACTCTCTAGGGAGTCGACACCGGAATGGATGGCTTATTTAGGGAATTACGTGATAATGTCAACACGCGCCAAGGTCGGTTGACGACATGAGACGGCCGACAAACAATTAGTACCGGTCCAGACGTCTCAAAAACACCGTCAGGGGTTTTAAAACGCCCGTTTACTTTAGTCGGTCGACACAGACACAGACAGGGACACTGAATCCAGTGTCGACGGTGAATAAACAAACGTATTCCTTATTAGGGCCACACGTTAAGGGCAATGAAGGAGGTGTCACATATTTCTGATACTACAAGTACCACAAAAGAGGGTATTATGTGGGATGTGAAAAAACTACCGTAGTTTTTCCTGAATCAGATAAATTAAATGAAGTGTGTGATGATGCGTGGGTTCCCCCCGATAGAAAATATGGGCGGTATACCCTTTCCCGCCAGAAGTTAGGGCGCGTTGGGAAACACCCCTTAGGGTGGATAAGGCGCTCACACGCTTATCAGAACAAGTGGCGGTACCGTCTATAGATAGGGCCGTCCTCAAGGAGCCAGCTGACAGGAGGCTGGAAAAATATCATAAAAAGTATATACACACATACTGGTGTTATACTGCGACCAGCGATCGCCTCAGCCTGGATGTGCAGAGCTGGGGTGGCTTGGTCGGATTCCCTGACTAAAAATATTGATACCCTTGACAGGGACAGTATTTTATTGACTATAGAGCATTTAAAGGATGTATTTCTATATATGCGAGATGCACAGAGGGATATTTGCACTCTGGCATCAAGAGTAAGTGCGATGTCCATATCTGCCAGAAGATGTTTATGGACACGACAGTGGTCAGGTGATGCAGATTCCAAACGGCACAAAGGTGTATTGCCGTATAAAGGAAGAGGAGTTATTTGGGGTCGGTCCATCGGACCTGGTGGCCACGGCAACTGCTGGAAAATCCACCGTTTTTACCCTAAGTCACATCTCTGCAGAAAAAGACACCGTCTTTTCAGCTTCAGTCCTTTCGTCCCTATAAGAGTCATATCTGCCCAGGGATAGAGGAAAGGGAAGAAGACTGCAGCAGGCAGCCCATTCCCAGGAACAGAAGCGTTCCAACCCTTCTGACAAGCTCTCAGCATGACGCTGAGACCGTACAGGACCCCTGGATCCTACAAGTAGTATCCCAGGGGTACAGTTTGGAATGTCGAGACGTTTCCCCTGCGCAGGCTCCTGAAGGCTGCTTACCAAGGTCTCCCTCCGACAAGGAGGCAGTATGGGAAAAAATTCACGAGCTGTATTCCCAGCAGGTGATAATTAAATTACCCCTCCTACAACAAGAAAAGGGGTATTATTCCACACTATATTGTGGTACTGAAGCCAGAAGGCTAGGTGAGACCTATTCTAAATCTAAAAAAATTTGAACACTTACAAAGGTTCAAATCAAGATGGAGTCACTCAGAGCAGTGATAACGAACCGGGAAGAAGGGGACTATCTGGTGTCCCGAGACATCAGGGATGCTTACCTCCATGTCCCAAATTTGCCCTTATCACTAAGGGTACCTCAGGTTCGTGGTACAGAACTGTCACTATCAGTTTCAGACGCTGCCGTTTGGATTGTCTACGGCACCCCGGGTCTTTACCAAGGTAATGGCCGAAATGATGGTTCTTCTTCGAAGAAAAGGCGTCTTAATTATCCCTTACTTGGACGATCTCCTGATAAGGGCAAAGTCCAGGGAACAGTTGGAGGTCGGAGTAGCACTATCTCGGATACTGTTACAACAGCAGGGGTGGATTCTAAAGATTCCAAAATCGCAGCTGATCCCGACAACAAGTCTCCTGTGCTTAGGGATGATTCTGGACACAGTCCAGAAAAAGGTGTTTCTCCCGGAAGAGAAAGCCAGGGAGTTATCCGAGCTAGTCAGGAACCTCCTAAAATCAGTGCATCATTGCACAAGGGCCATGGTAAAAAAATGGTGACTTCCTTCGAAGCAATTCCAGTCGGCAGATTTCATGCAAGAACTTTTCAGTGGGATCTGCTGGACAAATGGTCCGGATCGCATCTTCAGATGCATCAGCGGATAACCCTATATCCAAGGACAAGGGTGTCTCTCCTGTGGTGGTTACAGAGTGCTCATCTTCTAGAGGGCCGCAGATTCGGCATTCAGTTTTGGATGTTGGTGACCACGGAGGCCAGCCCGAGAGGCTGGGGAGCAGTCACACAAGGAAAAAATTTCCAGGGAGTGTGATCAAGTCTGGAGATTTTTCTCCACATAAATATAGCTAAGGGTAAATTTATAATGCTCTAAGCTTAGCAAGACCTCTGCTTCAAGGTCAGCCGGTATTGATCCAGTGGGATAAAACATCACGGCAGTCGCCCACGTAAATAGACAGGGCGGCACAAGAAGCAGGAGGGCAGTGGCAAAAACTGCAAGGACTTTTCGCTGGGCGGAAAATCATGTGATAGCACTGTCAGCAGTGTTTCATTCCGGGAATGGAAACTGGGAAGCAGACTTCCTCAGTAGGCACGACCTCCACCCGGCAGAGTGGGAACTTCATGGGGAAGTTTTCCACATAATTGTAAACCGTTGGGAATTACCAAAGGTGGACATGATGGCGTCCCGTCTGAACAAAAAACGGGACAGGTATTGCGCCAGGTTAAGAGACCCTCAGGCAATAGCTGTGGACGTTCTGGTAACACCGTGGGTGTACCAGTCGGTGTATGTGTTCCATCCTCTGCTTTTCATACCTAAGGTACTGAGAATTATAAGACGTAGAGGAGTAAGAACTATACTCATGGCTCCGGATTGGCCAAGAAGGACTTGGTACCCGGAACTTCAAGAGATGCTCACAGAGGACTTATGGCCTCCGCCGCTAAGAAGGGACTTGTTTCAGCAAGTACCATGTCTGTTCCAAGACTTACCGCAGCTGCGTTTGACGGCATGGCGGTGGAACGCCGGATCCTAAGGGAAAAGGCATTCAGGAAGAGGTCATTCCTACCCTGGTCAAAGCCAGAAAGGAGGTGACCGCACAACATTATCACCACATGTGGCGAAAATATGTTGCGTGGTGTGAGGCCAGGAAGGCCCCACGAAGAAATTTCAACTCGGTCGATTCCTGCATTTCTTGCAAACAGGAGTGTCTATGGGCCTCAAATTGGGGTCCATTAAGGTTCAAATTTCGGCCCTGTCGATTTTTCTTCCAGAAAGAAGTGGCTTCAGTTCCTGAAGTCCAGAAGTTTGTCAAGGGAGTATTGCATATACAACCCCCTTTTGTGCCTCCAGTGGCACTGTGGGATCTCAACGTAGTTCTGGGATTCCTCAAAACACATTGGTTTAAAACCAGTCAAATCTGTGGATTTGAAGCATCTCACATGAAAAGTGAACATGCTCTTGGACCTGGCCTGGACCAGGCGAGTGTCAAATTGGTGGTTTTTTTCTCAAAAAAGCCCATATCTGTTTGTCCATTCGGACAGGGCAGAGCTGCGGACTCGTCCCCAGTTCTCTCCCTAAGGTGGTGTCAGTGTTTCACCTGAACCAGCTTATTGTGGTGTCTTGCGCCTACTAGGGACTTGGAGGACTCCAAGTTGCTAGATGTGGTCAGGGCCCTGAAAATATAGGTTCCAGGACGGCTGGAGTCAGGAAAACTGACTTGCTGTTATCCTGTATGCACCCAACAAACTGGGTGCTCTTGCTTTTAAGCAGACTTTTGCTAGTTGGATGTGTAATACAATTCAGCTTGCACATTCTGTGGCAGGCCTGCCACAGCCAAAATATGTAAATGCCCATTCCACAAGGAAGGTGGGCTCATCTTGGGCGGCTGCCCGAGGGGTCTCGGCTTTACAACTTTGCCGAGCGGCTATTTAGTCAGGGGCAAACACGTTTGTAAAATCCTACAAATTTGATACCCTGGCTAAGGAGGACCTGGAGTTCTCTCATTCGGTGCTGCAGAGTCATCCGCACTCTCCCGCCCGTTTGGGAGCTTTGGTATAATCCCCATGGTCCTTTCAGGAACCCCAGCATCCACTAGGACGATAGAGAAAATAAGAATTTACTTACCGATAATTCTATTTCTCGGAGTCCGTAGTGGATGCTGGGCGCCCATCCCAAGTGCGGATTATCTGCATTACTTGTACATAGTTACAAAAATCGGGTTATTATTGTTGTGAGCCATCTTTTCAGAGGCTCCGCTGTTATCATACTGTTAACTGGGTTCAGATCACAGGTTGTACAGTGTGATTGGTGTGGCTGGTATGAGTCTTACCCGGGATTCATAAATCCTTCCTTATTGTGTACGCTCGTCCGGGCACAGTACCTAACTGAGGCTTGGAGGAGGGTCATAGGGGGAGGAGCCAGTGCACACCACCTGATCCTAAAGCTTTACTTTTTGTGCCCTGTCTCCTGCGGAGCCGCTATTCCCCATGGTCCTTTCAGGAACCCCAGCATCCACTACGGACTCCGAGAAATAGAATTATCGGTAAGTAAATTCTTATTTTAAACATGGCGGGCACCCAAAGGAAACTTTAGCCCTGAGCTCCACAAAGTCTAGAACCGGCCCAGTTACCAATTTTTTTAATGTTTTTACTTTTCAAATGTAACATGCACCCACATGTTGGCCAGGCCCCTAATTTAGTACAAGGTATGGGGGTGCCGAAACATACCCTTGCTCCGGGTACCATGGTACCTAGCCAGTGGTGTAAGTAGAAAAAACGTCTCATAGGTACTGTTGCCACATGGGGCGTGGCCAATGAAAATGGGGGCGCGATACAGATATGGGGAGGCCAGATACACATATGACCCCAATAGTGCCAGATATACATTGCCCCAGAGTGCCAGATACACAAATGCCCCATAGTGCCAGATACACAAATGCCCCCACAGTGCCAGATACACAAATGCCCCCAAAGTGCCAGATACACAAATGCCCCCACAGTGCTAGATACACAAATGTCCCCACAGTGCCAGATACACAATTGCCCCATAGTCTTAGATACACATTGCCCCACAGTGCCAGATACACAAATGCCCCCACAGTGGCAGATACACAAATGCCCCCACAGTGGCAGATATACATTGCCCCACAGTGTCAGATACACAAATGCCCCCCACAGTGCCAGATATACATTGCCTCACAGTGCCAGATATACAAATGCCCCCACAGTGCCAGATATACTGTACATTGCCCCACAGTGTCAGGTACACATATGCCCCCACAGTGCCAGATACACAAATGCCCTCACAGTGCCAGATACACAAATGCCTCCACAGTGCCAGGTATGCATTGCCCCACAGTGCCAGATATACAAATGCCCCCATAGTGCCAGATACACAAATGCCCCCACAGTGCCAGAACCGGTGCCTTATGAGATTCACCCCGCCGCTGCCGCAGCTACCAGAGCCCGGACAATCCATCCCAGAAAATTGAGGGGCAGGAGAGGCGCTGCGCTGTGCTCTCCTCCCCTCACATAGCAACCAGCGGGCGGCAGGTATAATAAATGGCCCGGCGTACCGTATATTATGGTGGTCATTCCGAGTTGTTCACTCGCTAGCTGTTTTTTGCAGCCGTGCAAATGCTATGCTGCCTCCCACTGGGGAGTGTATGTTAGCTTAGCAGAAGTGCGAACGAAAGGATCGCAGAGCGGCGGCAAAGTGTTTTTGTGCAGTTTTAGAGTAGCTCAAAACCTACTCAGCGCTTCCGATGACTTTAGACTGTTCAGTTCCTGTTTTGACGTCACAAACACGCCCTGCGTTTGCCCAGCCACGCCTGCGTTTTTCCTGGCACACCTGCGTTTTTCCGTACACTCCCTGAAAAAGGTCAGTTGACACACAGAAATGCCCACTTCATGTCAATCACTCTGCGGCCAGCAGTGCGACTGAAAAGCTTTGCTAGACCCTGTGTGAAACTGCATTGTTTGTTGTAATAGTACGTCGCGCATGCGCATTGCGCCGCATATGCATGCGCATTGCGCCGCATATGCATGCGCAGAAGTGCCATCTTTTTGCCTCATCGCTGCACAGCGAACGAATGCAGCTAGCGATCAACTCGGAATGACCTATGTAATGTTTAATGAGAGGTTCAGGAACTACGGGCTAGATGTACTAAGCCTTGAAAAGTGAAAAATTGCACAGTGATAAAATACCAACCAACCAGCTCCTGTCATTTTTCAAACCCAGCCTGTAACATGACAGTTAGGAGCTGATTGGCTGCTACTTCATCTCTCTCACTTAGTCACTCTCTAAGGCAGAGGTTCTCAAACTCGGTCCTCGGGGGCCCACACAGTGAATGTTTTGCAGGTCTCCTCACAGAATCGCAAGTGAAATAATTAGCTCCAACTGTGGACCTTTTAAAATGTGTCAGTGAGTAATTAATACACCTGTGCACCTGCTGGGTTACCTGCAAAACATGCACTGTGTGGGCTCCCGAGGACCGAGTTTCAGAACCTCTGCTCTAAGGCTTAGTTCCTGCTGAATTATAGCACTGTAATATATGTGTGTGTGTGTGTGTGTGTGTGTGTGTGTGTGTGTGTGTGTGTGTATAATTATATGTGTGTGTGTGTATATATAATTATATATGTGTATGTATATATAAATATAATATATGTATACACACACATCCTGTACACAGAGACCTGGTCAGATTTCTCAGCGATCTGGCACTACAGGAGAGCATTGCTGTTCTGTATGTTGATGCGTTTATATTGCTATATTTTCCCTAGACTCTTTAGTATGCTCTTCGCTGCTCTGTTTTTCATATTTGGACACCGATTAATGTACCCTAATTGTCTAAGAAATAGAAACTGCGGCAGTGCGAATTCTGTTTGGAGCCGTGACAGAACTAATTACTTGTGTTGTCTGCTTCATTAGACACTCCGCTGCTATGCGTCTGCGCAGACACCCGGCTGTCACACAACAGACTAAAAAGTATTATTGAACCACAGTGAAGGAACGTGGAGCAGCTGAGTCTGATTAGTATTGATTTGAATTTTTCCTTCTTAATTATTTTCATTATGATACTAGAAGCTCCTGCAAGCATTTTGATAGGATTATCCTCTTTACATCACAGCAGCAGCGACAGGATTTCCATGCTAGAAAATCCACAAGGGATAAAAACAAATAAATGCTACGTTACTAGTTTAACTGGAGTCCGCGTATTGCTTGAGGTTTAAAGCCGTAATTGACGAAGATTTGAATACAGTATTGGGGATCGTTACTGCTGGTGTTGTCTACCTGCGCATGCTATATTCAGCTTGATTCTAGGGCATTTACATAAACATTTACACTAAGGCCCTCATTCCGAGATGATCGTAATTTAGCACAGCTACGATCATTCACACTGACATTGCGGGGGGACACCCAGCACAGGGCTATCCCGTCCCGCGTGTAAGTGCCGCCCCCCCCCCCCCTGCAGAAGTGCAAAGGCATAGCACAGCGCCAAGAGTAGCTCCCGACCAGCGCAGCTTTAGAGTGCTGGCCGGGAGCTACTCATCGCTCCCCGGCCCGCAGCGGCTGCGTGTGACGTCACGCAGCCGTTGCGGCCCGCCTCCCGTTCGGTCCGGCCACGCCTGCGTTGGCCGGATTGCGCCCATGAAACGGCGGCCAAACGCCACCGTTCCACCCCCTCACGCCCAGCAACCGCCTCTGCCTGTCAATCAGGCAGAGGCGATCGCAGCCCAGCTACGGCCTTCGGCCGTCTGGCTTGCGCCGGCGCATGCGCAGTGGGTACCCGTTCGCTCGGTTGCGATAAAATGCAGCGACCGAACGGATCAGAATGACCCCCTAAATCGTGATTCATACAGCAATCACAAATGATACTGAGAATTACACCCAGCACACAGAACATGGGTGATACTGTGCAGCTGTTCCTGCATACAAGAGATGACATACTGGGCCAGATTCAAATGTTTCTCCCTTCCTCCCGCCCCCTATCACGCCCGTCGGCGGTATTTTAATGGTACTGCCGACGGGCACCACAGCTTAATTTGAGCTCGCTGCCTCTGGTGGTAGCGAGCTGACATGCATATGAAGAGACCCGTTTGGGCGCCCAGACAGGTCTCTTCACAATCACGCCCATTACTTTAGTCGGGTTTAGGTGCTTGACGGCCCTAAACCAGACTGTAATGAGCGCGATAACGGGGCACATTTGAATATCGCCCCTCTATCTCCCGTCACTATATATCATTTGATTCCAGCCCACAGTATGTGAATGACATTCAGCGTACAGGACAAGAACTATGTCAATGTTTGGTTGCCCATATATAAACATGAAGGGGTACATTTACTAAAGTGGGAGTTTTTTAGAACTGGTAATGTTGCTCATAGCAACCAATCAGATTCTACTTAACATTTATCTAGCTGCTTCTAGAAGATTATAGATAGCATCTGATTGGTTGCTATGGGCAACATCACCAGTTCTAACAAAAACCTCCCACCTTAGTAAATTCACCCTGAAAAGAGATACAAGGAATTATATCCAGAATACAGAACTGCACTACAGTGGTCCATACTTTGGGAATAAGGGCCCTCATTCCGAGTTGATCACTCACTGACGATTTTCGCAGCGCAGCGATCAGGTGGAAAAACGGCATTTCTGCGCATGGTATGCAGCGCGCATGCGCTAAGTACTTTCACACAAAACATTGTAGTTTTACACAAGCTCGAGCGATGCTTTTCAGTCGCTCGAGTGTTCGTTGTTTGTTTGACAGGAAGTGGGTGTTTCTGGGTGGCAACTCAGCGTTTTCAGGGAGTGTGCTAAAAAACGCAGGCGTGCCAGGTAAAAACGCAGAAGTGGCTGGAGAAATGGGGGATTGGCTGGCCGAACGCAGGGCGTGTTTATGACGTCAAACCAGGAACTAAACAGACTGTAGTCATCGCAAGGTAGGAGTAAGTCTTGAGCCACTCTGAAACTGCATGAAATTTTTTAGTTGCAGAACTGCTAACCTTTCGATCGCACTTCTGCTAAGCTAAGATACACTCCCTGAGGGCGGCGGCCTAGCGTTTGCATTGCTGCTCAGTGGCGCACCCAGGGGGGGTTTCCGAGCACCCAGAAACCCCCCTCCACTAAAAAAAAAAAAATATATATATTTTTTTTTTTTTTTTTTAGCTGCATGAGTATTATTAATGGCTGTCTAGCGTCCTCTGCAGCCTGCTGTCTTCCTGGTGGCACTTGTAAGTCCACTAAAAGTTTACTTTATTTTAATTATAGTACATATATATCCATGTGCATACATATATACACATGTATATACATACATACATATAAACACACACACACATATGATATATATATATATATATACATGTGTATATATATGTGTACTGTATGTGTGTGTACATATATATATATATATATATATATATATGTATGCATGTTTAATATGCTATGTATATGTGTATATGTATGTGTGTGTGTGTGTGTGTGTGTATGTATATATATATATATATATGTGTGTGTGTAGATATATATATATATATATATATATATATATATACACACACACACACACACACTAGTCTTACGGACCCAGCATATACTGGGTCACCTCAGTCCGCACCCCCGTGATTGGCTCCGCCCAGTTCTGGAAACCCCCCCATGCAAATCTTGCGTTTGCCACTGCTGCTAAAAGCAGCTTGCGAGTGATCAACTTGGAATGAGGGCCAATAACAATAGCCCTGGGTGGTCCATTTTTCAGTTTCCTGGAATCCCCTAGAGAATGAAAAATATCTATTCTAATTGCTTACAGCCAACAGTCCTGTTTAACAGTCATTATATATGATGTGGCGGGTTTGTAATGAAGTTGTAAAGTGGTGCAAAACATATGGGGCTTTGTAACTAATATTAGTGCTGCGGGGAATAATGGAATCACCCACATTTCATTGCTTCTCACAATACACTGCAGGAACTGCACTCCCTCCTCATTGTACTGCATCAAGTGCACGAGAGACAATCCCATCTTTTTGGATTTTTTAACTTACAGTAAATTGCTTCGGTACCAAGCGTGAACCCATTTTTCCTGTACCCCAGTTGCTCATGACCAGTACATAATGAGATGTTAAGTTCACCAGCAATATCACTAACTGGAATGTGTATGTCCTCCTGAATCAGACCTCACAAATTGTCATTTATGGTGGACATGCTTGGCCAGCCGTGTTGCTGTTCATCTTGAATGTCTGTACTGCTGTTATTACAGGATGTGTACTAAACCCAAATCTGTTTCTGTGGCAGTATAAGTTCGCAATGAATTTCAGCTGCTGATGTGCCCTTTAGACACAGATATCTGATCACAGTACGCAATTCAGTGTCTGATCATGCTTCCACCAGCTCCGCCATCTGACATCTAATGTTGGGACAGTATGACTGATGTGCGGCGCAGTATGGCCCTCATTCCGAGTTGTTCGCTCGTTATTTTTCTTCGCATCGGTGCGATTTTCCGCTAACTGCGCATGCGCAATGTACGCACTGCGGCTGCTTCAAGTAAATTTGCTAAGAAGTTTGGTATTTTACTCACGGCATTACAAGGTTTTTTCTTCGTTCTGGTGATCGGAGTGTGATTGACAGGAAGTGGGTGTTTCTGGGCGGAAACTGACCGTTTTATGGGTGTGTGTGAAAAAACGCTGCCGTTTCTGGGAAAAACGCGGGAGTGGCTGGAGAAACGGGGGAGTGTCTGGGCGAACGCTGGGTGTGTTTGTGACGTCAAACCAGGAACGAAACTGACTGAACTGATCGCAGTGGCAGAGTAAGTGTCGAGCTACTCAGAAACTGCTGAGAAATTTCTATTCGCAATTTTGAGAATCTTTCGTTCGCAATTCTGCTAAGCTAAGATTCACTCCCAGTAGGTGGCGACTTAGCGTGTGCAATGCTGCTAAAAGCAGCTTGCGAGCGAATGAGGGCCTATAATGGCTATGAGGGGAAGTAGTGGTCTACATTCTCTGGCCTGGCAGGAAATTACAATGAAATAGAGACACATGAGAGGTCTTAGTTACCTTACTTATTGAACCAACTTCATATGTTGCTGGGTCAGTAATTATTCCACTTACAAACACAGAAATCCTCAGAACATGACCTTTTGGGAAAACTTGAGTGTTGAGCTTGAGAACCACTGATCTACATTGCATGCTGAAACGCTCAGGGTCAGAATTCCCCTACCTTATCACTGTTCTAATCATTTTGCAATTTATGTCATTGTTATTAATATTGGCCCTCATTCCGAGTTGTTCGCTCGGTAAATTTCATCGCATCGCAGCGATTTTCCGCTTAGTGCGCATGCGCAATGTCCGCACTGCGACTGCGCCAAGTAAATTTGCTATGAAGATAGGATTTTTACTCACGGCTTTTTCTTCGCTCCGGCGATCGTAGTGTGATTGACAGGAAATGGGTGTTACTGGGCGGAAACACGGCGTTTTATGGGCGTGTGGATAAAAACGCTAACGTTTCCGGAAAAAACACGGGAGTGGCCGGAGAAACGGAGGAGTGTCTGGGCGAACGCTGGGTGTGTTTGTGACGTCAAACCAGGAACGACAAGCACTGAACTGATCGCAGATGCCGAGTAAGTCTGAAGCTACTCTGAAACTGCTACGAGGTGTGTAATCGCAATATTGCGAATACATCGTTCGCAATTTTAAGAAGCTAAGATTCACTCCCAGTAGGCGGCGGCTTAGCGTGTGCAATACTGCTAAAATCGCCTTGCGAGCGAACAACTCGGAATGAGGGCCATTGTGTTTATAATAATAAGAATGCCTGCATATATTGTTGGCTCTGTATATCAAAACAGAAGACATTTATGCAATAATAAAATACCATAAAGTGGTTTATCATACCTCTCAACTATTTTTAATCTCAAGATTTAAGCATACTTGCCTACCCTACCAAAATGGTCGGGAGGCTCCCGAAAATCAGGTGGTACTTCCAGGTCCCCCGAAAAGGTGGGCAAGTCTCCCACATCTGCTGCCAAGCCCCTGCTCCCCCCGTCGGCCACCCACAATGGAGCACCAGTGGGCAGTCCAAGGGGGACCCGATTTGCTCCGAATTGCAACATCATAGCTCCACCCCCGCTATCCAGTGCCTGTTTCCTCAGCATTGTATAGCGGGGGTGGAGCCACAATGATGTATTTGTGCCACCACACCCACCGGACATGCCCCTTCCCGCCAGACACGCCGGACATGCCCCTGTTCAACGACCAGGGGGATTTTAGTGAGACACGGATTTTAGTGAGACAATTTCATGATTTTATACCATGGACCATAAGGATGTGAGCAGGGCTGCTTCTAGACAATTTTGCTCCCAGTTCGAGCATTACAAAAATGTGCCCCCACATAAATATAAAAAAATGCCCCCCTCCCCCCCTCATAGACATAAAAAAGGTGAGGGGGCGTGCCCTCGCTAAAATGGCCATGGCCTCACTAATATAGATGTGGCCTCGCAGGAAAATGGCCTCATTGCCAGGGGTTTCATGCACTGGGTGTCATGCTCGTTGCCAGGGGTTTAATGCACTGGGTGTCATGCTCGTTGCCAGGGGCTTCATGCGCTGGGTGTCATGCTCGTTGCCAGGGGTTTTATGCATTGGGTGTCATGCTCGTTGCCAGGGATTTCTTGCACTGGGTGCCACGCTTGTTGCCAGGAGTTTCATGCGCTGGGTGTGAAGCTCGTTGCCAAGGGTTTCATGCACTGGGTGTCATGCTCGCTGCCAGGGATTTCATGTGTTGGGTGTCAAGCTCATTGGCAGGAGTTTCATGCACTGGGTGTCATGCTCATTGCCAGGGGTTTAATGCACTGGGTGTCAAGCTCATTGCCATGGGTTTAATGCACTGGGTGTCAAGCTCATTGCCAGGGGCTTCATGCGCTGGGTGTCATGCTCGTTGCCAGGGGTTTCATGCATTGGGTGTCATGCTCGTTGCCAGGGATTTCTTGCACTGGGTGCCACGCTTGTTGCCAGGGGTTTCATGCGCTGGGTGTCATGCTCGTTGCCACGGGTTTCATGCATTAAGTGTCATGCTCGTTGCCAGGGATTTCTTGCACTGGGTGCCACGCTTGTTGCCAGGGGTTTCATGCGCTGGGTGTCAAGCTCATTGCCAAGGGTTTGACGTGCTAGGTGTCATGCTCATTGCCAGGGGTTTCATGCATTGGGTGTCATGCTCGTTGCCGGGGATTTCTTGCACTGGGTGCCACGCTTGTTGCCAGGGGTTTCATGCGCTGGGTGTCAAGCTCGTTGCCAAGGGTTTCATGCACTGGGTGTCATGCTCGCTGCCAGGGATTTCATGCGCTGGGTGTCATGCTCATTGCCAGGGGTTTCATGTGCTGGGTGTCAAGCTCATTGCCAAGGGTTTGACGTGCTAGGTGTCATGCTCGTTGCCAGCGATTTCACGTGCTGTGTGTCATGCTCGCTAGATGTATGAGGATACCTCTTTATATTGTGTTGTACAGTATGTATTTATCAATGAATTCGAGCTTCATTGTAAATTGTATTTAGAGTTGCTAAGTATTTTTAATAGTATTTATTTTTATTTATTAACAGTTTCTTATATAGCGCTGCGTATTCTGTTGCGCTTTACAATTAGAACAGCAGTAATAGAACAAAACTGGGGGAAAAACAGAAGACATTGAGGTAGGAAGGCCAGATTCAGAATTTAATTTAATTTAGAAAATAGCAAACATGTCTATGGAAATACAGTTTAACCTTGACTGAAGATATAAATGTTTCACAGAAGGCAAGTTCATCTTTAAACGAAGATTTGATTTGTTGCTTCATAATTAGAGCATTGTTAGTGGGCAGAGATTCCTTGTTTTTAGCTGCATGTGAAACACAGATCCTCCTTACAAATAGAAAACAAAGACTGAAGAGAATCAAATACAGACAAGAAGAACAAATAATATACAGTTGATGAATACGTAATTCCCCTGAACATTTCATTCTGTACGCTCGGTGGTGTACTGTGTTATTAAAATCTAATCGCACTAATCTGCTCTGTATCTCATTACTGGCCAAGTTTCTTGGGAAAGTTAATCAGGCAATTTGCAAGCAATAGCTCATTATTTTTTTGAATATAGTTCTGATTATTTTAATTCTAAACCTGTTATGTTTTGCTTTAGATGGGTGTTTTAGCAGATTAGACTTCAAATGCTATGCAACAGATCCCACTTAAGAGTTTCTGTAATAATATTGTGCTACTTTACTTGCGGAAAGGGTTTAACACATACCAACCAATCATACATTGGGGTATATTTACTAAGCTCCCGATTTTGACCGAGATGCCGTTTTTTCATCAAAGTGTCATCTCGGTAAATCTCGGTCATTTACTAAACACTAATCACGGCAGTGATGAGGGCATTCGTAATTTTTTGCTAGTTCAGGTAAAAAATTACGAATGAATACACCATCGGTCAAAACGCGGCTGTTTAAGTATGAATCTCGGTCATTTACTAAGAAGTGCAAAGCAAAAAAACACAAAACACTGCCGTGAAAAATTACAACTCGTAAAAAAGTCCTAAAAAAAAACAGACCTGCTTTTTTTATCCGTGATTTGAGATGCATGCAGGGATCCATGAGATCCGTGCATGTATATCAGTGGGAAGGGGTGTGAAAGTGCTTATTTTTGCTAAAAAAATTGCGTGGGGTCCCCCCTCCTAAGCATAACCAGCCTCGGGCTCTTTGAGCCGATCCTGGTTGCAGAAATATGGGTAAAAAAATGACAGGGGTTCCCCCATATTTAAGCAACCAGCATCGGGCTCTGCGCCTGGTCCTGGTCCCAAAAATACGGGGGACAAAAAGAGTAGGGGTCCCCCGTATTTTTAAAACCAGCACCGGGCTCCACTAGCTGGACAGATAATGCCACAGCCGGGGGTCACTTTTATACAGCGCCCTGCGGCCGTGGCATCAAAAATCCAACTAGTCACCCCTGGCCGGGGTACCCTGGGGGAGTGGGGACCCCTTCAATCAAGGGGTCCCCCCCCCCAGCCACCCAAGGGCCAGGGGTGAAGCCCGAGGCTGTCCCCCCCCATCCAATGGGCTGCGGATGGGAGGGCTGATAGCCTTTGTTGTAAAATAAAAGATATTGTTTTTAGTAGCAGTACTACAAGTCCCAGCAAGCCTCCCCCGCATGCTGGTACTTGGAGAACCACAAGTACCAGCATGCGGCGGAAAAACGGGCCCGCTGGTACCTGTAGGACTACCACTAAAAAAATACCCAAAAAAAGACAAGACACACACACCGTGAAAGTATAATTTTATTACTTACATACACACATACATACATACTTACCTATGGCCCCACGCAGGTCGGTCCTCTTGTCCAGTAGAATCCAAGGGTACCTGTTGAATAAATTATACTCACGAGATCCAGGGGTCCAGGCTCCTCGGCAAATCCAGGGGTAATCCACGTACTTGCCAAAAATAAAAAAACGGTGTCCCGACCACGAACTGAAAGGGGACCCATGTTTGCACATGGGTCACCTTTCCCCGAATGCAAGAAACCCACTTTGCCTTCTGGCTAAGTGGGTTTCTTCAGCCAATCAGGGAGCGCCACGTTGTAGCACTCTCCTGATCAGCTGTGTGCTCCTGTCTTCACTGACAGGCAGCACACGGCAGTGTTACAATGTAGCGCCTATGCGCTACATTGTAACCAATGATGGGAACTTTCTGCTCAGCGGTGACGTCACTTTAGGTCAACCGCAGGGCAGAAAGTTCCCATCATTGGTTACAATGTAGCGCATAGGCGCTACATTGTAACACTGCCGTGTGCTGCCTGTCAGTGAAGACAGGAGCACACAGCTGATCAGGAGAGTGCTACAACGTGGCGCTCCCTGATTGGCTGAAGAAACCCACTTAGCCAGAAGGCAAAGTGGGTTTCTTGCATTCGGGGAAAGGTGACCCATGTGCAAACATGGGTCCCCTTTCAGTTCGTGGTCGGGACACCGTTTTTTTATTTTTGGCAAGTACGTGGATTACCCCTGGATTTGCCGAGGAGCCTGGACCCCTGGATCTCGTGAGTATAATTTATTCAACAGGTACCCTTGGATTCTACTGGACAAGAGGACCGACCTGCGTGGGGCCATAGGTAAGTATGTATGTATGTGTGTATGTAAGTAATAAAATTATACTTTCACGGTGTGTGTGTCTTGTCTTTTTTTGGGTATTTTTTTAGTGGTAGTACTACAGGTACCAGCGGGCCCGTTTTTCCGCCGCATGCTGGTACTTGTGGTTCTCCAAGTACCAGCATGCGGGGGAGGCTTGCTGGGACTTGTAGTACTGCTACTAAAAACAATATCTTTTATTTTACAACAAAGGCTATCAGCCCTCCCATCCGCAGCCCATTGGATGGGGGGAGACAGCCTCGGGCTTCACCCCTGGCCCTTGGGTGGCTGGGGGGGGGGGACCCCTTGATTGAAGGGGTCCCCACTCCCCCAGGGTACCCCGGCCAGGGGTGACTAGTTGGATTTTTGATGCCACGGCCGCAGGGCACTGTATAAAAGTGACCCCCGGCTGTGGCATTATCTGTCCAGCTAGTGGAGCCCGGTGGTGGTTTTAAAAATACGGGGGACCCCTACTCTTTTTGTCCCCCGTATTTTTGGGACCAGGACCAGGCGCAGAGCCCGATGCTGGTTGCTTAAATATGGGGAACCCCTGTCATTTTTTTCCCCATATTTCTGCAACCAGGATCGGCTCAAAGAGCCCGAGGCTGGTTATGCTTAGGAGGGGGGACCCCACGCATTTTTTTTTGGAATTTTACATTGTTTAATTTTTTTTTTAAAAAATACGAACCCCAGCACGGATCACACAGATCCAGCCGAGATTGATTGTAAAAAAAAACGGCAGTGTTTTGCTAATCACTGCCGTAAAATTAGGTAACAAAACACGAATGACATCGACATCGGAAGCAAAGAAAAACCCGAATACGACAGCTTAGTAAATCCATCGTAATCAATTCAAAAAGTTGCAGTTTTACACTGTCGATGTCATTCGTGATTGAACTTTGACCTTTTTACGGAAATTACGAATCTTAGTAAATAAACCCCATTGTCTTTCATTTTTTAAATTGTTATACAAAATTGACAGCTGTAATCATATTGGTTGTATTGGCTACAGCACATTGTACATCTAGTGCCATTTTTGTAGGTATGCCCTTTTGTTACAGCTTTACATCTCAGAGTATCCTTCTTTGCTTCGAGTTATGTCCTAATATCATACACCCTTTGTCTAATTTGGTAGGACAGTCCTGGTTTTCAGACCTGAAAATCGGGAATTTTGCCCAGAGGTGTCCAGATATGAGTAGGGTTGGCTGAGTCAGAGTTTGGACATAGTTTGGGGTGTAGAGTAGGATCTTGATCCGAGGCACCAACAGGGTCAAAGCTTTGACTGTTCCCAGAATGCACAGCGCCGCCTCCTCTATAACCCCGCCTCCCTGCACAGGAGCTCAGTTTTGTAGTTGGTGCTGCAGTGAGCAGGCACTTAACAGAGGGGCTGCTCCTGGCAGCCCTAATAAGAGCTTTTTTTGAAGAAAACAGTGAAGACTTCAAGGGCAGCAGCGATGGTAAATATCAGAAGACATTCACTGCGGCAGCTCCAGCTCTCCCCAGCGGCGCAGTACACTCCCGAGCCCTGGTTGCCGGGTAACTACAGCAGGAGTCTCAGGTTTTCTTCACTTCAGGCACACACGACGGGGGCTCTCTGGGATCGCGTGGCCGCGCTTCGGGAGGTGGTGAGTGGATCCCGCTTGCGGGACCCGGTCTTTATCGCGATTCGGCACGGTCAGTGGGAGGCGGGCCGCGCGCGCTGCCGGTGGACACTGTGGCAGTACAGGCGATCCCACTAGATCACCAGGGCATGGGTGCAGGTCAGCTTTTCTCTCTAAACCATTTTCAGTAGCCCACAGTACCCGGTGGTTTTGCCAGCAGGGGGATAAGGCTTGGACCTGAAGCCCCTCCCCCAGCCCCAGGGCGCCATTTCCCGCAAATGTTCCCACCCTGGAGCTGCATATCTGTCTCTCCCTCACTCCCTGTCAGTGTCTGGGCGCCATTATCCCTCAGCTTCACTGTTCCTGGGACTGCTTGGGCAAATCCTCCTGTGTAAAGCCGCCTGGTTGTCAGTGCTGTGACTTTACATGACACTTAAGTATTCTACCTGCCTTTTTAGACAGTGCTAGTTAAGAAAGAGTGCATTTAGTCAGGGGTTTCTAGTACAATTACCCTGTGATATACATCCAGTTCTTACTGTGCAGTGTTATATCTATTGCCTATATAGCTATATATATAAGCTAGTCCAGTGCAGTATTATTGTTAGTAATAACCACTGCATTGTACAAACTGTGACTATCTGTGTGTGCATTAGATAGCTGAGTGGTGTCCATTTCGTGTCTTTCACTCAACTTGCTATCCCTATATTCTATATCCTGAGGGGGCTTGGTGCGTCAGCAGGTTTTATATTGATATAGGATTTTCACAAAGATATACTTTAATATGTATTTTTCTCTGTGATTTAGTCACCATATCTCTCCTTTATCTCTGCTGGTGCTGACTACACTGCGCAGGGGTTTGGGTAAGAGGTATTGTGCTGCTGCCAATTGTACTGTGTTACCTGATACTGCAAGTTATATCATGTCTGCTTCTGAGGGTAACGGTTCTGGGGCTGAACACACTGCCGGTGTTGCTGAAGCCACAGATCACTATGGGGAGATTATAGCAGCTGTGGGCTTTGGTTCTGGGGGCTCCTTGCCCCCCAGTGGGACTGTGGCAACAGAGGTACATAATGACCCGCCGTGGGCCGCTTTTTCCACGCTTCTACATACGCTAGTTAATAAACTAACACCCCCTATGGGACCCCCAATGCGGGTACAACCGTATGTGGTCCCTGCAGCTAACCCGCCGTGGGCGGACGATTTATCTGCTCAATTGAAGAAGTTGAACCACTCCCTGACTACTAAAAAGTCTGACCATCGCTCGCCTAAGTCCAAGGGGTCCTCTAAGCGAGCGCTTGTCTCCTCACAATCCACTGCTGTCACTGACACCTCGTCTGATGAAGACGGCACTTACACTGACCCCACAGGCTCTGACTCAGATACTGCTGATGGGGAGGGTAGTTCACATGTGGATGTTCCAGATCTTTTGGAGGCTATTAAGTTAATTCTACAAATTACGGATGATCCCGAGCCATCCGTCCCTCACAAGAAACCAGATAGGTTCAAGCGTCAGAAGGTGGTTAAACAAGTTTTACCTCACTCTGACCACCTGGTGGATATACGTCAGGAACCCTGGGAAAACCCGGGTACGAAGTTTGTGCCTCAAAAGAAGATGCTGGCTCGCTATCCCCTCGCTCCAGAGCTGTCTAAGAATTGGGAAACACCTCCTCCAGTAGACTCACATGTGGCTAGGATGGTGGTTTCCTCAGCTCTACCTGTCACTACCGTTACGTCTCTAAAAGAGCCTACGGATAAACGTGTGGAGGGTTGTCTGAAAGCGATTTACACCCTCACGGGTGCTGCACAAAGGCCCACTATTGCAGCAACATGGGCTGCAGAGGCTATTGAAGCATGGGCCTTGGAGATAGAAGCTGAAATCTCTTCTGACCATGCTAGACAGTGCTTGTCATATATTGTCACAGCTTCTCGCTATATTAAAGAGGCAGCGTCTGATGCCGGTATCCTAGCAGCCAAGGCCTCTACTACGTCCGTCCTGGCACGCCGGATATTTTGGCTGAGATCCTGGTCTGTGGATCTGGACTCTAGAAAAACCCTGGAGGTACTCCCTTTCAAGGGAGATATTCTGTTTGGGGAGGACTTAAATAAGATAGTGGCTGACTTGGCTACTGCCAAAACTGCCTGTCTGCCAAGTACCGCTCCTTCTGTGTCGAAGGCTAAAGGTACTTCCTTTCGTCCTTCAGGTAAAGCAAAAGGTCAGGCGTACAACAAGCAGGCCCGCACCTCCAAACCTGGTAAGCCGAAGCCAAAAAGAGCCTGGGCAGTCCATCAGCCAGCTTCCAAGGCCGATAAGTCTGCCGCATGACGGGGCGGGCCTCCCCCTGGGGGATCCCAGGGTGGGGGGCCGGCTTCTAGGGTATACCCAGGAATGGTTGAAGACCACTTCAGATGCCTGGGTACGGGAAGTCATCACTCGGGGTTACGCCATAGCCTTCAAAAACCGACCCCCTCATCGATTTTGCCAGACAGACATCCCATTGGATCAGACAAAGGCAAACACTCTGCATTCGGTGGCACAGACCCTCCTGGATACAGGAGTCGTAGTACAGGTGCCTCTTGCGCAGTGGGGCCGGGGTACTATTCTCCGCTGTTTCTAGTCCCGAAACCGAATGGGTCCTCCCGGCCCATTCTCAACCTCAAGGCATTGAACAGGTTTGTGAAGGTTTCCAAGTTCCGTATGGAAACTCTTCGCTCTATAGTTCTGGCCTTGGAACCTGGGGACTACATGGTCTCCCTGGATATACAGGATGCTTACCTGCATATTCCTATAGCAGCGTCACATCAGAAATACCTGAGGTTTGCTATTGGCAACCTCCATTACCAGTTTCGGGCGTTACCTTTTGGTTTAACAACGGCTCCTCGAGTCTCCACCAAAGTAATGGCGGTGATGACGGTGGTACTCCGCCGTCAAGGGGTCAGGATACTGCCGTATCTGGACGACTTGTTAATCCTGGCAAATTCCCCAGAACTTCTCCTACGTCATCTAGATATGACGGTCCGGTTTGTACAAGCCCACGGGTGGCTCATCAACTGGAAGAAATCCTCCCTGATCATTGCTCAAAGCATGGTGCATCTGGGAGCGCTATTGGACACTCACAACCAGAGGTTGTTCTTGTGTCAGGAGAAAGTCCTGAAGCTTCAGGACAGGATTCATTGCTTCCTTTCTCGTCCGCAAGTGTCGATACATTCGGCGATGCAGGTGCTGGGCCTCATGGTATCAGCATTCGACATGGTGGAGTATGCTTAATTCCATTCTCGCCCCCTCCAGAGGCTGATTCTAGCCAAGTGGGACGGCCTGCCTCACCAGATCAGGTCTCAAATTATCTCATTGACTCCGGTGGTCCGTCTGTCGCTGCTCTGGTGGCTCCAGGACCAACAGTTGTGCAGGGGCCGTCCCTTCTGGATATCCAACTGGATCCTGTTGACGATAGATGCCAGTCTAAGAGGTTGGGGCGCGGTGCTGGAGCAACACTCCCTTCAGGGTCGGTGGTCCAAGGAGGAGTCCCTCCTCTCAATCAACATTCTGGAATTGCGGGCGGTCTTCAATGCATTGAACCTAGCCCAGCATTTAATTCACAACTGTCCTGTTCAAGTGCAGTCGGACAACGCCACCTTAGTGGCTTACATAAATCATCAAGGCGGCACTCGAAGCCGTATGGCAATGAAGGAAGTCTCACGGATTCTACATTGGGCGGAACGCCATCTACCGGCCATATCGGCAATCTTCATTCCGGGAGTCCTGAATTGGGAAGTGGACTTTCTCAGTCGTCAGGACGTGCATGCCGGCGAGTGGGGTCTCCATCCAGAAGTGTTTCAACTCCTAGTGGAAAGGTGGGGTCTTCCAGACGTAGATCTGATGGCGTCTCGACACAATCAAAAGGTTCCGGTCTTCGGAGCAAGGACAAGGGATCCTCAAGCAGCATTCGTGGATGCGCTGGCGGTGCCGTGGAGGTTTCAGCTGCCG
Source organism: Pseudophryne corroboree (assembly GCF_028390025.1). Taxonomy (NCBI): domain Eukaryota; kingdom Metazoa; phylum Chordata; class Amphibia; order Anura; family Myobatrachidae; genus Pseudophryne; species Pseudophryne corroboree. The sequence goes on along the minus strand of NC_086447.1, from coordinate 776,586,860 downwards.
TACGTGTTCCCTCTGGTGTCACTCGTGCCCAGGGTAATTCGGAAGTTCAAGCAAGAAAAAGGAATTCTGCTTCTCATAGCTCCAGCGTGGCCCAGACGGCACTGGTTCTCAGACCTGCAGGGCCTATCATCAGAGCGTCCAATTCTACTTCCACAACTCCCAGACCTCCTCGTTCAGGGCCCCTGTGTCTACCAGGACCTAGCCCGGCTGTCTTTGACGGCGTGGCTCTTGAAGCTTCCGTCTTGAGGGCTAAGGGTTTTTCTGAGGAGGTCATTAAAACTATGTTGCGGGCCCGGAAACCGGCTTCTGCCCGGATTTACCATAGGGTCTGGCATTCCTACTTTGTTTGGTGCGCATCTAACAGTTATGACGCTTCCAAGTTTAGTACAGCCAAACTTTTGGCTTTTCTGCAGCAGGGCCTGGATTTAGGCCTGCGTCTGGCCTCCCTCAAGGTTCATATTTCTGCCTTGTCAGTGTGGTTTCAGAGAAAAATTGCGACTTTACCTGATGTTCATACTTTCACTCAGGGTGTGTTGCGTATCCAACCTCCCTATGTCCCGCCTGTGGCTCCTTGGGACTTGTCGGTGGTTTTGGAGTCATTGCAGGAGCCTCCGTTTGAACCCCTTGGTTCAGCTGATCTTAAGTGGCTTTCCCTTAAGGTGGTGTTCTTGCCGGCTATTGCCTCTGCTAGAAGAGTGTCGGATTTGGGTGCCCTTTCCTGTAGTTCCCCATATCTGATTTTTCACCGTGACCGGGCGGTACTTCGGACTCGTCCCGGTTATTTACCGAAGGTGGTTTCCTCGTTCCACCTTAATCAGGAGATTGTGGTTCCGGCCTTTGTCTCTCCTGACTTGTCTTCCAAATAGCGGTCTTTGGATGTGGTACGGGCTCTCCGTATCTATGTGAAGAGAACTGCTTCTATTCGAAAATCTGATTCTCTCTTTGTTTTGTTTGGATTTCACAAACGTGGCTGGCCTGCTCACAAGCAGACCCTGGCCAGGTGGATTAGAATGGTGATTGCACATGCTTATGTGAAGGCTGGTCTGTCAGCTCCTGCTCACATTACGGCCCATTCTACTAGGTCTGTTGGACCTTCTTGGGCGGCCCAACGTGGTGCGACCCTTGACCAATTGTGCAAGGCGGCTACGTGGTCCTCCGTGAACACGTTCATAAGGTTTTGTGCCTTCGATACTGCCGCTTCCCAGGATGCTTCCTTTGGACGCCGGGTTCTTGTGCCCGCTACAGTGCGTCCCCTCCCATAAGGAACTGCTTTAGGACATCCCCATTGTCCATCCTTGTGGAGCCCAGTGTACCCCGCAGCAGAAAACGAGTTTTATGGTAAGAACTTACCATTGTTAAAACTCTTTCTGCGAGGTACACTGGGCTCCACAAGGCGCCCACCCTGACGCACTTAGCTTCTTTGGGTTGGTATGGCATTAGCCGCTGACACCTCCTGTCGTGAGAGTGTGGTGTATGTGGCTACTAACCGTTGTTGTCTCTTTTCCTGCTACTGCATTGGGCTGGTTAACTAAATACTGAGCTCCTGTGCAGGGAGGCGGGGTTATAGAGGAGGCGGCGCTGTGCATTCTGGGAACAGTCAAAGCTTTGAGCCTGTTGGTGCCTCGGATCAAGATCCTACTCTACACCCCATTGTCCATCCTTGTGGAGCCCAGTGTACCTCGCAGAAAGAGTTTTAACAACGGTAAGTTCTTACCATAAAACTCGTTTTCACACCGCACAAATAACCCGGTATCGACCCGGCATATTGCCGGGTCGACACGGGTCGGCGTGCGGTTTGAAAGGGGCCTTGCCGAAATCGTGGGTCGCCTGACCCGGCAATTCAACCCTGGTATAAAGCAGTGTTATACCCGGGTTGAATACCGGGTCATTGGCTGCGTAAACGGGCTCCCGGGTCGATGCGACCCGGGACCCGTTTACTAGATAGGGAGAGGCAGCGTGGAGATGAGCTCATCTCCCAGCGCCACCTCCGCCCCACCGCCGGCTCCGCCCCCCGCTACTATGGCAACCCGCCCGGCTTATTGCCGGGTCGGGAAAGCCTGCAGCAGCTGCCAATGCCGGATCCCACTCGGGAAGGACCCGCTTCCAATTCCCAGGTGGGATCCGGCATTGGCAGTGTGAAAGGGGTATAACATGGGTTATTGCTAGGTTCTACCCAGGTCACAACTTGGTGTAAAAGGGTCCTTGAAAAATAACCCAGGTTGAGTGACCTGGGAATCTGACCCTGGTAGCTGCTAGAGTTGGACCCAGGTAACGGTGCACTGTAAACAGCTCAACCTGGGTTAATACAATCCAGGTTATGCTTAAAAGCTGCTGATTGGCTGTGTATGCAGAGGTCTGCCTCAAGGGAGTGACATGCAGGGTAGACCCAGGTCCACTGTAATACCCCTTTCACACTGCCAATGCCGGATCCCACCCGGGAATTGGAAACGGATCTTTCCCGGGTGGGATCCAGCATTGGACCCTAACTGGAGACTAATCAATATTCCGGGCCGGTTGCCACAATGGTGTGTGGGGGGGGGGGGTGCCGGAAGCGGGGGCTGAGGCGGCGCTTGGAGATGAGCTCATCTCTGTGCCGCCTCTCCCTATCTAGTGAACGGGTCCTTGGTCGCTACTGACCCGGTATTCAAACCAGGAATACCACTGCTTTATTCCTGGGTTGAATTACTGGGTCAGACGACCCGGGATTTCAACAGTGTCGCTTTCACACCGCACATATGCCAGGTCCATACCGGATCATTTGTGCTGTGTGAAAGGGGTATAAATGGGGCTGACCTGGGAATAACTCAGGTCCAAGGTGCAGTGTAAACAGGGTCTGATCTGGGCCTGACCTGGGTTGGATTCGTGTCCTGAAACCTGGATCAGACCTGGGTTTTTGGTGTAAAAGTAGTATAAATATGACACACTTTCATTGGATGAAGAAGCATCTAGAGAGTAATTTTGTGTCACATCACGTTTCAGTGTAATTAATATAATTAGCATGATGATGTAAAGATATAGCTTTAAGTCAATACATTTAGTAAAAATGGCAGTAGGATGTGTATAAAGCAATACATGCACATCGTCAGGTAGACAGCTTTTATTCAGAATGGGATGTGAATGAAATGATCTTGTGTTTTTGTTTCTGCAGATACATTTATATTCCAATGGGAGGGTCGCACTGCGGGCTAGGAGGAATGCTCTTATCCACAGCCTTTACTTTTATATTTGTATGCTACTGGCACGGAGCCCATGAATATCTGTGGTACTGGGCTGCACTCAACTGGTTTGGAATCATCATAGAACAAGCAGTGAAGAAGCTTCTTACTATGCCGTCCATTCAAGATATAATCGTAAGCATGAACATTATTTCTAAAGAATTTGTCATCGTCCTTTTGATTATTTTGAGATGTGTTTTTTTTCTGTGTAGTACTGTTATAAGTATCCCAAATATAAATAATCTCTTCTTAAAACAGCAATCCCATGAAATAAATGTGGGGCTGCTATTAAAATTTTCTAACACTACAGTGTCATTTGACTACCATGGCAACCACAGTCATATGGCATATCGTGTACTTAGCAAAAAAAAAAGGAAAAAATGGGTTTCTGCTAAGTGCACACACAAGCTGCCTGTGTTTACCACCTGAAATGGGAGTCACACCTACCTTTTATATAGACACAATATTTTAAAAAAAAAACCTCTGGTGTCAACACTGGCGCTTGTCAATAAATTCCTCCCCCTCGGGAGTAATTATAACAAACAACAATACTACAGATTTTCCCTCAATAGGGAATTTAGATAAGTAGATCTGCATAAAAAGTCCGCAATTTGTGAAGGAAAACCAAATATCCACCACCAAGTGAATATTCACAAAGTTGCAGATTTCAATAGGCTCATCAGGTGTGTCTTTATGGCATTCTCTGTTGGGGATTTATCCTTCTATTATCATATGTTGTTTTTTCACCATCACATCCCATCCAGAAAGCAAATGCCAGGAAAACAAATCATAGTGTAAAACCTTTTTTAATGACACACTTGATGTACGACAGTATATTCAACATAAAAGATTCTCAGATAGAAAAAAAAGCTGAATGAACATTGGATGGACTCCTACCAGATAGCAAAAAGGTGATAGCAGTCAGTGGCAAACGCAGGATTTCTCGAGGGGGGTTTCCAAATGCAGTTAACAATCTCCCACTCTGTGGAACATTAGAGCAAGTGTGGGAGTCTGGGGGAGCGGTAGAAGAACCTAATAATAACCCTGGACATTAATGGTCTTTTTATACACTGGATATTGTATGGAATACAGTATTAATATTTAATACTGCAGATGGTCTATAGTATAGGATGTATCAAACATTTAAATAATATAAAATAAGTTGTCAGGAAAAGATTAAACATCCCGTAATAAATAATTACACAAACATAATAGAACCAGTACTGCATTTTCTAAGATCACATTCTCCCACCTCATGGTAAGGCTCCTGTCTCTTTTTCCTGGTAGCTACTCTCTGGTCCAGTGCACTGATCGAGGAGTCAGAATCACACACACCGCAAACTCAGTAGAAGAAGCTGCTACCACTGGGCTTGCGCAGCAACTCTGCTCTGTCCTTTAAACTGCATGATGTTTCTGCAGCACTAGTAATCTGATCATATTATATACCATTGCTATTGTTGTCATAATTTGAGCCATTTGCCAAGTGGGGGGGGGGGGTTTCCAGGCAACCAGAAACCCTCCCTGCGTTTGCCTATGATAGCAGTGTATTATAGTCAACAGAGCCCCGTCCCTCTGCAGTAAAACCTTCTTCCTCAGCATCAGCTGCCCCCACCAACGTGTTTCGATCCCAACCGGATCTTTCTGAAGGTGTCATCTCATTTACACCAGTCACCTTCATTGTGTCTGCAGGCAGTTATATTGTCGCTGTGAATTTTAAGCCTTTTTAGCTAGTGGTCAGAGTACTTGCCTGAACAGTTTAAGTTTATGGTAGATGCAAGTGGGCTTTAGGATATCTGATGAAGTCACAACCAGTTAGGTTTAGGCTGCAGGAGGGGAGGATAGGGTTAGGCTGTGGGAGGATAGGTTAAGGCTAGGCAGAGGGAGTGTTAGGTTTAGAATTAGGCTGCCGGAGTGAAGGTTAGCGTAAGGATGAGGGGGAGGGGGGGGGGGTTAGGGTTAGGCTGCGGGAGTTGAGGGATAGGGTTAGGTTGCGGGAGGGGAGGTTAGGGGTAGGCATCGGGGGATGTAGGGTTAGGCACCAGGTAGAGGATTAGTGTTAGATTTGGGCAAGGTCTTTTATCCCACTTGGATTTAGACTCATCCATAAGTTTATGTTGATACATTTGAGTACTTGTAAGACAGAACAAGGGCTTCCCATACCCCTTGAGAGTAACTTGATATTGGGGGTCATTCCGACCTGGTCGCACGCAGGCTATTTTTAGCACTACTGCGACCAGGTAATCGCCGCCAACAGGGGAGGGGGTTTGAGCTGTGCAGGAGTACGATCGGCTGTGCAGAGAGCTGCACAAGCAAAAAGTTTATGCAGTCTCTGCACAGCTCAAGACTTACCCGCTGCAATGATCCTTCCTGGAGCTGACGTCAGGATCCCTCCCTGCAAACGGCCAGGCAAGCCTGCGTTTTCCTCGACACTCCCAGAAAACGGTGAGTTGACACCCTCGGCCGGCCTCTTCCAGTCAATCTTCTTGCGTACGCTGCTGCGAACGCTTTCTTCATTCTTGTTGCAGGCGCACTTCAATCCTGATCGCACCGCTGCGAAAAACGGCAGCGTGCGATCAGGTCGGAATGACGCCCATTGTTACTACTGACTCATCGTTATCTACCAGTTATTTTAGGTCACTTCTGCATATAACTTGTATGTTTTAATTATATATCAGTGACAAGTCCCTTGCTTTATCTAGTAGACTATTTAGAACCAAATGAGTCTTATTTTGTGGAGGAAAATAAAACTGAGATTGAACTTTAAGTTTTTCAACGTAATTAAGTCTGCTCTGTCTATAGCGTTAGAGTCATTTTTAAATATGTTCCCTTTTCATTTTCTATTTATAATGTAGCTATTGGCTGGACATTTGTTAATATTCCCGTGAAAGCGACACACGCAGATTTAAATCTTATTCTTTGCTATTATCCATACTCCACTGAAATGGTTGTAATGTTCATTACTTTCAAAGTCTAAATATACTATAAAACTTTTCAAAAATAATGGAAGCTGTTGTATAGATTCAAAACTAATTATCTATATAAAACATTCATAACCAATGTTCTGTACAGTATGTGGAATTCTTTAAACCCTTTGTGAGTTGTTAAAATGTAAATGATGCATTTAATGGATTATTTTTAAAAGAGACAGTGTGAGGAAATGAAAGCAGTTAAATGAGTCCCGCCAAGAGCCAATGCCAGCCTGAGGTGGCAGAATCTAGTGGTAGGGATGGCAGTTGGCCATCGATGGCTAACATTCATTAATGGTTTGCAACTGATTATTTTTCAATTAATACAAAGATTCAACTATTCTCCACCATCTATGCCAGAGAGCCTAGCAATGTATTCTTTTTTCTCCATTGAAGCCTTGGACATGGATCTTTATTCTGCCCTCAACTTGACCCATGAAGCCCCTTCCTCTTCTATGACTGATAGAGTCCCACCTCCACCCATGGCCGTTGATGGTGTAAACCATCAATAGGAGTCCCGCCTCCACTGATGACTGTTGATGTAAACCATCAATAGTTTCCTGCCATTGATGTAATCCATCAATAGAAACTGATTGACTGACATCCCTATCTAGGGGATGGCACCTCAATGTTATACATTTTATGACAAAACTACATGTTGCCTGGCTGCCAATCAACACTGATGTTCAGATACCAACAGAAGGAAGTTGGCTCTGCTTTGTCAGAGAATTTGTTATGCACACCAGTGCCTGCAGGAAAGTACTGGTGTCAGAACTGTTATGCACTCCAGTGTCTGCAGGAATGTACTGGTGTTTGAACTGTTATGCAAAACAAATGGACTCACAGACAAACTGGGGAATATGACATAACGTACACAGAAGGTAATAGGGTAACAAAATACACACAAAGTGAACAGAGAAGCCCAGAGGCTAAGGAACTGGGTATCTCCCTTGTATTAGAACTGCACAGATGGAAAAAGCAAGATGTTGTGTTTTAATACGTAGAGAACCCGAAATGCTGTTGCTAAGGGCAACAGCAAAACCCTAAAGGGTTACCAACGGGTGTGGCAGTAAACTCCTTGGTCAGAGATGGAATGATAGACACAAGGAGAGTCTCCACAATCCTATTTCTCACTTGCAGTGCACAGGTTTTAGCTTACTGCCACTAAACTGACCCCTGACACCTAGCACAGTGAGACAGGATTAGACAGGCAAGTCTTAGAATACAGCCGCAAACTTGCTAAGTTCACAGAGTAGTAACAGAACCCCAGCAAGCTAAACGACTGACTCCAGTCTTACTGCTAGGTCTGGATTGGCAGAGTGTAATACCAAATCCCCAGGCCTATTTGCAGTAAGCAACAAACAAATACAAAGCTACACAGTACTGGCTAACTTTCATGAGCTGACTAACCAACAAAGATTCAGCAGCATCTGCTTACCCTGAAAAGAGGCCTTATAAAGCAGGTGCTGTCCACGCCCCACTCAGACCTCACAGACTGTGAGCACAAAAACCAGCACCGGATCCCCTGCCGTGCACAGAGCCTATAACCACTGCACAGCAAAAGACCCGAACCGGAGTATCAGCTGCGCTCAGGTTACTCCACTAGCACTTGTCTCCCGGTTGCCATGACGACGTGGCAGCACAGGGCAGGAGACCCTAACAGTACCCCCCCTCTGACGAGGGGTCAAAGAACCCCTACCACCGGGTTTATCGGGGAACTGCGAGAAGAAAGAGCGTATCAGTCTGGGGGCATGAAGATCACAACTGCGCACCCACGACCGCTCCTCCGGGCCATACCCCTTCCAGTGCACCAAAAATGACAGCCGACCCCGAACCACCTTGGAGTCAAGAATCCTTTCAACAACAAACTCCCTCTGGCCACGTATCAGAAGAGGGGAAGGTCTTCCACTGGAAGAAGGATTACTAATCGCCCGTTTTAAAAGGGAACAATGAAATGTTTTATTGATACCCAAAGAACGGGGCAGATCTAACTGAAATGCCACCGGATTGATAACCCTGGTGATCTTATAAGGGCCGATGAACCGGGGCCCTAACTTATGAGATGGCTGTCTCAACTTCAAATTCTTGGTAGACAACCAGACGAAGTCTCCTAATTTGAAGCTGCAGGGTCTTTTCCGCTTATCAAAAACCCTTTTGGTCACTAATGACACAGACACAAGGGCTTTCTTCACTTTCCGCCAAATACCTCTAAGGACCGAAACCACAGAGGAACCACCAGGCGTGGAGTCCAGGGGGTCAAAAGAATTGGCCTTAGGATGATGCCCATACACACAAAGGAAGGGAGAGATCCCTGTAGCAGAGTGAGCCGCGTTGTTATAGGCAAACTCCGCCATGGACAGATGAGCAACCCAGTCAGTCTGACACTTGGAGACATAACACCTGAGGAACTGCTCCAAGGACTGGTTCACCCTTTCAGTCTGCCCATTAGACTGCGGATGGTAGCCTGACGACAAGCTGACAGAAATCTGGAGATCGGAACAAAATGCCCTCCAGAATTTGGCCACAAACTGGGATCCGCGGTCAGAGACCACATCAAGTGGCAACCCGTGGAGACGCACAACATGCAGCATAAATAATTCAGACAGGCGTCTGGCTGATGGCAGCCCAACCTGTGGAACGAAGTGCGCCATCTTCGAAAACCTGTCAACGACAACCAAGATGGCTGTCATCCCCGAGGATTTGGGCAAGTCCACCACAAAATCCATTGAAATGTGGGTCCATGGCTTAGATGGGATAGAGAGTGGATGTAATGGGCCAACAGGAACCCCTCTAGGAGTCTTATTTCGGGCACAGATGTCACATGCCCGAACCCACTGATCCACATCCTTAGCCACCGAGGGCCACCACACCGCCCTAGATAGCAACTCCCGAGTTCTGGCAATACCCGGGTGACCTGCCGACTTCTTGGCATGGAATTCCAGGAACACTCGCTGTCTTAACCTGGGAGGCACAAACAAAAGACCTACCGGAAGGTCTGGAGGAGCCTGCTCCTGTGCTCTAAGGACTAATGATAAGAGGTCCTGGGTAATGCCCACTTTAATACATGATGGGGAAACAATGGGCAACGGCTCCTCGGTGGTCTCCTGGATTGGAGCAAAACTCCGCGAGAGCGCATCAGCCTTGATGTTTTTTGACCCAGGGCGATATGTTATCAAAAAATTAAAGCGAGCAAAAAACAAAGCCCATCGTGCCTGCCTGGCATTGAGACGCTTCGCTGACTCTAAATATGCCAGATTCTTATGGTCAGTGAGAATTGAGACCACAAACTTAGCCCCCTCAAGCCAGTGTCTCCACTCCTCGAGTGCATCCTTAATAGCCAACAATTCCCGGTTACCCACGTCATAATTCATCTCGGCAGGCGAAAATTTACGGGAAAAGTAAGCACAGGGATGAAGGCGATTATCAGACACTCCCATCTGAGAAAGCACTGCCCCAATACCCATCTCAGAGGCATCCACCTCCACCACAAAAGGACGCTCTGGATCTGGGTGTCGCAGCACCTTGGCCGAAACAAATGCCCTTTTGAGACGGGCAAAAGCCGCTTTAGCCTCACAAGACCAGTGAGCAACATCCGCCCCTTTCTTAGTGAGTGCCACCAAGGGCGCCACTATAGACAAAAATCCAGCGATAAATCGTCTATAAAAATTCGCAAAGCCCAGGAAACGCTGAAGCGCCTTCAAACTAGTGGGCTGCACCCAATCCAGGACTGCCTGTACCTTGGAACCCTCCATTTGGAAACCTTCTGGGGAGATAATATATCCTAGAAATGCGATTTGCTGAACTTCAAATTCGCACTTCTCCAGCTTCGCCCCAAGCCGTTGGTCTCTGAGTTTCTGGAGGACTAAGCGTACATGCTTCCGATGTTCCTCCAGGGAATGGGAGAAGATTAGGATGTCATCTAAGTATACAACTAAGAATCTATCCAAATATTCCCTGAGCACATCATTCATGAAATCCTGGAAGACTGCCGGGGCATTACAGAGCCCAAAAGGCATCACCAAATATTCATAATGCCCTGAGTGGGTATTAAAGGCAGTCTTCCATTCATCCCCCTCTCTTATTCGGATTAGATTGTACGCACCGCGTAGGTCAATCTTAGAAAAAATGGTGGCAGTACGAAGCTGGTCAAACAAGACCGAAATGAGAGGCAGTGGGTATGAGTTTTTAATCGTGATACGGTTCAATTCCCTGAAGTCGATGCAGGGTCGCAACGAACCGTCCTTTTTACCCACGAAGAAGAACCCCGACCCAACTGGAGACTGTGAAGGTCTGATAAATCCCTTAGCCAAGTTCTCCTGAATGTACTCTGCCATAGCCTGAGTCTCAGGACGTGACAGGGAGTACAACCTGCTCTTGGGAAGCTTAGCATTTGGCAACAAATCAATGGCACAGTCATAGGGGCGATGGGGAGGTAGTACCTCTGCAACTTTTTTGGAGAACACGTCCGCAAAATCTGCATAACACCCTGGCAATCCTGGCAAACTTAGCTGCGAGAGCCTGACTGGAAGGCTCAAGCAACTCCTGAAACAATCAGTACCCCAACTAAGAATCTCCCCAGAGACCCAGTCAAATTGAGGATTGTGGGCCCTTAACCAGGGTAACCCCAACACCAATGGGGCAAAAGTACAGACAGTCACATAAAAGGACAATTTTTCAGAGTGTGTGGCTCCAATAAACAAAGAAATCTGGCTAGTGCAAGAGGTAATTTTACCTTGGGATAATGGTTCCCCGTTTAACCCACAAATCTCAATTTCCGATGCCAAGGGTACTAAGGGAACAGAGTGTTTCAGGGCGAATTGGCGGTCCATAAAAACCCCGTCGGCCCCACTGTCCACAAAGGCCTCAGTCTTGACAGTTTGACCGAGGATCTTCAAGGTCACCGGAATGATAAAAGTCTTCTTGGGAAATTCTGACTTCTGGCCTGACAGGATATTTCCCATCACCCTCAGGCCCTGAAGTTTTCCGGCTTTTCTGGGCATGATACTACCACATGACCTTTATTCCCACAGTACAAACACAACCCCTGCTGTCTCCTCCGCGTCTTCTCACGCGAGGAGAGGCGGGTAGCCCCAATCTGCATAGGCTCCTCAGAAAATTCCTCAGAGTCTGAGGTTCCCTTGGGAAGGAAGGAAATCTCAGTCTCCCTTTCAAGCCTACGCTCTCTCAGCCGTCTATCCACCCGGATGGATAACTGCATGAGCTGATCCAAGCTATCAGGCAAGGGATATTGTACCAGTTGGTCCTTTATCTGGTTAGAAAGACCTCTTCGGTACTGGTGTCTCAGGGCTGGGTCATTCCACTGGGTATCATGGGCCAACCTCCGAAACTCCGTACA